>NW_027309809.1:361587-718175 GCF_047496795.1 Chiloscyllium punctatum | reverse complement strand
GAGGGCTAGAAACAGAGGGGCTGAAACAGAGGGGTTGAAACAGAGGGGCTGAAACAGAGGGGCTGAAACAGTGGGGCTGAAAAAGAGGGCGAGAAACAGAGGGGCTGAAACAGAGGGCAAGAAACAGAGGGGCTGAAACAGAGGGCGAGAAACAGAGGCGCTGAATCAGAGGGGCTGAAACAGAGGGGCTGAAACAGACGGGCTGAATCAGAGGGGCTGATTCAGAGGGGCAGAAACAGAGGGGCTGAATCAGCGGGGCTGAAACAGAGGGCGAGAAACTGAGGGGCTGAAACAGAGGGCGAGAAACAGAGGGGCAGAAACAGAGGGCGAGAAACAGAGCGGCTGAAACAGAGGGGCTGAAACAGAGGGCGAGAAACAGAGGGGCTGACACAGAGGGCGAGAAACATAGGGGCTGAAACAGAGGGCGAGAAACAGACGGGAAGAAACAGAGGGGCTGAAACAGAGGGTCGGAAACAGACGGGCTGAATCAGAGGGGCTGATTCAGAGGGGCTGAAACAGAGGGTCTGAATCAGCGGGGCTGAAACTGAGGGCGAGAAACTGAGGGGCTGAAACAGAGGGCGAAAGAAAAGAGAGGCAGAAACAGAGGGCGAGAAACAGAGCGGCTGAAACAGAGGGGCTGAAACAGAGGGCGAGAAACAGAGGGGCTGAAACAGAGGGCAAGAAAGGGAGGGGCTGAAACACAGGGCGAGAAACAGAGGGGCTGAAACAGAGGGCGAGAAACAGAGGGGCTGAAACAGAGGGGCTGAAACAGTGGGGCTGAAAAAGAGGGCGAGAAACAGAGGGGCTGAAACAGAGGGCAAGTAACAGAGGGGCTGAAACAGAGGGCGAGAAACAGAGGGGCTGAATCAGAGGGGCTGAAACAGAGGGGGTGAAACAGACGGGCTGAATCAGAGGGGCTGATTCAGAGGGGCTGAAACAGAGGGGCTGAATCAGCGGGGCTGAAACAGATGGCGAGAAACTGAGGGGCTGAAACAGAGGGCGAGAAACAGAGGGGCAGAAACAGAGGGCGAGAAACAGAGGGGCTGAAACAGAGGGTCTGAATCAGAAGGGCTGAAACAGAGGGCGAGAAACAGAGGGGCTGAAACAGAGTGGCTGAAACAGAGGGTCTGAAACAGAGGGGCTGAATCAGAGGGGCTGATTCAGAGTGGCTGAAACAGAGGGGCTGAATCAGCGGGGCTGAAACAGAGGGCGAGAAACTGAGGGGCTGAAACAGAGGGCGAGAAACAGAGGGGCAGAAACAGCAGGCGAGAAACAGGGGCTGAAACAGAGGGGCTGAAACAGAGGGCGAGAAACAGAGTGGCTGAAACAGAGGGCTAGAAACAGAGGGGCTGAAACAGAGGGGTTGAAACAGAGGGGCTGAAACAGAGGGGCTGAAACAGTGGGGCTGAAAAAGAGGGCGAGAAACAGAGGGGCTGAAACAGAGGGCAAGAAACAGAGGGGCTGAAACAGAGGGCGAGAAACAGAGGCGCTGAATCAGAGGGGCTGAAACAGAGGGGCTGAAACAGACGGGCTGAATCAGAGGGGCTGATTCAGAGGGGCAGAAACAGAGGGGCTGAATCAGCGGGGCTGAAACAGAGGGCGAGAAACTGAGGGGCTGAAACAGAGGGCGAGAAACAGAGGGGCAGAAACAGAGGGCGAGAAACAGAGCGGCTGAAACAGAGGGGCTGAAACAGAGGGCGAGAAACAGAGGGGCTGACACAGAGGGCGAGAAACATAGGGGCTGAAACAGAGGGCGAGAAACAGACGGGAAGAAACAGAGGGGCTGAAACAGAGGGTCGGAAACAGACGGGCTGAATCAGAGGGGCTGATTCAGAGGGGCTGAAACAGAGGGTCTGAATCAGCGGGGCTGAAACTGAGGGCGAGAAACTGAGGGGCTGAAACAGAGGGCGAAAGAAAAGAGAGGCAGAAACAGAGGGCGAGAAACAGAGCGGCTGAAACAGAGGGGCTGAAACAGAGGGCGAGAAACAGAGGGGCTGAAACAGAGGGCAAGAAAGGGAGGGGCTGAAACACAGGGCGAGAAACAGAGGGGCTGAAACAGAGGGCGAGAAACAGAGGGGCTGAAACAGAGGGCGAGAAACAGAGGGGCTGAATCAGAGGGGCTGAAACAGAGGGTGAGAAACAGAGGGACTGAAACAGAGGGCGAGAAACAGAGTGGCTGAAACAGACGGGCTGAAACAGAGGGGCTGAAAAAGAGGGCGAAAAACAGAGGGGCTGAAACAGAGGGCGAGAAACAGAGGGGCTGAAACAGAGGGCGAGAAACAGAGGGGCTGAAACAGAGGGCGAGAAACAGAGGGGCTGAATCAGAGGGGCTGAAACAGAGGGGCTGAAACAGTGGGGCTGAAACAGAGGGCGAGAAACAGAGGGGCTGAAACAGAGGGCGAGAAACAGAGGGGCTGAAACAGAGTGCGAGAAACAGAGGGGCTGAATCAGAGGGGCTGAAACAGAGGGTGAGAAACAGAGGGGCTGAAACAGAGGGCGAGAAACAGAGGGGCTGAAACAGAGGGCGAGAAACAGACGGGCTGAAACAGATAGGCTGAAACAGAGGGGCTGAAAAAGAGGGCGAAAAACAGAGGGGCTGAAACAGAGGGCGAGAAACTGAGGGGCTGAATCAGAGGGCTAAATCAGAGGGTCTGAATCAGAGGGGCTGAAACAGAGGGCGAGAAACAGAGGGGCTGAAACAGAGGGCGAGAAACAGAGGGGCTGAAACAGAGGGCAAGAAACAGAGGGGCTGAAACAGAAGGGCTGAAACAGAGGGCAAGAAACAGAGGGGCTGAATCAGAGGGCAAGTAACAGAGGGGCTGAAACAGAGGGCGAGAAACAGAGGGGCTGAATCAGAGGGGCTGAAACAGAGGGGCTGAAACAGACGGGCTGAATCAGAGGGGCTGATTCAGAGGGGCTGAAACAGAGGGGCTGAATCAGCGGGGCTGAAACAGATGGCGAGAAACTGAGGGGCTGAAACAGAGGGCGAGAAACAGAGGGGCAGAAACAGAGGGCGAGAAACAGAGGGGCTGAAACAGAGGGTCTGAATCAGAGGGGCTGAAACAGAGGGCGAGAAACAGAGGGGCTGAAACAGAGGGTCTGAAACAGAGGGGCTGAATCAGAGGGGCTGATTCAGAGTGGCTGAAACAGAGGGGCTGAATCAGCGGGGCTGAAACAGAGGGCGAGAAACTGAGGGGCTGAAACAGAGGGCGAGAAACAGAGGGGCTGAAACAGAGGGGTTGAAACAGAGGGGCTGAAACAGAGGGGCTGAAACAGTGGGGCTGAATCAGAGGGGCTGAAACAGAGGGGCTGAAACAGACGGGCAGAATCAGAGGGGCTGATTCAGAGGGGCAGAAACAGAGGGGCTGAATCAGCGGGGCTGAAACAGAGGGCGAGAAACTGAGGGGCTGAAACAGAGGGCGAGAAACAGAGGGGCAGAAACAGAGGGCGAGAAACAGAGCGGCTGAAACAGAGGGGCTGAAACAGAGGGCGAGAAACAGAGGGGCTGACACAGAGGGCGAGAAACATAGGGGCTGAAACAGAGGGCGAGAAACAGACGGGAAGAAACAGAGGGGCTGAAACAGAGGGTCTGAAACAGACGGGCTGAATCAGAGGGGCTGATTCAGAGGGGCTGAAACAGAGGGGCTGAATCAGCGGGGCTGAAACAGAGGGCGAGAAACTGAGGGGCTGAAACAGAGGGCGAAAGAAAAGAGGGGCAGAAACAGAGGGCGAGAAACAGAGCGGCTGAAACAGAGGGGCTGAAACAGAAGGCGAGAAACAGAGGGGCTGAAACAGAGGGCAAGAAAGGGAGGGGCTGAAACAGAGGGCGAGAAACAGAGGGGCTGAAACAGAGGGCGAGAAACAGAGGGGCAGAAACAGAGTGCGAGAAACAGAGGGGCTGAATCAGAGGGGCTGAAACAGAGGGTGAGAAACAGAGGGGCTGAAACAGAGGGCGAGAAACAGAGGGGCTGAAACAGAGGGCGAGAAACAGAGTGGCTGAAACAGATCGGCTGAAACAGAGGGGCTGAAAAAGAGGGCGAAAAACAGAGGGGCTGAAACAGAGGGCGAGAAACAGAGGGGCTGAATCAGAGGGCTAAATCAGAGGGGCTGAATCAGAGGGGCTGAAACAGAGGGCGAGAAACAGAGGGGCTGAAACAGAGGGCGAGAAACAGAGGGGATGAAACAGAGGGCAAGAAACAGAGGGGCTGAAACAGAAGGGCTGAAACAGAGGGCGAGAAACAGAGGGGCTGAATCAGAGGGCAAGTAACAGAGGGGCTGAAACAGAGGGCGAGAAACAGAGGGGCTGAATCAGAGGGGCTGAAACAGAGGGGCTGAAACAGACGGGCTGAATCAGAGGGGCTGATTCAGAGGGGCTGAAACAGAGGGGCTGAATCAGCGGGGCTGAAACAGATGGCGAGAAACTGAGGGGCTGAAACAGAGGGCGAGAAACAGAGGGGCAGAAACAGAGGGCGAGAAACAGAGGGGCTGAAACAGAGGGTCTGAATCAGAGGGGCTGAAACAGAGGGCGAGAAACAGAGGGGCTGAAACAGAGGGTCTGAAACAGAGGGGCTGAATCAGAGGGGCTGATTCAGAGTGGCTGAAACAGAGGGGCTGAATCAGCGGGGCTGAAACAGAGGGCGAGAAACTGAGGGGCTGAAACAGAGGGCGAGAAACAGAGGGGCAGAAACAGCAGGCGAGAAACAGAGGGGCTGAAACAGAGGGGCTGAAACAGAGGGCGAGAAACAGAGTGGCTGAAACAGAGGGCTAGAAACAGAGGGGCTGAAACAGAGGGGTGGAAACAGAGGGGCTGAAACAGAGGGGCTGAAACAGTGGGGCTGAATCAGAGGGGCTGAAACAGAGGGGCTGAAACAGACGGGCTGAATCAGAGGGGCTGATTCAGAAGGGCAGAAACAGAGGGGCTGAATCAGCGGGGCTGAAACAGAGGGCGAGAAACTGAGGGGCTGAAACAGAGGGCGAGAAACAGAGGGGCAGAAACAGAGGGCGAGAAACAGAGCGGCTGAAACAGAGGGGCTGAAACAGAGGGCAAGAAACAGAGGGGCTGACACAGAGGGCGAGAAACATAGGGGCTGAAACAGAGGGCGAGAAACAGACGGGAAGAAACAGAGGGGCTGAAACAGAGCGGCTGAAACAGACGGGCTGAATCAGAGGGGCTGATTCAGAGGGGCTGAAACAGAGGGGCTGAATCAGCGGGGCTGAAACAGAGGGCGAGAAACAGAGGGGCTGAAACAGAGGGCGAGAAACAGTTTGGCTGAAACAGAGGGTTAGAAACAGAGGGGCTGAAACAGAGGGGTTGAAACAGAGGGGCTGAAACAGAGGGGCTGAAACAGTGGGGCTGAAACAGAGGGCGAGAAACACAGGGGCTGAAACAGAGGGCGCGAAACAGAGGGGCTGAAACAGAGGGCGAGAAACAGAGGGGCTGAATCAGAGGGGCTGAAACAGAGGGTGAGAAACAGAGGGGCTGAAACAGAGGGCTGAAACAGAGGGGCTGAAAAAGAGGGGGAAAAACAGAGGGGCTGAAACAGAGGGTGAGAAACAGAGTCCGTGAAACAGAGGGGCTGAAACAGAGGGGCTGAAACAAAGGGGCTGAAACAGAGTGGCTGAAACAGAGGGGCTGAAACAGAGGTGCTGAAACAGAGGGGCTGAAACAGAGGGCGAGAAACAGAGGGGCTGAAACAGAGGGCGAGAAACAGAGGGGCTGAAACAGAGGGGCTGAAACAGAGGGGCTGAAACAGAGGGCGAGAAACAGAGGGGCTGAATCAGAGGGGCTGAATCAGAGGGGCTGAAACAGAGGAACTGAAACAGAGGGCGAGAAACAAAGGGGCTGAAACAGCGGGTGAGAAACAGAGGGCCAGAAACAGAGGGGCAGAAACAGAGGGGCTGAAACAGACGGGTTGAAACAGAGAGCCTGAAACAGAGGGCGAGAAACAGAGGGTCTGAAACAGAGAGCGAAAAACAGAGGGGCTGAAACAGAGCGGCTGAAACAAAGGGCAAGAAACAGAGGGGCTGAAACAGAAGGGCTGAAACAGAGGGGGAGAAACAGAGGGGCTGAAACAGAGGGGCTGAAACAGTGGGGCTGAAACAGAGGGCGAGAAACAGAGGGGCTGAAACAGAGGGCGCGAAACAGAGGGGCTGAAACAGAGGGGCTGAATCAGTGGGGATGATTCAGAGGGGCTGAAACAGAGGGGCTAAATCAGCGGGGCTGAAACAGAGGGCGAGAAACTGAGGGGCTGAAACAGAGGGCGAGAAACAGAGGGGCAGAAACAGCAGGCGAGAAACAGAGCGGCTGAAACAGAGGGCGAGAAACAGAGGGGCAGAAACAGAGGGCGAGAAACAGAGGGGCTGAAACAGAGGGTCTGAATCAGAGGGGCTGAAACAGAGGGCGAGAAACAGAGGGGCTGAAACAGAGTGGCTGAAACAGAGGGTCTGAAACAGAGGGGCTGAATCAGAGGGGCTGATTCAGAGTGGCTGAAACAGAGGGGCTGAATCAGCGGGGCTGAAACAGAGGGCGAGAAACTGAGGGGCTGAAACAGAGGGCGAGAAACAGAGGGGCAGAAACAGCAGGCGAGAAACAGGGGCTGAAACAGAGGGGCTGAAACAGAGGGCGAGAAACAGAGTGGCTGAAACAGAGGGCTAGAAACAGAGGGGCTGAAACAGAGGGGTTGAAACAGAGGGGCTGAAACAGAGGGGCTGAAACAGTGGGGCTGAAAAAGAGGGCGAGAAACAGAGGGGCTGAAACAGAGGGCAAGAAACAGAGGGGCTGAAACAGAGGGCGAGAAACAGAGGCGCTGAATCAGAGGGGCTGAAACAGAGGGGCTGAAACAGACGGGCTGAATCAGAGGGGCTGATTCAGAGGGGCAGAAACAGAGGGGCTGAATCAGCGGGGCTGAAACAGAGGGCGAGAAACTGAGGGGCTGAAACAGAGGGCGAGAAACAGAGGGGCAGAAACAGAGGGCGAGAAACAGAGGGGCTGAAACAGAGGGTCTGAATCAGAGGGGCTGAAACAGAGGGCGAGAAACAGAGGGGCTGAAACAGAGTGGCTGAAACAGAGGGTCTGAAACAGAGGGGCTGAATCAGAGGGGCTGATTCAGAGTGGCTGAAACAGAGGGGCTGAATCAGCGGGGCTGAAACAGAGGGCGAGAAACTGAGGGGCTGAAACAGAGGGCGAGAAACAGAGGGGCAGAAACAGCAGGCGAGAAACAGGGGCTGAAACAGAGGGGCTGAAACAGAGGGCGAGAAACAGAGTGGCTGAAACAGAGGGCTAGAAACAGAGGGGCTGAAACAGAGGGGTTGAAACAGAGGGGCTGAAACAGAGGGGCTGAAACAGTGGGGCTGAAAAAGAGGGCGAGAAACAGAGGGGCTGAAACAGAGGGCAAGAAACAGAGGGGCTGAAACAGAGGGCGAGAAACAGAGGCGCTGAATCAGAGGGGCTGAAACAGAGGGGCTGAAACAGACGGGCTGAATCAGAGGGGCTGATTCAGAGGGGCAGAAACAGAGGGGCTGAATCAGCGGGGCTGAAACAGAGGGCGAGAAACTGAGGGGCTGAAACAGAGGGCGAGAAACAGAGGGGCAGAAACAGAGGGCGAGAAACAGAGCGGCTGAAACAGAGGGGCTGAAACAGAGGGCGAGAAACAGAGGGGCTGACACAGAGGGCAAGAAACATAGGGGCTGAAACAGAGGGCGAGAAACAGACGGGAAGAAACAGAGGGGCTGAAACAGAGGGTCGGAAACAGACGGGCTGAATCAGAGGGGCTGATTCAGAGGGGCTGAAACAGAGGGTCTGAATCAGCGGGGCTGAAACTGAGGGCGAGAAACTGAGGGGCTGAAACAGAGGGCGAAAGAAAAGAGAGGCAGAAACAGAGGGCGAGAAACAGAGCGGCTGAAACAGAGGGGCTGAAACAGAGGGCGAGAAACAGAGGGGCTGAAACAGAGGGCAAGAAAGGGAGGGGCTGAAACACAGGGCGAGAAACAGAGGGGCTGAAACAGAGGGCGAGAAACAGAGGGGCTGAAACAGAGGGCGAGAAACAGAGGGGCTGAATCAGAGGGGCTGAAACAGAGGGTGAGAAACAGAGAGACTGAAACAGAGGGCGAGAAACAGAGTGGCTGAAACAGACGGGCTGAAACAGAGGGGCTGAAAAAGAGGGCGAAAAACAGAGGGGCTGAAACAGAGGGCGAGAAACAGAGGGGCTGAAACAGAGGGCGAGAAACAGAGGGGCTGAAACAGAGGGCGAGAAACAGAGGGGCTGAATCAGAGGGGCTGAAACAGAGGGGCTGAAACAGTGGGGCTGAAACAGAGGGCGAGAAACAGAGGGGCTGAAACAGAGGGCGAGAAACAGAGGGGCTGAAACAGAGTGCGAGAAACAGAGGGGCTGAATCAGAGGGGCTGAAACAGAGGGTGAGAAACAGAGGGGCTGAAACAGAGGGCGAGAAACAGAGGGGCTGAAACAGAGGGCGAGAAACAGACGGGCTGAAACAGATAGGCTGAAACAGAGGGGCTGAAAAAGAGGGCGAAAAACAGAGGGGCTGAAACAGAGGGCGAGAAACTGAGGGGCTGAATCAGAGGGCTAAATCAGAGGGTCTGAATCAGAGGGGCTGAAACAGAGGGCGAGAAACAGAGGGGCTGAAACAGAGGGCGAGAAACAGAGGGGCTGAAACAGAGGGCAAGAAACAGAGGGGCTGAAACAGAAGGGCTGAAACAGAGGGCGAGAAACAGAGGGGCTGAATCAGAGGGCAAGTAACAGAGGGGCTGAAACAGAGGGCGAGAAACAGAGGGGCTGAATCAGAGGGGCTGAAACAGAGGGGCTGAAACAGACGGGCTGAATCAGAGGGGCTGATTCAGAGGGGCTGAAACAGAGGGGCTGAATCAGCGGGGCTGAAACAGATGGCGAGAAACTGAGGGGCTGAAACAGAGGGCGAGAAACAGAGGGGCAGAAACTGAGGGCGAGAAACAGAGGGGCTGAAACAGAGGGTCTGAATCAGAGGGGCTGAAACAGAGGGCGAGAAACAGAGGGGCTGAAACAGAGGGTCTGAAACAGAGGGGCTGAATCAGAGGGGCTGATTCAGAGTGGCTGAAACAGAGGGGCTGAATCAGCGTGGCTGAAACAGAGGGCGAGAAACTGAGGGGCTGAAACAGAGGGCGAGAAACAGAGGGGCAGAAACAGCAGGCGAGAAACAGAGGGGCTGAAACAGAGGGGCTGAAACAGAGGGCGAGAAACAGAGGGGCTGACACAGAGGGCTAGAAACAGAGGGGCTGAAACAGAGGGGTTGAAACAGAGGGGCTGAAACAGAGGGGCTGAAACAGTGGGGCTGAATCAGAGGGGCTGAAACAGAGGGGCTGAAACAGACGGGCTGAATCAGAGGGGCTGATTCAGAGGGGCAGAAACAGAGGGGCTGAATCAGCGGGGCTGAAACAGAGGGCGAGAAACTGAGGGGCTGAAACAGAGGGCGAGAAACAGAGGGGCAGAAACAGAGGGCGAGAAACAGAGCGGCTGAAACAGAGGGGCTGAAACAGAGGGCGAGAAACAGAGGGGCTGACACAGAGGGCGAGAAACATAGGGGCTGAAACAGAGGGCGAGAAACAGACGGGAAGAAACAGAGGGGCTGAAACAGAGGGTCTGAAACAGACGGGCTGAATCAGAGGGGCTGATTCAGAGGGGCTGAAACAGAGGGGCTGAATCAGCGGGGCTGAAACAGAGGGCGAGAAACTGAGGGGCTGAAACAGAGGGCGTAAGAAAAGAGGGGCAGAAACAGAGGGTGAGAAACAGAGCGGCTGAAACAGAGGGGCTGAAACAGAGGGCGAGAAACAGAGGGGCTGAAACAGAGGGCAAGAAAGGGAGGGGCTGAAACAGAGGGCGAGAAACAGAGGGGCTGAAACAGTGGGCGAGAAACAGAGGGGCTGAAACAGAGGGCGAGAAACAGAGGGGCTGAATCAGAGGGGCTGAAACAGAGGGTGAGAAACAGAGGGACTGAAACAGTGGGCGAGAAACAGAGTGACTGAAACAGACGGGCTGAAACAGAGGGGCTGAAAAAGAGGGCGAAAAACAGAGGGGCTGAAACAGAGGGCGAGAAACAGAGGGGCTGAAACAGAGGGCGAGAAACAGAGGGGCTGAATCAGAGGGGCTGAAACAGAGGGGCTGAAACAGTGGGGCTGAAACAGAGGGCGAGAAACAGAGGGGCTGAAACAGAGGGCGAGAAACAGAGGGGCTGAAACAGAGTGCGAGAAACAGAGGGGCTGAATCAGAGGGGCTGAAACAGAGGGTGAGAAACAGAGGGGCTGAAACAGAGGGCGAGAAACAGAGGGGCTGAAACAGAGGGCGAGAAACAGAGTGGCTGAAACAGATAGGCTGAAACAGAGGGGCTGAAAAAGTGGGCGAAAAACAGAGGGGCTGAAACAGAGGGCGAGAAACAGAGGGGCTGAATCAGAGGGCTAAATCAGAGGGGCTGAATCAGAGGGGCTGAAACAGAGGGCGAGAAACAGAGGGGCTGAAACAGAGGGCGAGAAACAGAGGGGCTGAAACAGAGGGCAAGAAACAGAGGGGCTGAAACAGAAGGGCTGAAACAGAGGGCGAGAAACAGAGGGGCTGAATCAGAGGGGCTAAATCAGAGGGGCTGAATCAGAGGGGTTGAAACAGAGGTTCTGAATCAGAGGGGCTGAAACAGAGGGCGAGAATTAGAGGGGCTGAAAGAGAGGGGCTGAAACAGAGGGTCTGAAACAGAGGGGCTGAATCAGAGGGGCTGATTCAGAGGGGCTGAAACAGAGGGGCTGAATCAGCGGGGCTGAAACAGAGGGCGAGAAACTGAGGGGCAGAAACAGAGGGTGAGAAACAGAGGGGCTGAAACAGAGGGGCTGAAACAGAGGGGCTGAAACAGAGGGCGAGAAACAGAGGTGCTGAATCAGAGGGCTAAATCAGAGGGCCTGAAACAGAGGGGCTGAAACAGACGGGCTGAAACAGAGAGCCTGAAACAGAGGGGCTGAAACAGAGGGGCTGAAATAGATGGGCTGAATCAGAGGGGCTGAAAAAGAGGGCGAGAAACAGAGGGGCTGAATCAGAGGGGCTGAAAAAGAGGGCGAGAAACAGAGGGGCTGACACAGAGGGCGAGAAACATAGGGGCTGAAACAGAGGGCGAGAAACAGACGGGAAGAAACAGAGGGGCTGAAACAGAGGGTCGGAAACAGACGGGCTGAATCAGAAGGCTGATTCAGAGGGGCTGAAACAGAGGGCGAGAAACTGAGGGGCTGAAACAGAGGGCGAAAGAAAAGAGAGGCAGAAACAGAGGGCGAGAAACAGAGCGGCTGAAACAGAGGGGCTGAAACAGAGGGCGAGAAACAGAGGGGCTGAAACAGAGGGCAAGAAAGGGAGGGGCTGAAACAGAGGGCGAGAAACAGAGGGGCTGAAACAGAGGGCGAGAAACAGAGGGGCTGAAACAGAGGGCGAGAAACAGAGGGGAAGAAACAGAGGGGCTGAAACAGAGGGTCGGAAACAGACGGGCTGAATCAGAGGGGCTGATTCAGAGGGGCTGAAACAGAGGGCGAGAAACTGAGGGGCTGAAACAGAGGGCGAAAGAAAAGAGAGGCAGAAACAGAGGGCGAGAAACAGAGCGGCTGAAACAGAGGGGCTGAAACAGAGGGCGAGAAACAGAGGGGCTGAAACAGAGGGCAAGAAAGGGAGGGGCTGAAACAGAGGGCGAGAAACAGAGGGGCTGAAACAGAGGGCGAGAAACAGAGGGGCTGAAACAGAGGGCGAGAAACAGAGGGGCTGAATCAGAGGGGCTGAAACAGAGGGTGAGAAACAGAGGGACTGAAACAGAGGGCGAGAAACAGAGTGGCTGAAACAGACGGGCTGAAACAGAGGGGCTGAAAAAGAGGGCGAAAAACAGAGGGGCTGAAACAGAGGGCGAGAAACAGCGGGGCTGAAACAGAGGGCGAGAAACAGAGGGGCTGAAACAGAGGGCGAGAAACAGAGGGGCTGAATCAGAGGGGCTGAAACAGAGGGGCTGAAACAGTGGGGCTGAAACAGAGGGCGAGAAACAGAGGGGCTGAAACAGAGGGCGAGAAACAGAGGGGCTGAAACAGAGTGCGAGAAACAGAGGGGCTGAATCAGAGGGGCTGAAACAGAGGGTGAGAAACAGAGGGGCTGAAACAGAGGGCGAGAAACAGAGGGGCTGAAACAGAGGGCGAGAAACAGACGGGCTGAAACAGATAGGCTAAAACAGAGGGGCTGAAAAAGAGGGCGAAAAACAGAGGGGCTGAAACAGAGGGCGAGAAACAGAGGGGCTGAATCAGAGGGCTAAATCAGAGGGTCTGAATCAGAGGGGCTGAAACAGAGGGCGAGAAACAGAGGGGCTGAAACAGAGGGCGAGAAACAGAGGGGCTGAAACAGAGGGCAAGAAACAGAGGGGCTGAAACAGAAGGGCTGAAACAGAGGGCGAGAAACAGAGGGGCTGAATCAGAGGGCAAGTAACAGAGGGGCTGAAACAGAGGGCGAGAAACAGAGGGGCTGAATCAGAGGGGCTGAAACAGAGGGGCTGAAACAGACGGGCTGAATCAGAGGGGCTGATTCAGAGGGGCTGAAACAGAGGGGCTGAATCAGCGGGGCTGAAACAGATGGCGAGAAACAGAGGGGCTGAAACAGAGGGCGAGAAACAGAGGGGCAGAAACAGAGGGCGAGAAACAGAGGGGCTGAAACAGAGGGTCTGAATCAGAGGGGCTGAAACAGAGGGCGAGAAACAGAGGGGCTGAAACAGAGGGTCTGAAACAGAGGGGCTGAATCAGAGGGGCTGATTCAGAGTGGCTGAAACAGAGGGGCTGAATCAGCGGGGCTGAAACAGAGGGCGAGAAACTGAGGGGCTGAAACAGAGGGCGAGAAACAGAGCGGCAGAAACAGCAGGCGAGAAACAGAGGGGCTGAAACAGAGGGCGAGAAACAGAGGGGCTGACACAGAGGGCTAGAAACAGAGGGGCTGAAACAGAGGGGTTGAAACAGAGGGGCTGAAACAGAGGGGCTGAAACAGTGGGGCTGAATCAGAGGGGCTGAAACAGAGGGGCTGAAACAGACGGGCTGAATCAGAGGGGCTGATTCAGAGGGGCAGAAACAGAGGGGCTGAATCAGCGGGGCTGAAACAGAGGGCGAGAAACTGAGGGGCTGAAACAGAGGGCGAGAAACAGAGGGGCAGAAACAGAGGGCGAGAAACAGAGCGGCTGAAACAGAGGGCTGAAACAGAGGGCGAGAAACAGAGGGGCTGACACAGAGGGCGAGAAACATAGGGGCTGAAACAGAGGGCGAGAAACAGACGGGAAGAAACAGAGGGGCTGAAACAGAGGGTCTGAAACAGACGGGCTGAATCAGAGGGGCTGATTCAGAGGGGCTGAAACAGAGGGGCTGAATCAGCGGGGCTGAAACAGAGGGCGAGAAACTGAGGGGCTGAAACAGAGGGCGAAAGAAAAGAGGGGCAGAAACAGAGGGCGAGAAACAGAGCGGCTGAAACAGAGGGGCTGAAACAGAGGGCGAGAAACAGAGGGGCTGAAACAGAGGGCAAGAAAGGGAGGGGCTGAAACAGAGGGCGAGAAACAGAGGGGCTGAAACAGTGGGCGAGAAACAGAGGGGCTGAAACAGAGGGCGAGAAACAGAGGGGCTGAATCAGAGGGGCTGAAACAGAGGGTGAGAAACAGAGGGACTGAAACAGAGGGCGAGAAACAGAGTGACTGAAACAGACGGGCTGAAACAGAGGGGCTGAAAAAGAGGGCGAAAAACAGAGGGGCTGAAACAGAGGGCGAGAAACAGAGGGGCTGAAACAGAGGGCGAGAAACAGAGGGGCTGAAACAGAGGGCGAGAAACAGAGGGGCTGAATCAGAGGGGCTGAAACAGAGGGGCTGAAACAGTGGGGCTGAAACAGAGGGCGAGAAACAGAGGGGCTGAAACAGAGGGCGAGAAACAGAGGGGCTGAAACAGAGTGCGAGAAACAGAGGGGCTGAATCAGAGGGGCTGAAACAGAGGGTGAGAAACAGAGGGGCTGAAACAGAGGGCGAGAAACAGAGGGGCTGAAACAGAGGGCGAGAAACAGAGTGGCTGAAACAGATAGGCTGAAACAGAGGGGCTGAAAAAGAGGGCGAAAAACAGAGGGGCTGAAACAGAGGGCGAGAAACAGAGGGGCTGAATCAGAGGGCTAAATCAGAGGGGCTGAATCAGAGGGGCTGAAACAGAGGGCGAGAAACAGAGGGGCTGAAAGAGAGGGCGAGAAACAGAGGGGCTGAAACAGAGGGCAAGAAACAGAGGGGCTGAAACAGAAGGGCTGAAACAGAGGGCGAGAAACAGAGGGGCTGAATCAGAGGGGCTAAATCAGAGGGGCTGAATCAGAGGGGTTGAAACAGAGGTTCTGAATCAGAGGGGCTGAAACAGAGGGCGAGAATTAGAGGGGCTGAAAGAGAGGGGCTGAAACAGAGGGTCTGAAACAGAGGGGCTGAATCAGAGGGGCTGATTCAGAGGGGCTGAAACAGAGGGGCTGAATCAGCGGGGCTGAAACAGAGGGCGAGAAACTGAGGGGCTGAAACAGAGGGTGAGAAACAGAGGGGCTGAAACAGAGGGGCTGAAACAGAGGGGCTGAAACCGAGGGCGAGAAACAGAGGTGCTGAATCAGAGGGCTAAATCAGAGGGCCTGAAACAGAGGGGCTGAAACAGACGGGCTGAAACAGAGAGCCTGAAACAGAGGGGCTGAAACAGAGGGGCTGAAATAGATGGGCTGAATCAGAGGGGCTGAAAAAGAGGGCGAGAAACAGAGGGGCTGAATCAGAGGGGCTGAAAAAGAGGGCGAGAAATAGAGGGGCTGAATCAGAGGGGCTAAATCAGAGCGGCTGAATCAGAGGGGTTGAAACAGAGGGTCTGAATCAGAGGGGCTGAAACAGAGGGCGAGAAACAGAGGGGCTGAAACAGAGGGGCTGAAACAGAGGGTCTGAAACAGAGGGGCTGAATCAGAGGGGCTGATTCAGAGGGGCTGAAACAGAGGGGCTGAATCAGCGGGGCTGAAACAGAGGGCGAGAAACTGAGGGGCTGAAACAGAGGGCGAGAAACAGAGGGGCAGAAACAGCGGGCGAGAAACAGAGGGTCTGAAACAGAGGGTCTGAAACAGAGGGCGAGAAACAGATTGGCTGAAACAGAGGGCTAGAAACAGAGGGGCTGAAACAGAGGGGTTGAAAAGAGGGGCTGAAACAGAGGGGCTGAAACAGTGGGGCTGAAACAGAGGGCGAGAAACAGAGGGGCTGAAACAGAGGGCGCGAAACAGAGGGGCTGAAACAGAGGGCGAGAAACAGAGTGGCTGAATCAGAGGGGCTGAAACAGAGGGTGAGAAACAGAGGGGCTGAAACAGAGGGCTGAAACAGAGGGGCTGAAAAAGAGGGCGAAAAACAGAGGGGCTGAAACAGAGGGCGAGAAACAGAGGGGGTGAAACAGAGTGGCTGAAACAGAGGGGCTGAAACAGAGGGGCTGAAACAGAGTGGCTGAAACAGAGGGGCTGAAACAGAGGGCGAGAAACAGAGGGGCTGAAACAGAGGGCGAGAAACAGAGGGGCTGAAACAGAGGGCGAGAAACAGAGGGGCTGAAACAGAGGAGCTGAAACAGAGGGGCTGAAACAGAGGGGCTGAAACAGAGGGCGAGAAACAGAGGGGCTGAATCAGAGGGGCTGAATCAGAGGGGCTGAAACAGAGGAACTGAAACAGAGGGCGAGAAACAAAGGGGCTGAAACAGCGGGCAAGAAACAGAGGGCCAGAAACAGAGGGGCAGAAACAGAGGGGCTGAAACAGACGGGCCGAAACAGAGAGCCTGAAACAGAGGGCGAGAAACAGAGGGGCTGAAACAGAGGGCGAAAAACAGAGGGGCTGAAACAGTGGGGCTGAAACAGAGGGTCTGAAACAGAGCGGCTGAATCAGAGGGGCTGATTCAGAGGGGCTGAAACAGAGGGGCTGAATCAGAGGGGCTAAAACAGAATGCGAGAAACAGAGGGGCTGAAACAAAGGGCAAGAAGCAGAGGGGCTGAAACAGAAGGGCTGAAACAGAGGGGGAGAAACAGAGGGGCTGAAACAGAGGGTCTGAATCAGAGGGGCTGAAACAGAGGGCAAGAAACAGAGGGGCTGAAACAGAGGGGCTGAAACAGAGGGTCTGAAACAGAGGGGCTGAATCAGAGGGGCTGATTCAGAGGGGCTGAAACAGAGGGGCTGAATCAGCGGGGCTGAAACAGAGGGCGAGAAACGGAGGGGCTGAAACAGAGGGTGAGAAACAGAGGGGCAGAAACAGCAGGCGAGAAACAGAGGGGCTGAAACAGAGGGGCTGAAACAGAGGGCGATAAACAGAGTGGCTGAAACAGAGGGGCTGAAACAGAGGGGCTGAAACAGTGGGGCTGAAAAAGAGGGCGAGAAACAGAGGGGCTGAAACAGAGGGCAAGTAACAGAGGGGCTGAAACAGAGGGCGAGAAACAGAGGGGCTGAAACAGAGTGGCTGAAACAGAGGGTCTGAAACAGAGGGGCTGAAACAGAGGTGGAGAAACAGAGGGGCTGACACAGAGGGCGAGAAACATAGGGGCTGAAACAGAGGGCGAGAAACAGACGGGAAGAAACAGAGGGGCTGAAACAGAGGGTCTGAAACAGACGGGCTGAATCAGAGGGGCTGATTCAGAGGGGCTGAAACAGAGGGGCTGAATCAGCGGGGCTGAAACAGAGGGCGAGAAACTGAGGGGCTGAAACAGAGGGCGAAAGAAAAGAGGGGCAGAAACAGAGGGCGAGAAACAGAGCGGCTGAAACAGAGGGGCTGAAACAGAGGGCGAGAAACAGAGGGGCTGAAACAGAGGGCAAGAAACAGAGGGGCTGAAACAGAGGGGGAGAAACAGAGGGGCTGAAACAGAGGGCGAGAAACAGAGGGGCTGAATCAGAGGGGCTGAAACAGAGGGTGAGAAACAGAGGGACTGAAACAGACGGCGAGAAACAGAGGGGCTGAATCAGAGGGGCTGAAACAGAGGGGCTGAAACAGTGGGGCTGAAACAAAGGGCGAGAAACAGAGGGGCTGAAACAGAGGGCGAGAAACAGAGGGGCTGAAACAGAGGGCGAGAAACAGAGGGGCTGAATCAGAGGGGCTGAAACAGAGGGTGAGAAACAGAGGGGCTGAAACAGAGGGCGAGAATCAGAGGGGCTGAAACAGAGGGCGGGAAACAGAGTGGCTGAAACAGATAGGCTGAAACAGAGGGGCTGAAAAAGAGGGCGAAAAACAGAGGGTCTGAAACAGAGGGCGAGCAACAGAGGGGCTGAATCAGAGGTCTAAATCAGAGGGGCTGAATCAGAGGGGCTGAAACAGAGGGCGAGAAACAGAGGGGCTGAAACAGAGGGCGAGAAACAGAGGGGCTGAAACAGAGGGCAAGAAACAGAGGGCCTGAAACAGAAGGGCTGAAACAGAGGGCGAGAAACAGAGGGGCTGAATCAGAGGGGCTAAATCAGAGGGGCTGAATCAGAGGGGTTGAAACAGAGGGTCTGAATCAGAGGGGCTGAAACAGAGGGCGAGAATTAGAGTGGCTGAAAGAGAGGGGCTGAAACAGAGGGTCTGAAACAGAGGGGCTGAATCAGAGGGGCTGATTCAGAGGGGCTGAAACAGAGGGGCTGAATCAGCGGGGCTGAAACAGAGGGCGAGAAACTGAGGGGCTGAAACAGAGGGTGAGAAACAGAGGGGCTGAAACAGAGGGGCTGAAACAGAGGGGCTGAAACAGAGGGCGAGAAACAGAGGTGCTGAATCAGAGGGCTAAATCAGAGGGCCTGAAACAGAGGGGCTGAAACAGACGGGCTGAAACAGAGAGCCTGAAACAGAGGGGCTGAAACAGAGGGGCTGAAATAGAGGGGCTGAAACAGAGGGGCTGAATCAGAGGGGCTCAAACAGAGGGTGAGAAACAGAGGGACTGAAACAGAGGGCGAGAAACAGAGGGGCTGAAAGAGACGGGCTGAAACAGAGGGGCTGAAAAAGAGGGCGAAAAACAGAGGGGCTGAAACAGAGGGCGAGAAACAGAGGGGCTGAAACAGAGGGCGAGAAACAGAGGGGCTGAAACAGAGGGCGAGAAACAGAGGGGCTGAATCAGAGGGGCTGAAACAGAGGGCGAGAAACAGAGGGGCTGAAACAGAGGGCGAGAAACAGAGTGGCTGAAACAGATAGGCTGAAACAGAGGGGCTGAAAAAGAGGGCGAAAAACAGAGGGGCTGAAACAGAGGGCGAGAAACAGAGGGGCTGAATCAGAGGGCTAAATCAGAGGGGCTGAATCAGAGGGGCTGAAACAGAGGGCGAGAAACAGAGGGGCTGAAACAGAGGGCGAGAAGCAGAGGGGCTGAAACAGAGGGCAAGAAACAGAGGGCCTGAAACAGAAGGGCTGAAACAGAGGGCGAGAAACAGAGGGGCTGAATCAGAGGGGCTAAATCAGAGGGGCTGAATCAGAGGGGTTGAAACAGAGGGTCTGAATCAGAGGGGCTGAAACAGAGGGCGAGAATTAGAGGGGCTGAAAGAGAGGGGCTGAAACAGAGAGTCTGAAACAGAGGGGCTGAATCAGAGGGGCTGATTCAGAGGGGCTGAAACAGAGGGGCTGAATCAGCGGGGCTGAAACAGAGGGCGAGAAACTGAGGGGCTGAAACAGAGGGTGAGAAACAGAGGGGCTGAAACAGAGGGGCTGAAACAGAGGGGCTGAAACAGAGGGCGAGAAACAGAGGTGCTGAATCAGAGGGCTAAATCAGAGGGCCTGAAACAGAGGGGCTGAAACAGACGGGCTGAAACAGAGAGCCTGAAACAGAGGGGCTGAAACAGAGGGGCTGAAATAGAGGGGCTGAAACAGAGGGGCTGAATCAGAGGGGCTGAAACAGAGGGTGAGAAACAGAGGGACTGAAACAGAGTGCGAGAAACAGAGGGGCTGAAACAGACGGGCTGAAACAGAGGGGCTGAAAAAGAGGGCGAAAAACAGAGGGGCTGAAACAGAGGGCGAGAAACAGAGGGGCTGAAACAGAGGGCGAGAAACAGAGGGGCTGAAACAGAGGGCGAGAAACAGAGGGGCTGAATCAGAGGGGCTGAAACAGAGGGGCTGAAACAGTGGGGCTGAAACAGAGGGTGAGAAACAGAGGGGCTGAAACAGAGGGCGAGAAACAGAGGGGCTGAAACAGAGGGCGAGAAACAGAGGGGCTAATCAGAGGGGCTGAAACAGAGGGTGAGAAACAGAGGGGCTGAAACAGAGGGCGAGAAACAGAGGGGCTGAAACAGAGGGCGAGAAACAGAGTGGCTGAAACAGATAGGCTGTAACAGAGGGGCTGAAAAAGAGGGCGAAAAACAGAGGGGCTGAAACAGAGGGCGTGAAACAGAGGGGCTGAATCAGAGGGCTAAATCAGAGGGGCTGAATCAGAGGGGCTGAAACAGAGGGCGAGAAACAGAGGGGCTGAAACAGAGGGCGAGAAACAGAGGGGCTGAAACAGAGGGCAAGAAACAGAGGGGCTGAAACAGAAGGGCTGAAACAGAGGGCGAGAAACAGAGGGGCTGAATCAGAGGGGCTAAATCAGAGGGGCTGAATCAGAGGGGTTGAAACAGAGGGTCTGAATCAGAGGGGCTGAAACAGAGGGCGAGAATTAGAGGGGCTGAAAGAGAGGGGCTGAAACAGAGGGTCTGAAACAGAGGGGCTGAATCAGAGGGGCTGATTCAGAGGGGCTGAAACAGAGGGGCTGAATCAGCGGGGCTGAAACGGAGGGCGAGAAACTGAGGGGCTGAAACAGAGGGTGAGAAACAGAGGGGCTGAAGCAGAGGGGCTGAAACAGAGGGGCTGAAACAGAGGGCGAGAAACAGAGGTGCTGAATCAGAGGGCTCAATCAGAGGGGCTGAAACAGAGGGGCTGAAACAGACGGGCTGAAACAGAGAGCCTGAAACAGAGGGGCTGAAACAGAGGGGCTGAAATAGAGGGGCTGAAACAGAGGGGCTGAATCAGAGGGGCTGAAACAGAGGGGCTGAATCAGAGGGGCTGAAAAAGAGGGCGAGAAACAGAGGGGCTGAATCAGAGGGGCTAAATCAGAGCGGCTGAATCAGAGGGGTTGAAACAGAGGGTCTGAATCAGAGGGGCTGAAACAGAGGGCAAGAAACAGAGGGGCTGAAACAGAGGGGCTGAAACAGAGGGTCTGAAACAGAGGGGCTGAATCAGAGGGGCTGATTCAGAGGGGCTGAAACAGAGGGGCTGAATCAGCGGGGCTGAAACAGAGGGCGAGAAACTGAGGGGCTGAAACAGAGGGCGAGAAACAGAGGGGCAGAAACAGAGGGCGAGAAACAGAGGGTCTGAAACAGAGGGTCTGAAACAGAGGGCGAGAAACAGATTGGCTGAAACAGAGGGCTAGAAACAGAGGGGCTGAAACAGAGGGGTTGAAAAAAGGGGCTGAAACAGAGGGGCTGAAACAGTGGGGCTGAAACAGAGGGCGAGAAACAGAGGGGCTGAAACAGAGGGCGCGAAACAGAGGGGCTGAAATAGAGGGCGAGAAACAGAGTGGCTGAATCAGAGGGGCTGAAACAGAGGGCGAGAAACAGAGGTGCTGAATCAGAGGGCTAAATCAGAGGGCCTGAAACAGAGGGGCTGAAACAGACGGGCTGAAACAGAGAGCCTGAAACAGAGGGGCTGAAACAGAGGGGCTGAAATAGAGGGGCTGAAACAGAGGGGCTAAATCAGAGGGGCTGAAACAGAGGGTGAGAAACAGAGGGGCTGAAACAGAGGGCGAGAAACAGAGGGGCTGAAACAGAGGGCGAGAAACAGAGTGGCTGAAACAGATAGGCTGAAACAGAGGGGCTGAAAAAGAGGGCGAAAAACAGAGGGGCTGAAACAGAGGGCGAGAAACAGAGGGGCTGAATCAGAGGGCTAAATCAGAGGGGCTGAATCAGTGGGGCTGAAACAGAGGGCGAGAAACAGAGGGGCTGAAACAGAGGGCGAGAAACAGAGGGGCTGAAACAGAGGGCAAGATACAGAGGGGCTGAAACAGAAGGGCTGAAACAGAGGGCGAGAAACAGAGGGGCTGAATCAGAGGGGCTAAATCAGAGGGGCTGAATCAGAGGGGTTGAAACAGAGGGTCTGAATCAGAGGGGCTGAAACAGAGGGCGAGAATTAGAGGGGCTGAAAGAGAGGGGCTGAAACAGAGGGTCTGAAACAGAGGGGCTGAATCAGAGGGGCTGATTCAGAGGGGCTGAAACAGAGGGGCTGAATCAGCGGGGCTGAAACAGAGGGCGAGAAACTGAGGGGCTGAAACAGAGGGTGAGAAACAGAGGGGCTGAAACAGAGGGGCTGAAACAGAGGGGCTGAAACAGAGGGCGAGAAACAGAGGTGCTGAATCAGAGGGCTCAATCAGAGGGGCTGAAACAGAGGGGCTGAAACAGACGGGCTGAAACAGAGAGCCTGAAACAGAGGGGCTGAAACAGAGGGGCTGAAATAGAGGGGCTGAAACAGAGGGGCTGAATCAGAGGGGCTGAAACAGAGGGGCTGAATCAGAGGGGCGGAAAAAGAGGGCGAGAAACAGAGGGGCTGAATCAGAGGGGTTGAAACAGAGTGTCTGAATCAGAGGGGCTGAAACAGAGGGCGAGAAACAGAGGGGCTGAAACAGAGGGGCTGAAACAGAGGGTCTGAAACAGAGGGGCTGAATCAGAGGGGCTGATTCAGAGGGGCTGAAACAGAGGGGCTGAATCAGCGGGGCTGAAACAGAGGGCGAGAAACAGAGGGGCTGAAACAGATGGCGAGAAACAGAGGTGCTGAAACAGAGGGCGAGAAACAGAGGGGCTGAATCAGAGGTGCTGAAACAGAGGGGCTGAAACAGAGGGCGAGAAACAGAGGGGCTGAAACAGAGGGCGAGAAACAGAGGGGCTGAAACAGAGGGCGAGAAACAGAGGGGCTGAAACAGAGGGCAAGAAACAGAGGGGCTGAAACAGAGGGGCTGAAACAGAGGGGCTGAAACAGAGGGCGAGAAACAGTGGGGCTGAAACAGAGGGGCCGAAACAGAGGGCAAGAAACAGAGGGGCTGAAACAGAGGGGCTGAAGCTGAGGGGCTGAAACAGAGGGCGAGAAACAGAGGGGCTGAAACAAAGGGCGAGAAACAGAGGGGCTGAAACAGAGGGGCAGAAACAGAGGGGCTGAAACAGAGGGGCTGAATCGGAGGGGCTGAAACAGAGGGGCTGAAACAGAGGGGCTGAAACAGAGAGTGCGAAACAGAGGGGCTGAAACAGAGGGCGAGAAACAGAGGGGCTAAAACAGAGGGGCTGAAGCTGAGGGGCTGAAACAGAGGGCGAGAAACAGAGGGGCTGAAACAAAGGGCGAGAAACAGAGGGGCTGAAACAGAGGGGCAGAAACAGAGGGGCTGAAACAGAGGGGCTGAATCGGAGGGGCTGAAACAGAGGGGCTGAAACAGAGGGGCTGAAACAGAGAGTGCGAAACAGAGGGGCTGAAACAGAGGGCGAGAAACAGAGGGGCTAAAACAGAGGGCGATAAACAGAGGGGCTGAAACAGAGGGCAAGAAAGAGAGGGGCTGAAACCGAGTGGCTGAAACAGAAGGGCTGAAACAGAGGGGCTGAAACAGAGGGCGAGAAACAGAGGGGCTGAATCAGAGGGGCTGAAACAGAGGGGCTGAAACAGAAGGCGAGAAACAGACGGGCTGAAACAGAGGGCGAGAAACAGAGGGGCAGAAACAGAGGGCGAGAAACAGAGGGGCTGAAACAGAGGGGCTGAAACAGAGGGGCTGAAACAGAGGGCGAGAAACAGAGGGGCTGAATCAGAGGGGCTGAATCAGAGGGGCTGAAACAGAGGGGCTGAAACAGAGGGCGAGAAACAGAGGGGCTGAAACAGAGGGCGAGAAACAGAGGAGCTGAAACAGAGGGCGAGAAACAGAGGGGCTGAAACAGAGGGCGAGAAACAGAGGGGCTGAAACAGAGGGGCTGAAACAGAGGGGCTGAAACAGAGGGCGAGAAACAGAGGGGCTGAAACAGAGGGCGAGAAACAGAGGGGCTGAATCAGAGGGGCTGAAACAGAGGGCGAGAAACAGAGGGGCTGAAACAGAGGGGCTGAAACAGAGGGGCTGAAACAGAGGGGCTGAAACAGAGTGCGAGAAACAGAGGGGCTGAATCAGAGGGGCTGAATCAGAGGGGCTGAAACAGAGGGCCTGAATCAGAGGGGCTGAAACAGAAGGCGAGAAACAGAGGGGCTGAAAGAGAGGGCCTGAATCAGAGCGGCTGAAACAGAAGGCGAGAAACAGAGGGGCTGAAACAGAGGGCGAAAAACAGAGGGGCAGAAACAGAGAGCGCGAAACAGAGGGACTGAAACAGAGGGGCTGAAACAGAGGGCGAGAAACAGAGGGGCTGAAACAGAGGGCGAGAAACAGAGGTGCTGAATCAGAGGGCAAGAAACAGAGGGGCTGAAACAGAGTGGCTGAAACAGAGGGCGAGAAACAGAGGGGCTGAATCAGACATGCTGAATCAGATGGGCTGAAACAGAGGGGCTGAAACAGAGGGCGAGAAACAGAGGGCGAGAAACAGAGGGGCTGAAAAAGTGGGGCTGAAACAAAGCGCCTGATACAGAGGGCGAGAAACAGAGGGGCTGAAACAGAGGGCGAGGAACAGTGGGGCTGAAACAGAGGGCGAGAAACAGAGAGGCTGAAACACAGGGCGAGAAACAGAGGGGCTGAAACAGAGGGCGAGAAACAGAGGGGCTGAAACAGAGGGACTGAAACAGAGGGGCTGAAACAGAGGGGCTGAAACAGAGGGCGAGAAACAGAGTGGCTGAAACAGAGAGCGAGAAACAGAGTGGCTGAAACAGAGGGCAAGAAACAGAGGGGCTGAAACAGAGGGCGAGAAACAGAGGGGCTGAAACAGAGGGCCTGAAACAGAGGGGCGGAAACAGAGGGGCTGAAACAGAGAGCGAGAAACAGAGGGGCTGAAACAGAGGGGCTGAAACAGAGGGCGAGAAACAGAGGGGCTGAAACAGAGGGCGAGAAACAGAGGGCGAGAAACAGAGGGACTGAAACAGAGGGTCTGAAACAGAGGGGCTGAAACAGAGGGCGAGAAAAAGAGTGGCTGAAACAGAGGGCGAGAAACAGAGTGGCTGAAAAAGAGGGCAAGAAACAGAGGGGCTGAAACAGAGGGGCGGAAACAGAGTGGCTGAAACAGAGAGCGAGAAACAGAGGGGCTGAAACAGAGGGGCGGAAACAGAGGGGCTGAAACAGAGGGTGAGAAACAGAGGTGCTGAAACAAAGGGCGAGAAACAGAGGGGCTGAAACAGAGGGGCAGAAACAGAGGGGCTGAAACAGAGGGGCAGAATCGGAGGGGCTGAAACAGAGGGGCTGAAACAGAGAGTGCGAAACAGAGGGGCTGAAACAGAGGGCGAGAAACAGAGGGGCTAAAACAGAGGGCGATAAACAGAGGGGCTGAAACAGAGGGCAAGAAAGAGAGGGGCTGAAACCGAGTGGCTGAAACAGAGGGCAAGAAACAGAGGGGCTGAATCAGAGGGGCTGAATCAGAGGGGCTGAAACAGAGGGGCTGAAACAGAGGGGCTGAATCAGAGGGGCTGAATCAGAGGGGCTGAAACAGAGGGGCTGAAACAGAGGGCGAGAAACAGAGGGGCTGAAACAGAGGGCGAGAAACAGAGGGGCTGAAACAGATGGCGAGAAACAGAGGGGCTGAAACAGAGGGCGAGAAACAGAGGGGCTGAATCAGAGGGGCTGAAACAGAGGGCGAGAAACAGAGGGGCTGAATCAGAGGGGCTGAAACAGAGGGGCTGAAACAGAAGGCGAGAAACAGACGGGCTGAAACAGAGGGCGAGAAACAGAGGGGCAGAAACAGAGGGCGAGAAACAGAGGGGCTGAAACAGAGGGGCTGAAACAGAGGGCAAGAAACAGAGGGGCTGAATCAGAGGGGCTGAATCAGAGGGGCTGAAACAGAGGGGCTGAAACAGAGGGCGAGAAACAGAGGGGCTGAATCAGAGGGGCTGAATCAGAGGGGCTGAAACAGAGGGGCTGAAACAGAGGGCGAGAAACAGAGGGGCTGAAACAGAGGGCGAGAAACAGAGGGGCTGAAACAGAGGGCGAGAAACAGAGGGGCTGAAACAGAGGGGCTGAAACAGACGGGCTGAAACAGAGAGCCTGAAACAGAGGGGCTGAAACAGAGGGGCTGAAATAGAGGGGCTGAAACAGAGGGGCTGAATCAGAGGGGCTGAAACAGAGGGGCTGAATCAGAGGGGCTGAAAAAGAGGGCGAGAAACAGAGGGGCTGAATCAGAGGGGCTGAAACAGAGGGCGAGAAACAGAGGGGCTGAAACAGAGGGGCTGAAACAGAGGGTCTGAAACAGAGGGGCTGAATCAGAGGGGCTGATTCAGAGGGGCTGAAACAGAGGGGCTGAAGCAGAGGGGCTGAAACAGAGGGCGAGAAACAGAGGGGCTGAAACAGATGGCGAGAAACAGAGGTGCTGAAACAGAGGGCGAGAAACAGAGTGGCTGAATCAGAGGTGTTGAAACAGAGGGGCTGAAACAGAGGGGCTGAAACAGAGGGCGAGAAACAGAGGGGCTGAAACAGAGGGCGAGAAACAGAGGGGCTGAAACAGAGGGCAAGAAACAGAGGGGCTGAAACAGAGGGGCTGAAACAGAGGGGCTGAAACAGAGGGCGAGAAACAGTGGGGCTGAAACAGAGGGGCTGAAACAGAGGGCAAGAAACAGAGGGGCTGAAACAGAGGGGCTGAAGCTGAGGGGCTGAAACAGAGGGCGAGAAACAGAGGGGCTGAAACAAAGGGCGAGAAACAGAGGGGCTGAAACAGAGGGGCAGAAACAGAGGGGCTGAAACAGAGGGGCTGAATCGGAGGGGCTGAAACAGAGGGGCTGAAACAGAGGGGCTGAAACAGAGAGTGCGAAACAGAGGGGCTGAAACAGAGGGCGAGAAACAGAGGGGCTAAAACAGAGGGGCTGAAGCTGAGGGGCTGAAACAGAGGGCGAGAAACAGAGGGGCTGAAACAAAGGGCGAGAAACAGAGGGGCTGAACAGAGGGGCAGAAACAGAGGGGCTGAAACAGAGGGGCTGAATCGGAGGGGCTGAAACAGAGGGGCTGAAACAGAGGGGCTGAAACAGAGAGTGCGAAACAGAGGGGCTGATACAGAGGGCGAGAAACAGAGGGGCTAAAACAGAGGGCGATAAACAGAGGGGCTGAAACAGAGGGCAAGAAAGAGAGGGGCTGAAACCGAGTGGCTGAAACAGAAGGGCTGAAACAGAGGGGCTGAAACAGAGGGCGAGAAACAGAGGGGCTGAATCAGAGGGGCTGAAACAGAGGGGCTGAAACAGAAGGCGAGAAACAGACGGGCTGAAACAGAGGGCGAGAAACAGAGGGGCAGAAACAGAGGGCGAGAAACAGAGGGGCTGAAACAGAGGGGCTGAAACAGAGGGGCTGAAACAGAGGGCGAGAAACAGAGGGGCTGAATCAGAGGGGCTGAATCAGAGGGGCTGAAACAGAGGGGCTGAAACAGAGGGCGAGAAACAGAGGGGCTGAAACAGAGGGCGAGAAACAGAGGAGCTGAAACAGAGGGCGAGAAACAGAGGGGCTGAAACAGAGGGCGAGAAACAGAGGGGCTGAAACAGAGGGGCTGAAACAGAGGGGCTGAAACAGAGGGCGAGAAACAGAGGGGCTGAAACAGAGGGCGAGAAACAGAGGGGCTGAATCAGAGGGGCTGAAACAGAGGGCGAGAAACAGAGGGGCTGAAACAGAGGGGCTGAAACAGAGGGGCTGAAATAGAGGGGCTGAAACAGAGTGCGAGAAACAGAGGGGCTGAATCAGAGGGGCTGAATCAGAGGGGCTGAAACAGAGGGCCTGAATCAGAGGGGCTGAAACAGAAGGCGAGAAACAGAGGGGCTGAAAGAGAGGGCCTGAATCAGAGCGGCTGAAACAGAAGGCGAGAAACAGAGGGGCTGAAACAGAGGGCGAAAAACAGAGGGGCAGAAACAGAGAGCGCGAAACAGAGGGACTGAAACAGAGGGGCTGAAACAGAGGGCGAGAAACAGAGGGGCTGAAACAGAGGGCGAGAAACAGAGGTGCTGAATCAGAGGGCAAGAAACAGAGGGGCTGAAACAGAGTGGCTGAAACAGAGGGCGAGAAACAGAGGGGCTGAATCAGACATGCTGAATCAGATGGGCTGAAACAGAGGGGCTGAAACAGAGGGCGAGAAACAGAGGGCGAGAAACAGAGGGGCTGAAAAAGTGGGGCTGAAACAAAGCGCCTGATACAGAGGGCGAGAAACAGAGGGGCTGAAACAGAGGGCGAGGAACAGTGGGGCTGAAACAGAGGGCGAGAAACAGAGAGGCTGAAACACAGGGCGAGAAACAGAGGGGCTGAAACAGAGGGCGAGAAACAGAGGGGCTGAAACAGAGGGACTGAAACAGAGGGGCTGAAACAGAGGGGCTGAAACAGAGGGCGAGAAACAGAGTGGCTGAAACAGAGAGCGAGAAACAGAGTGGCTGAAACAGAGGGCAAGAAACAGAGGGGCTGAAACAGAGGGCGAGAAACAGAGGGGCTGAAACAGAGGGGCTGAAACAGAGGGGCGGAAACAGAGGGGCTGAAACAGAGAGCGAGAAACAGTGGGGCTGAAACAGAGGGGCTGAAACAGAGGGCGAGAAACAGAGGGGCTGAAACAGAGGGCGAGAAACAGAGGGCGAGAAACAGAGGGACTGAAACAGAGGGTCTGAAACAGAGGGGCTGAAACAGAGGGCGAGAAAAAGAGTGGCTGAAACAGAGGGCGAGAAACAGAGTGGCTGAAAAAGAGGGCAAGAAACAGAGGGGCTGAAACAGAGGGGCGGAAACAGAGTGGCTGAAACAGAGAGCGAGAAACAGAGGGGCTGAAACAGAGGGGCGGAAACAGAGGGGCTGAAACAGAGGGTGAGAAACAGAGGTGCTGAAACAAAGGGCGAGAAACAGAGGGGCTGAAACAGAGGGGCAGAAACAGAGGGGCTGAAACAGAGGGGCTGAATCAGAGGGGCTGAAACAGAGGGGCTGAAACAGAGGGGCTGAAACAGAGAGTGCGAAACAGAGGGGCTGAAACAGAGGGCGAGAAACAGAGGGGCTAAAACAGAGGGCGATAAACAGAGGGGCTGAAACAGAGGGCAAGAAAGAGAGGGGCTGAAACCGAGTGGCTGAAACAGAGGGCAAGAAACAGAGGGGCTGAATCAGAGGGGCTGAATCAGAGGGGCTGAAACAGAGGGGCTGAAACAGAGGGCGAGAAACAGAGGGGCTGAATCAGAGGGGCTGAATCAGAGGGGCTGAAACAGAGGGGCTGAAACAGAGGGCGAGAAACAGAGGGGCTGAAACAGAGGGCGAGAAACAGAGGGGCTGAAACAGATGGCGAGAAACAGAGGGGCTGAAACAGAGGGCGAGAAACAGAGGGGCTGAATCAGAGGGGCTGAAACAGAGGGCGAGAAACAGAGGGGCTGAATCAGAGGGGCTGAAACAGAGGGGCTGAAACAGAAGGCGAGAAACAGACGGGCTGAAACAGAGGGCGAGAAACAGAGGGGCAGAAACAGAGGGCGAGAAACAGAGGGGCTGAAACAGAGGGGCTGAAACAGAGGGCAAGAAACAGAGGGGCTGAATCAGAGGGGCTGAATCAGAGGGGCTGAAACAGAGGGGCTGAAACAGAGGGCGAGAAACAGAGGGGCTGAATCAGAGGGGCTGAATCAGAGGGGCTGAAACAGAGGGGCTGAAACAGAGGGCGAGAAACAGAGGGGCTGAAACAGAGGGCGAGAAACAGAGGGGCTGAAACAGAGGGCGAGAAACAGAGGGGCTGAAACAGAGGGCGAGAAACAGAGGGGCTGAAACAGAGGGGCTGAAACAGAGGGCGAGAAACAGAGGGGCTGAATCAGAGGGGCTGAAACAGAGGGCGAGAAACAGAGGGGCTGAAACAGAGGGGCTGAAACAGAGGGGCTGAAACAGAGGGGCTGAAACAGAGGGCGAGAAACAGAGGGGCTGAAACAGAGGGCGAGAAACAGAGGGGCTGAAACAGAGGGGCTGAAACAGAGGGGCTGAAACAGATGGCGAGAAACAGAGGGGCTGAAACAGAGGGCGAGAAACAGAGGGGCTGAATCAGAGGTGCTGAAACAGAGGGGCTGAAACAGAGGGCGAGAAACAGAGGGGCTGAAACAGAGGGCGAGAAACAGAGGGGCTGAAACAGAGGGCGAGAAACAGAGGGGCTGAAACAGAGGGCGAGAAACAGTGGGGCTGAAACAGAGGGGCTGAAACAGAGGGGCTGAAACAGAGGGCGAGAAACAGTGGGGCTGAAACAGAGGGGCTGAAACAGAGGGCAAGAAACAGAGGGGCTGAAACAGAGGGCGAGAAACAGAGGGGCTGAAACAGAGGGGCTGAAGCTGAGGGGCTGAAACAGAGGGCGAGAAACAGAGGGGCTGAAACAAAGGGCGAGAAACAGAGGGGCTGAAACAGAGGGGCAGAAACAGAGGGGCTGAAACAGAGGGGCTGAATCGGAGGGGCTGAAACAGAGGGGCTGAAACAGAGGGGCTGAAACAGAGAGTGCGAAACAGAGGGGCTGAAACAGAGGGCGAGAAACAGAGGGGCTAAAACAGAGGGCGAGAAACAGAGGGGCTGAAACAGAGGGCAAGAAAGAGAGGGGCTGAAACCGAGTGGCTGAAACAGAAGGTCTGAAACAGAGGGGCTGAATCAGAGGGGCTGAAACAGAGGGCGAGAAACAGAGGGACTGAAACAGAGGGTCTGAAACAGAGGGGCTGAAACAGAGTGCGAGAAACAGAGTGGCTGAAACAGAGGGCGAGAAACAGAGTTGCTGAAACAGAGGGCAAGAAACAGAGGGGCTGAAACAGAGGGCGGGAAACAGAGGGGCTGAAACAGAGGGGCTGAAACAGAGGGGCGGAAACAGAGGGGCTGAAACAGAGAGCGAGAAACAGAGGGGCTGAATCAGAGGGGCTGAAACAGAGGGGCTGAAACAGAGGGGCTGAATCAGAGGGGCTGAAACAAAGGGGCTGAAACAGTGGGGCTAAAATAGAGGGGCTGAAACAGAGGGCGAGAAATAGAGGGGCTGAAACAGAGGGCGAGAAACCGGGAGGCTGAAACAGAGGGCGAGAAACAGAGGGGCTGAAACAGAGGGCGAGAAACAGAGGGGCTGAAACAGAGGGGCTGAAACAGAGGGCGAGAAACAGAGGAGCTGAAACAGAGGGGCTGAAACAGAGGGGCTGAAACAGAGGGCGAGAAACAGAGGGGCTGAATCAGAGGGGCTGCATCAGAGGGGCTGAAACAGAGGGCCTGAATCAGAGGGGCTGAAACAGAAGGCGAGAAACAGAGGGGCTGAAAGAGAGGGCCTGAATCAGAGGGGCTGAAACAGAAGGCGAGAAACAGAGCGGCTGAAACACAGCGTGAGAAACAGAGGGGCAGAAACAGAGGGGCTGAAACAGTGGGGCTGAAACTGAGGGGCTGAAACAGAGGGCAAGAAACAGAGGGGCTGAAACAGAGGGCGAGAAACAGAGGGGCTGAAACAGAGGGGCTGAAGCTGAGGGGCTGAAACAGAGGGCGAGAAACAGAGGGGCTGAAACAAAGGGCGAGAAACAGAGGGGCTGAATCGGAGGGGCTGAAACAGAGGGGCTGAAACAGAGGGGCTGAAACAGAGAGTGCGAAACAGAGGGGCTGAAACAGAGGGCGAGAAACAGAGGGGCTAAAACAGAGGGCGATAAACAGAGGGGCTGAAGCAGAGGGCAAGAAAGAGAGGGGCTGAAACCGAGTTGCTGAAACAGAAGGGCTGAAACAGAGGGGCTGAAACAGAGGGCGAGAAACAGAGGGGCTGAATCAGAGGGGCTGAAACAGAGGGGCTGAAACAGAAGGCGAGAAACAGACGGGCTGAAACAGAGGGCGAGAAACAGAGGGGCAGAAACAGAGGGCGAGAAACAGAGGGGCTGAAACAGAGGGGCTGAAACAGAGGGCAAGAAACAGAGGGGCTGAATCAGAGGGGCTGAATCAGAGGGGCTGAAACAGAGGGGCTGAAACAGAGGGCGAGAAACAGAGGGGCTGAATCAGAGGGGCTGAATCAGAGGGGCTGAAACACAGGGGCTGAAACAGAGGGCGAGAAACAGAGGGGCTGAAACAGAGGGCGAGAAACAGAGGGGCTGAAACAGAGGGCGAGAAACAGAGGGGCTGAAACAGAGGGCGAGAAACAGAGGGGCTGAAACAGAGGGGCTGAAACAGAGGGGCTGAAACAGAGGGCGAGAAACAGAGGGGCTGAAACACAGGGCGAGAAACAGAGGGGCTGAATCAGAGGGGCTGAAACAGAGGGCGAGAATCAGAGGGGCTGAAACAGAGGGGCTGAAACAGAGGGGCTGAAACAGAGGGGCTGAAACAGAGGGCGAGAAACAGAGGGGCTGAAACAGAGGGCGAGAAACAGAGGGGCTGAAACAGAGGGGCTGAAACAGAGGGGCTGAAACAGAGGGCGAGAAACAGAGGGGCTGAAACAGATGGCGAGAAACAGAGGGGCTGAAACAGAGGGCGAGAAACACAGGGGCTGAATCAGAGGTGCTGAAACAGAGGGGCTGAAACAGAGGGCGAGAAACAGAGGGGCTGAAACAGAGGGCGAGAAACAGAGGGGCTGAAACAGAGGGCGAGAAACAGAGGGGCTGAAACAGAGGGGCTGAAACAGAGGGCGAGAAACAGTGGGGCTGAAACAGAGGGGCTGAAACAGAGGGCAAGAAACAGAGGGGCTGAAACAGAGAGCGAGAAACAGTGGGGCTGAAACAGAGGGGCTGAAGCTGAGGGGCTGAAACAGAGGGCGAGAAACAGAGGGGCTGAAACAAAGGGCGAGAAACAGAGGGGCTGAAACAGAGGGGCAGAAACAGAGGGGCTGAAACAGAGGGGCTGAATCGGAGGGGCTGAAACAGAGGGGCTGAAACAGAGGGGCTGAAACAGAGAGTGCGAAACAGAGGGGCTGAAACAGAGGGCGAGAAACAGAGGGGCTAAAACAGAGGGCGATAAACAGAGGGGCTGAAACAGAGGGCAAGAAAGAGAGGGGCTGAAACCGAGTGGCTGAAACAGAAGGGCTGAAACAGAGGGGCTGAAACAGAGGGCGAGAAACAGAGGGGCTGAATCAGAGGGGCTGAAACAGAGGGGCTGAAACAGAAGGCGAGAAACAGACGGGCTGAAACAGAGGGCGAGAAACAGAGGGGCAGAAACAGAGGGCGAGAAACAGAGGGGCTGAAACAGAGGGGCTGAAACAGAGGGGCTGAAACAGAGGGCGAGAAACAGAGGGGCTGAATCAGAGGGGCTGAATCAGAGGGGCTGAAACAGAGGGGCTGAAACAGAGGGCGAGAAACAGAGGGGCTGAAACAGAGGGCGAGAAACAGAGGGGCTGAAACAGAGGGCGAGAAACAGAGGGGCTGAAACAGAGGGCGAGAAACAGAGGGGCTGAAACAGAGGGGCTGAAACAGAGGGGCTGAAACAGAGGGCGAGAAACAGAGGGGCTGAAACAGAGGGCGAGAAACAGAGGGGCTGAATCAGAGGGGCTGAAACAGAGGGCGAGAAACAGAGGGGTTGAAACAGAGGGGCTGAAACAGAGGGGCTGAAACAGAGGGGCTGAAACAGAGGGCGAGAAACAGAGGGGCTGAATCAGAGGGGCTGAATCAGAGGGGCTGAAACAGAGGGCCTGAATCAGAGGGGCTGAAACAGAAGGCGAGAAACAGAGGGGCTGAAAGAGAGGGCCTGAATCAGAGCGGCTGAAACAGAAGGCGAGAAACAGAGGGGCTGAAACAGAGGGCGAAAAACAGAGGGGCAGAAACAGAGAGCGCGAAACAGAGGGACTGAAACAGAGTGGCTGAAACAGAGGGCGAGAAACAGAGGGGATGAATCAGAGGGCGAGAAACAGAGGGGCTGAAACAGAGGGCAAGAAACAGAGGGGCTGAAACAGAGTGGCTGAAACAGAGGGCGAGAAACAGAGGGGCTGAATCAGACATGCTGAATCAGATGGGCTGAAACAGAGGGGCTGAAACAGAGGGCGAGAAACAGAGGGCGAGAAACAGAGGGGCTGAAAAAGTGGGGCTGAAACAAAGCGCCTGATACAGAGGGCGAGAAACAGAGGGGCTGAAACAGAGGGCGAGGAACAGTGGGCCTGAAACAGAGGGCGAGAAACAGAGAGGCTGAAACACAGGGCGAGAAACAGAGGGGCTGAAACAGAGGGCGAGAAACAGAGGGGCTGAAACAGAGGGACTGAAACAGAGGGGCTGAAACAGAGGGGCTGAAACAGAGGGCGAGAAACAGTGTGGCTGAAACAGAGTGCGAGAAACAGAGTGGCTGAAACAGAGGGCAAGAAACAGAGGGGCTGAAACAGAGGGCGAGAAACAGAGGGGCTGAAACAGAGGGGCTGAAACAGAGGGGCGGAAACAGAGGGGCTGAAACAGAGAGCGAGAAACAGAGGGGCTGAAACAGAGGGGCTGAAACAGAGGGCGAGAAACAGAGGGGCTGAAACAGAGGGCGAGAAACAGAGGGGCTGAAACAGAGGGCGAGAAACAGAGGGCGAGAAACAGAGGGACTGAAACAGAGGGTCTGAAACAGAGGGGCTGAAACAGAGGGCGAGAAACAGAGTGGCTGAAACAGAGGGAGAGAAACAGAGTGGCTGAAACAGAGGGCAAGAAACAGAGGGGCTGAAACAGAGGGCGAGAAACAGAGGGGCTGAAACAGAGGGGCTGAAACAGAGGGGCGGAAACAGAGTGGCTGAAACAGAGAGCGAGAAACAGAGGGGCTGAAACAGAGGGTGAGAAACATAGTGGCTGAAACAAAGGGGCTGAAACAGTGGGGCTAAAATAGAGGGGCTGAAACAGAGGGCGAGAAAGAGAGGGGCTGAAACAGAGGGCGAGAAACAGAGGGGCTGAAACAGAGGGGCTGAAACAGAGGGGCTGAAACAGAGGGCGAGAAACAGAGGGGCTGAAACAGAGGGCGAGAAACAGAGGGGCTGAATCAGAGGGGCTGAAACAGAGGGTGAGAAACAGAGGGGCTGAAACAGAGGGGCTGAAACAGAGGGGCTGAAACAGAGGGCGAGAAACAGAGGGGCTGAATCAGAGGGGCTGAATCAGTGGGGCTGAAACAGAGGACCTGAATCAGAGGGGCTGAAACAGAAGGCGAGAAACAGAGGGGCTGAAAGAGAGGGCCTGAATCAGAGGGGCTGAAACAGAAGGCGAGAAACAGAGGGGCTGAAACACAGGGCGAGAAACAGAGGGGCAGAAACAGAGGGCGAGAAACAGTGGGGCTGAAACAGAGGGGCTGAAACAGAGGGCAAGAAACAGAGGGGCTGAAACAGAGGGCGAGAAACAGAGGGGCTGAAACAGAGGGGCTGAAACAGAGGGGCGGAAACAGAGTGGCTGAAACAGAGAGCGAGAAACAGAGGGGCTGAAACAGAGGGTGAGAAACATAGTGGCTGAAACAAAGGGGCTGAAACAGTGGGCGAGAAACAGTGGGGCTGAAACAGAGGGGCTGAAACAGAGGGCAAGAAACAGAGGGGCTGAAACAGAGGGCGAGAAACAGAGGGGCTGAAACAGAGGGGCTGAAACAGAGGGGCGGAAACAGAGTGGCTGAAACAGAGGGCAAGAAAGAGAGGGGCTGAAACCGAGTGGCTGAAACAGAAGGGCTGAAACAAAGGGGCTGAAACAGAGGGCGAGAAACACAGGGGCTGAATCAGAGGGGCTGAAACAGAGGGGCTGAAACAGAAGGCGAGAAACAGACGGGCTGAAACAGAGGGCGAGAAACAGAGGGGCAGAAACAGAGGGCGAGAAACAGAGGGGCTGAAACAGAGGGGCTGAAACAGAGGGGCTGAAACAGAGGGCGAGAAACAGAGGGGCTGAATCAGAGGGGCTGAATCAGAGGGGCTGAAACAGAGGGGCTGAAACAGAGGGCGAGAAACAGAGGGGCTGAAACAGAGGGCGAGAAACAGAGGGGCTGAAACAGAGGGCGAGAAACAGAGGGGCTGAAACAGAGGGCGAGAAACAGAGGGGCTGAAACAGAGGGGCTGAAACAGAGGGGCTGAAACAGAGGGCGAGAAACAGAGGGGCTGAAACAGAGGGCGAGAAACAGAGGGGCTGAATCAGAGGGGCTGAAACAGAGGGCGAGAAACAGAGGGGTTGAAACAGAGGGGCTGAAACAGAGGGGCTGAAACAGAGGGGCTGAAACAGAGGGCGAGAAACAGAGGGGCTGAATCAGAGGGGCTGAATCAGAGGGGCTGAAACAGAGGGCCTGAATCAGAGGGGCTGAAACAGAAGGCGAGAAACAGAGGGGCTGAAAGAGAGGGCCTGAATCAGAGCGGCTGAAACAGAAGGCGAGAAACAGAGGGGCTGAAACAGAGGGCGAAAAACAGAGGGGCAGAAACAGAGAGCGCGAAACAGAGGGACTGAAACAGAGTGGCTGAAACAGAGGGCGAGAAACAGAGGGGATGAATCAGAGGGCGAGAAACAGAGGGGCTGAAACAGAGGGCAAGAAACAGAGGGGCTGAAACAGAGTGGCTGAAACAGAGGGCGAGAAACAGAGGGGCTGAATCAGACATGCTGAATCAGATGGGCTGAAACAGAGGGGCTGAAACAGAGGGCGAGAAACAGAGGGCGAGAAACAGAGGGGCTGAAAAAGTGGGGCTGAAACAAAGCGCCTGATACAGAGGGCGAGAAACAGAGGGGCTGAAACAGAGGGCGAGGAACAGTGGGCCTGAAACAGAGGGCGAGAAACAGAGAGGCTGAAACACAGGGCGAGAAACAGAGGGGCTGAAACAGAGGGCGAGAAACAGAGGGGCTGAAACAGAGGGACTGAAACAGAGGGGCTGAAACAGAGGGGCTGAAACAGAGGGCGAGAAACAGTGTGGCTGAAACAGAGTGCGACAAACAGAGTGGCTGAAACAGAGGGCAAGAAACAGAGGGGCTGAAACAGAGGGCGAGAAACAGAGGGGCTGAAACAGAGGGGCTGAAACAGAGGGGCGGAAACAGAGGGGCTGAAACAGAGAGCGAGAAACAGAGGGGCTGAAACAGAGGGGCTGAAACAGAGGGCGAGAAACAGAGGGGCTGAAACAGAGGGCGAGAAACAGAGGGGCTGAAACAGAGGGCGAGAAACAGAGGGCGAGAAACAGAGGGACTGAAACAGAGGGTCTGAAACAGAGGGGCTGAAACAGAGGGCGAGAAACAGAGTGGCTGAAACAGAGGGAGAGAAACAGAGTGGCTGAAACAGAGGGCAAGAAACAGAGGGGCTGAAACAGAGGGCGAGAAACAGAGGGGCTGAAACAGAGGGGCTGAAACAGAGGGGCGGAAACAGAGTGGCTGAAACAGAGAGCGAGAAACAGAGGGGCTGAAACAGAGGGTGAGAAACATAGTGGCTGAAACAAAGGGGCTGAAACAGTGGGGCTAAAATAGAGGGGCTGAAACAGAGGGCGAGAAAGAGAGGGGCTGAAACAGAGGGCGAGAAACAGAGGGGCTGAAACAGAGGGGCTGAAACAGAGGGGCTGAAACAGAGGGCGAGAAACAGAGGGGCTGAAACAGAGGGCGAGAAACAGAGGGGCTGAATCAGAGGGGCTGAAACAGAGGGTGAGAAACAGAGGGGCTGAAACAGAGGGGCTGAAACAGAGGGGCTGAAACAGAGGGCGAGAAACAGAGGGGCTGAATCAGAGGGGCTGAATCAGTGGGGCTGAAACAGAGGACCTGAATCAGAGGGGCTGAAACAGAAGGCGAGAAACAGAGGGGCTGAAAGAGAGGGCCTGAATCAGAGGGGCTGAAACAGAAGGCGAGAAACAGAGGGGCTGAAACACAGGGCGAGAAACAGAGGGGCAGAAACAGAGGGCGAGAAACAGTGGGGCTGAAACAGAGGGGCTGAAACAGAGGGCAAGAAACAGAGGGGCTGAAACAGAGGGCGAGAAACAGAGGGGCTGAAACAGAGGGGCTGAAACAGAGGGGCGGAAACAGAGTGGCTGAAACAGAGAGCGAGAAACAGAGGGGCTGAAACAGAGGGTGAGAAACATAGTGGCTGAAACAAAGGGGCTGAAACAGTGGGCGAGAAACAGTGGGGCTGAAACAGAGGGGCTGAAACAGAGGGCAAGAAACAGAGGGGCTGAAACAGAGGGCGAGAAACAGAGGGGCTGAAACAGAGGGGCTGAAACAGAGGGGCGGAAACAGAGTGGCTGAAACAGAGAGCGAGAAACAGAGGGGCTGAAACAGAGGGTGAGAAACATAGTGGCTGAAACAAAGGGGCTGAAACAGAGGGCGAGAAACACAGGGGCTGAATCAGAGGTGCTGAAACAGAGGGGCTGAAACAGAGGGCGAGAAACAGAGGGGCTGAAACAGAGGGCGAGAAACAGAGGGGCTGAAACAGAGGGCGAGAAACAGAGGGGCTGAAACAGAGGGGCTGAAACAGAGGGGCGGAAACAGAGTGGCTGAAACAGAGAGCGAGAAACAGAGGGGCTGAAACAGAGGGTGAGAAACATAGTGGCTGAAACAAAGGGGCTGAAACAGAGGGCGAGAAACACAGGTGCTGAATCAGAGGTGCTGAAACAGAGGGGCTGAAACAGAGGGCGAGAAACAGAGGGGCTGAAACAGAGGGCGAGAAACAGAGGGGCTGAAACAGAGGGCGAGAAACAGAGGGGCTGAAACAGAGGGGCTGAAACAGAGGGCGAGAAACAGTGGGGCTGAAACAGAGGGGCTGAAACAGAGGGCAAGAAACAGAGGGGCTGAAACAGAGAGCGAGAAACAGAGGGGCTGAAACAGAGGGGCTGAAGCTGAGGGGCTGAAACAGAGGGCGAGAAACAGAGGGGCTGAAACAAAGGGCGAGAAACAGAGGGGCTGAAACAGAGGGGCAGAAACAGAGGGGCTGAAACAGAGGGGCTGAATCGGAGGGGCTGAAACAGAGGGGCTGAAACAGAGGGGCTGAAACAGAGAGTGCGAAACAGAGGGGCTGAAACAGAGGGCGAGAAACAGAGGGGCTAAAACAGAGGGCGATAAACAGAGGGGCTGAAACAGAGGGCAAGAAAGAGAGGGGCTGAAACCGAGTGGCTGAAACAGAAGGGCTGAAACAGAGGGGCTGAAACAGAGGGCGAGAAACAGAGGGGCTGAATCAGAGGGGCTGAAACAGAGGGGCTGAAACAGAAGGCGAGAAACAGACGGGCTGAAACAGAGGGCGAGAAACAGAGGGGCAGAAACAGAGGGCGAGAAACAGAGGGGCTGAAACAGAGGGGCTGAAACAGAGGGGCTGAAACAGAGGGCGAGAAACAGAGGGGCTGAATCAGAGGGGCTGAATCAGAGGGGCTGAAACAGAGGGGCTGAAACAGAGGGCGAGAAACAGAGGGGCTGAAACAGAGGGCGAGAAACAGAGGGGCTGAAACAGAGGGCGAGAAACAGAGGGGCTGAAACAGAGGGCGAGAAACAGAGGGGCTGAAACAGAGGGGCTGAAACAGAGGGGCTGAAACAGAGGGCGAGAAACAGAGGGGCTGAAACAGAGGGCGAGAAACAGAGGGGCTGAATCAGAGGGGCTGAAACAGAGGGCGAGAAACAGAGGGGTTGAAACAGAGGGGCTGAAACAGAGGGGCTGAAACAGAGGGGCTGAAACAGAGGGCGAGAAACAGAGGGGCTGAATCAGAGGGGCTGAATCAGAGGGGCTGAAACAGAGGGCCTGAATCAGAGGGGCTGAAACAGAAGGCGAGAAACAGAGGGGCTGAAAGAGAGGGCCTGAATCAGAGCGGCTGAAACAGAAGGCGAGAAACAGAGGGGCTGAAACAGAGGGCGAAAAACAGAGGGGCAGAAACAGAGAGCGCGAAACAGAGGGACTGAAACAGAGTGGCTGAAACAGAGGGCGAGAAACAGAGGGGCTGAAACAGAGGGCGAGAAACAGAGGGGCTGAAACAGAGGGCAAGAAACAGAGGGGCTGAAACAGAGTGGCTGAAACAGAGGGCGAGAAACAGAGGGGCTGAATCAGACATGCTGAATCAGATGGGCTGAAACAGAGGGGCTGAAACAGAGGGCGAGAAACAGAGGGCGAGAAACAGAGGGGCTGAAAAAGTGGGGCTGAAACAAAGCGCCTGATACAGAGGGCGAGAAACAGAGGGGCTGAAACAGAGGGCGAGGAACAGTGGGCCTGAAACAGAGGGCAAGAAACAGAGAGGCTGAAACACAGGGCGAGAAACAGAGGGGCTGAAACAGAGGGCGAGAAACAGAGGGGCTGAAACAGAGGGACTGAAACAGAGGGGCTGAAACAGAGGGGCTGAAACAGAGGGCGAGAATCAGTGTGGCTGAAACAGAGAGCGAGAAACAGAGTGGCTGAAACAGAGGGCAAGAAACAGAGGGGCTGAAACAGAGGGCGAGAAACAGAGGGGCTGAAACAGAGGGGCTGAAACAGAGGGGCGGAAACAGAGGGGCTGAAACAGAGAGCGAGAAACAGAGGGGCTGAAACAGAGGGGCTGAAACAGAGGGCGAGAAACAGAGGGGCTGAAACAGAGGGCGAGAAACAGAGGGGCTGAAACAGAGGGCGAGAAACAGAGGGCGAGAAACAGAGGGACTGAAACAGAGGGTCTGAAACAGAGGGGCTGAAACAGAGGGCGAGAAACAGAGTGGCTGAAACAGAGGGAGAGAAACAGAGTGGCTGAAACAGAGGGCAAGAAACAGAGGGGCTGAAACAGAGGGCGAGAAACAGAGGGGCTGAAACAGAGGGGCTGAAACAGAGGGGCGGAAACAGAGTGGCTGAAACAGAGAGCGAGAAACAGAGGGGCTGAAACAGAGGGTGAGAAACATAGTGGCTGAAACAAAGGGGCTGAAACAGTGGGGCTAAAATAGAGGGGCTGAAACAGAGGGCGAGAAACAGAGGGGCTGAAACAGAGGGCGAGAAACAGAGGGGCTGAAACAGAGGGGCTGAAACAGAGGGGCTGAAACAGAGGGCGAGAAACAGAGGGGCTGAAACAGAGGGCGAGAAACAGAGGGGCTGAATAAGAGGGGCTGAAACAGAGGGCGAGAAACAGAGGGGCTGAAACAGAGGGGCTGAAACAGAGGGGCTGAAACAGAGGGCGAGAAACAGAGGGGCTGAATCAGAGGGGCTGAATCAGTGGGGCTGAAACAGAGGACCTGAATCAGAGGGGCTGAAACAGAAGGCGAGAAACAGAGGGGCTGAAAGAGAGGGCCTGAATCAGAGGGGCTGAAACAGAAGGCGAGAAACAGAGGGGCTGAAACACAGGGCGAGAAACAGAGGGGCAGAAACAGAGGGCGAGAAACAGTGGGGCTGAAACAGAGGGGCTGAAACAGAGGGCAAGAAACAGAGGGGCTGAAACAGAGGGCGAGAAACAGAGGGGCTGAAACAGAGGGGCTGAAGCTGAGGGGCTGAAACAGAGGGCGAGAAACAGAGGGGCTGAAACAAAGGGCGAGAAACAGAGGGGCTGAAACAGAGGGGCAGAAACAGAGGGGCTGAAACAGAGGGGCTGAATCGGAATGGCTGAAACAGAGGGGCTGAAACAGAGGGGCTGAAACAGAGAGTGCGAAACAGAGGGGCTGAAACAGAGGGCGAGAAACAGAGGGGCTAAAACAGAGGGCGATAAACAGAGGGGCTGAAACAGAGGGCAAGAAAGAGAGGGGCTGAAACCGAGTGGCTGAAACAGAAGGGCTGAAACAGAGGGGCTGAAACAGAGGACGAGAAACAGAGGGGCTGAATCAGAGGGCAAGAAACAGAGGGGCTGAAACAGAGGGCGAGAAACAGAGGGGCTGAAACAAAGGGCGAGAAACAGAGGGGCTGAAACAGAGGGGCAGAAACAGAGGGGCTGAAACAGAGGGGCTGAATCGGAGGGGCTGAAACAGAGGGGCTGAAACAGAGGGGCTGAAACAGAGAGTGCGAAACAGAGGGGCTGAAACAGAGGGCGAGAAACAGAGGGGCTAAAACAGAGGGCGATAAAGAGAGGGGCTGAAACAGAGGGCAAGAAAGAGAGGAGGTGAAACCGAGTGGCTGAAACAGAAGGGCTGAAACAGAGGGGCTGAAACAGAGGGGCTGAAACAGAAGGCGAGAAACAGACGGGCTGAAACAGAGGGCGAGAAACAGAGGGGCAGAAACAGAGGGCGAGAAACAGAGGGGCTGAAACAGAGGGGCTGAAACAGAGGGCAAGAAACAGAGGGGCTGAATCAGAGGGGCTGAATCAGAGGGGCTGAAACAGAGGGGCTGAAACAGAGGGCGAGAAACAGAGGGGCTGAATCAGAGGGGCTGAATCAGATGGGCTGAAACAGAGGGGCTGAAACAGAGGGCGAGAAACAGAGGGGCTGAAACAGAGGGCAAGAAACAGAGGGGCTGAAACAGAGGGCGAGAAACAGAGGGGCTGAAACAGAGGGCGAGAAACAGAGGGGCTGAAACAGAGGGGCTGAAACAGAGGGGCTGAAACAGAGGGCGAGAAACAGAGGGGCTGAATCAGAGGGGCTGAAACAGAGGGCGAGAAACAGAGGGGCTGAAACAGAGGGGCTGAAACAGAGGGGCTGAAACAGAGGGGCTGAAACAGAGGGCGAGAAACAGAGGGGCTGAAACAGAGGGCGAGAAACAGAGGGGCTGAAACAGAGGGGCTGAAACAGAGGGGCTGAAACAGAGGGCGAGAAACAGAGGGGCTGAAACAGATGGCGAGAAACAGAGGGGCTGAAACAGAGGGCGAGAAACAGAGGGGCTGAATCAGAGGTGCTGAAACAGAGGGGCTGAAACAGAGGGCGAGAAACAGAGGGGCTGAAACAGAGGGCGAGAAACAGAGGGGCTGAAACAGAGGGCGAGAAACAGAGGGGCTGAAACAGAGGGCGAGAAACAGAGGGGCTGAAACAGAGGGGCTGAAACAGAGGGGCTGAAACAGAGGGCGAGAAACAGTGGGGCTGAAACAGAGGGGCTGAAACAGAGGGCAAGAAACAGAGGGGCTGAAACAGAGGGCGAGAAACAGAGGGGCTGAAACAGAGGGTCTGAAGCTGAGGGGCTGAAACAGAGGGCGAGAAACAGAGGGGCTGAAACAAAGGGCGAGAAACAGAGGGGCTGAAACAGAGGGGCAGAAACAGAGGGGCTGAAACAGAGGGGCTGAATCGGAGGGGCTGAAACAGAGGGGCTGAAACAGAGGGGCTGAAACAGAGAGTGCGAAACAGAGGGGCTGAAACAGAGGGCGAGAAACAGAGGGGCTAAAACAGAGGGCGAGAAACAGAGGGGCTGAAACAGAGGGCAAGAAAGAGAGGGGCTGGAACCGAGTGGCTGAAACAGAAGGTCTGAAACAGAGGGGCTGAAACAGAGGGGCTGAAACAGAGGGCAAGAAATAGAGGGGCTGAAAAAGAGGGCGAGAAACAGAGGGGCTGAAACAGAGGGTGAGAAACAGAGGGGCTGAATCAGAGGGGCTGAAACAAATGCCGAGAAACAGAGGGGCTGAAACAGAGGGCGAGAAACAGAGGGGCTGAAACAGAGGGGCTGAAACAGAGGGTGAGAAACAGAGGTGCTGAAACAGAGGGCGAGAAACAGAGGGGCTGAAACAGAGGGGCAGAAACAGAGGGGCTGAATCAGAGTGGCTGATTCAGAGGGTCTGAAACAGAGGGGCTGAATCAGAGGGGCGGAAACAGAGGGCGAGAAACAGAGGGGCAGAAACAGAGGGCAGGAAACAGAGGGGCTGAAACAGAGGGCGAGAAACAGTCGGGCAGAAACAGAGAGCGAGAAACAGAGGGACTGAAACAGAGGGGCTGAAACAGAGAGCGCGAAACAGAGGGACTGAAACAGAGGGGCTGAAACAGAGGGCGAGAAACAGAGGGATGAAACAGAGGGCGAGAAATAGACGGGCTGAAACAGAGGGCAAGAAACAGAGTGGCTGAAACAGAGGGCGAGAAACAGAGGGGCTGAATCAGACAGGCTGAATCAGATGGGCTGAAACAGAGGGGCTGAAACAGAGGGCGAGAAACAGAGGGTGAGAAACAGAGGGGCTGAAAAAGTGGGGCTGAAACAAAGGGGCTGAAACAAAGCGCCTGATACAGAGGGCGAGAAACAGAGGGGCTGAAACAGAGGGCGAGGAACAGAGGGGCTGAAACAGAGGGCGAGGAACAGTGGGCCTGAAACAGAGGGCGAGAAACAGAGAGGCTGAAACACAGGGCGAGAAACAGAGGGGCTGAAACAGAGGGCGAGAAACAGAGGGGCTGAAACAGAGGGACTGAAACAGAGGGGCTGAAACAGAGGGGCTGAAACAGAGGGCGAGAAACAGAGTGGCTGAAACAGAGAGCGAGAAACAGAGTGGCTGAAACAGAGGGCAAGAAACAGAGGGGCTGAAACAGAGGGCGAGAAACAGAGGGGCTGAAACAGAGGGGCTGAAACAGAGGGGCGGAAACAGAGGGGCTGAAACAGAGAGCGAGAAACAGAGGGGCTGAAACAGAGGGGCTGAAACAGAGGGCGAGAAACAGAGGGGCTGAAACAGAGGGCGAGAAACAGAGGGGCTGAAACAGAGGGCGAGAAACAGAGGGCGAGAAACAGAGGGACTGAAACAGAGGGTCTGAAACAGAGGGGCTGAAACAGAGTGCGAGAAACAGAGTGGCTGAAACAGAGGGCGAGAAACAGAGTGGCTGAAACAGAGGGCAAGAATCAGAGGGGCTGAAACAGAGGGCGGGAAACAGAGGGGCTGAAACAGAGGGGCTGAAACAGAATGGGCGGAAACAGAGGGGCTGAAACAGAGAGCGAGAAACAGAGGGGCTGAATCAGAGGGGCTGAAACAGAGGGGCTGAAACAGAGGGGCTGAATCAGAGGGGCTGAAACAAAGGGGCTGAAACAGTGGGGCTAAAATAGAGGGGCTGAAACAGAGGGCGAGAAACAGAGGGGCTGAAACAGAGGGCGAGAAACCGGGAGGCTGAAACAGAGGGCGAGAAACAGAGGGGCTGAAACAGAGGGCGAGAAACAGAGGGGCTGAAACAGAGGTGCTTAAACAGAGGGGCTGAAACAGAGGGCGAGAAACAGAGGGGCTGAAACAGAGGGCGAGAAACAGAGGGGCTGAAACAGAGGGCGAGAAACAGAGGGGCTGAAACAGAGGGGCTGAAACAGAGGGGCTGAAACAGAGGGCGAGAAACAGAGGGGCTGAAACAGAGGGCGAGAAACAGAGGGGCTGAATCAGAGGGGCTGAAACAGAGGGCGAGAAACAGAGGGGCTGAAACAGAGGGGCTGAAACAGAGGGGCTGAAACAGAGGGCGAGAAACAGAGGGGCTGAATCAGAGGGGCTGCATCAGAGGGGCTGAAACAGAGGGCCTGAATCAGAGGGGCTGAAACAGAAGGCGAGAAACAGAGGTGCTGAAAGAGAGGGCCTGAATCAGAGGGGCTGAAACAGAAGGCGAGAAACAGAGGGGCTGAAACACAGGGCGAGAAACAGAGGGGCAGAAACAGAGGGCGAGAAACAGTGGGGCTGAAACTGAGGGGCTGAAACTGAGGGCAAGAAACAGAGGGGCTAAAACAGAGGGCGAGAAACAGAGGGGCTGAAACAGAGGGGCTGAAGCTGAGGGGCTGAAACAGAGGGTGAGAAACAGAGGGGCTGAAACAAAGGGCGAGAAACAGAGGGGCAGAAACAGAGGGGCAGAAACAGAGGGGCAGAAACAGAGGGGCTGAATCGGAGGGGCTGAAACAGAGGGGCTGAAACAGAGGGGCTGAAACAGAGAGTGCGAAACAGAGGGGCTGAAACAGAGGGCGAGAAACAGAGGGGCTAAAACAGAGGGCGATAAACAGAGGGGCTGAAGCAGAGGGCAAGAAAGAGAGGGGCTGAAACCGAGTTGCTGAAACAGAAGGGCTGAAACAAAGGGGCTGAAACAGAGGGCGAGAAACAGAGGGGCTGAATCAGAGGGGCTGAAAAAGAGGGGCTGAAACAGAAGGCGAGAAACAGACGGGCTGAAACAGAGGGCGAGAAACAGAGGGGCAGAAACAGAGGGCGAGCAACAGAGGGGCTGAAACAGAGGGGCTGAAACAGAGGGCAAGAAACAGAGGGGCTGAATCAGAGGGGCTGAATCAGAGGGGCTGAAACAGAGGGGCTGAAACAGAGGGCGAGAAACAGAGGGGCTGAATCAGAGGGGCTGAATCAGAGGGGCTGAAACACAGGGGCTGAAACAGAGGGCGAGAAACAGAGGGGCTGAAACAGAGGGCGAGAAACAGAGGGGCTGAAACAGAGGGGCTGAAACAGAGGGGCTGAAACAGAGGGCGAGAAACAGTGGGGCTGAAACAGAGGGGCTGAAACAGAGGGGCTGAAACAGAGGGCGAGAAACAGTGGGGCTGAAACAGAGGGGCTGAAACAGAGGGCAAGAAACAGAGGGGCTGAAACAGAGGGCGAGAAACAGAGGGGCTGAAACAGAGGGTCTGAAGCTGAGGGGCTGAAACAGAGGGCGAGAAACAGAGGGGCTGAAACAAAGGGCGAGAAACAGAGGGGCTGAAACAGAGGGGCAGAAACAGAGGGGCTGAAACAGAGGGGCTGAATCGGAGGGGCTGAAACAGAGGGGCTGAAACAGAGGGGCTGAAACAGAGAGTGCGAAACAGAGGGGCTGAAACAGAGGGCGAGAAACAGAGGGGCTAAAACAGAGGGCGAGAAACAGAGGGGCTGAAACAGAGGGCAAGAAAGAGAGGGGCTGGAACCGAGTGGCTGAAACAGAAGGTCTGAAACAGAGGGGCTGAAACAGAGGGGCTGAAACAGAGGGCAAGAAATAGAGGGGCTGAAAAAGAGGGCGAGAAACAGAGGGGCTGAAACAGAGGGTGAGAAACAGAGGGGCTGAATCAGAGGGGCTGAAACAAATGCCGAGAAACAGAGGGGCTGAAACAGAGGGCGAGAAACAGAGGGGCTGAAACAGAGGGGCTGAAACAGAGGGTGAGAAACAGAGGTGCTGAAACAGAGGGCGAGAAACAGAGGGGCTGAAACAGAGGGGCAGAAACAGAGGGGCTGAATCAGAGTGGCTGATTCAGAGGGTCTGAAACAGAGGGGCTGAATCAGAGGGGCGGAAACAGAGGGCGAGAAACAGAGGGGCAGAAACAGAGGGCAGGAAACAGAGGGGCTGAAACAGAGGGCGAGAAACAGTCGGGCAGAAACAGAGAGCGAGAAACAGAGGGACTGAAACAGAGGGGCTGAAACAGAGAGCGCGAAACAGAGGGACTGAAACAGAGGGGCTGAAACAGAGGGCGAGAAACAGAGGGATGAAACAGAGGGCGAGAAATAGAGGGGCTGAAACAGAGGGCAAGAAACAGAGTGGCTGAAACAGAGGGCGAGAAACAGAGGGGCTGAATCAGACAGGCTGAATCAGATGGGCTGAAACAGAGGGGCTGAAACAGAGGGCGAGAAACAGAGGGTGAGAAACAGAGGGGCTGAAAAAGTGGGGCTGAAACAAAGGGGCTGAAACAAAGCGCCTGATACAGAGGGCGAGAAACAGAGGGGCTGAAACAGAGGGCGAGGAACAGAGGGGCTGAAACAGAGGGGCTGAAACAGTGGGGCTGAAACAGAGGGCGAGAAACAGAGAGGCTGAAACACAGGGCGAGAAACAGAGGGGCTGAAACAGAGGGCGAGAAACAGAGGGGCTGAAACAGAGGGACTGAAACAGAGGGGCTGAAACAGAGGGGCTGAAACAGAGGGCGAGAAACAGAGTGGCTGAAACAGAGAGCGAGAAACAGAGTGGCTGAAACAGAGGGCAAGAAACAGAGGGGCTGAAACAGAGGGCGAGAAACAGAGGGGCTGAAACAGAGGGGCTGAAACAGAGGGGCGGAAACAGAGGGGCTGAAACAGAGAGCGAGAAACAGAGGGGCTGAAACAGAGGGGCTGAAACAGAGGGCGAGAAACAGAGGGGCTGAAACAGAGGGCGAGAAACAGAGGGGCTGAAACAGAGGGCGAGAAACAGAGGGCGAGAAACAGAGGGACTGAAACAGAGGTTCTGAAACAGAGGGGCTGAAACAGAGTGCGAGAAACAGAGTGGCTGAAACAGAGGGCGAGAAACAGAGTGGCTGAAACAGAGGGCAAGAATCAGAGGGGCTGAAACAGAGGGCGGGAAACAGAGGGGCTGAAACAGAGGGGCTGAAACAGAATGGGCGGAAACAGAGGGGCTGAAACAGAGAGCGAGAAACAGAGGGGCTGAATCAGAGGGGCTGAAACAGAGGGGCTGAAACAGAGGGGCTGAATCAGAGGGGCTGAAACAAAGGGGCTGAAACAGTGGGGCTAAAATAGAGGGGCTGAAACAGAGGGCGAGAAATAGAGGGGCTGAAACAGAGGGCGAGAAACCGGGAGGCTGAAACAGAGGGCGAGAAACAGAGGGGCTGAAACAGAGGGCGAGAAACAGAGGGGCTGAAACAGAGGTGCTTAAACAGAGGGGCTGAAACAGAGGGCGAGAAACAGAGGGGCTGAAACAGAGGGCGAGAAACAGAGGGGCTGAAACAGAGGGCGAGAAACAGAGGGGCTGAAACAGAGGGGCTGAAACAGAGGGGCTGAAACAGAGGGCGAGAAACAGAGGGGCTGAAACAGAGGGCGAGAAACAGAGGGGCTGAATCAGAGGGGCTGAAACAGAGGGCGAGAAACAGAGGGGCTGAAACAGAGGGGCTGAAACAGAGGGGCTGAAACAGAGGGCGAGAAACAGAGGGGCTGAATCAGAGGGGCTGCATCAGAGGGGCTGAAACAGAGGGCCTGAATCAGAGGGGCTGAAACAGAAGGCGAGAAACAGAGGTGCTGAAAGAGAGGGCCTGAATCAGAGGGGCTGAAACAGAAGGCGAGAAACAGAGGGGCTGAAACACAGGGCGAGAAACAGAGGGGCAGAAACAGAGGGCGAGAAACAGTGGGGCTGAAACTGAGGGGCTGAAACTGAGGGCAAGAAACAGAGGGGCTAAAACAGAGGGCGAGAAACAGAGGGGCTGAAACAGAGGGGCTGAAGCTGAGGGGCTGAAACAGAGGGTGAGAAACAGAGGGGCTGAAACAAAGGGCGAGAAACAGAGGGGCAGAAACAGAGGGGCAGAAACAGAGGGGCTGAAACAGAGGGGCTGAATCGGAGGGGCTGAAACAGAGGGGCTGAAACAGAGGGGCTGAAACAGAGAGTGCGAAACAGAGGGGCTGAAACAGAGGGCGAGAAACAGAGGGGCTAAAACAGAGGGCGATAAACAGAGGGGCTGAAGCAGAGGGCAAGAAAGAGAGGGGCTGAAACCGAGTTGCTGAAACAGAAGGGCTGAAACAGAGGGGCTGAAACAGAGGGCGAGAAACAGAGGGGCTGAATCAGAGGGGCTGAAAAAGAGGGGCTGAAACAGAAGGCGAGAAACAGACGGGCTGAAACAGAGGGCGAGAAACAGAGGGGCAGAAACAGAGGGCGAGCAACAGAGGGGCTGAAACAGAGGGGCTGAAACAGAGGGCAAGAAACAGAGGGGCTGAATCAGAGGGGCTGAATCAGAGGGGCTGAAACAGAGGGGCTGAAACAGAGGGCGAGAAACAGAGGGGCTGAATCAGAGGGGCTGAATCAGAGGGGCTGAAACACAGGGGCTGAAACAGAGGGCGAGAAACAGAGGGGCTGAAACAGAGGGCGAGAAACAGAGGGGCTGAAACAGAGGGGCTGAAACAGAGGGGCTGAAACAGAGGGCGAGAAACAGTGGGGCTGAAACAGAGGGGCTGAAACAGAGGGCAAGAAACAGAGGGGCTGAAACAGAGGGCGAGAAACAGAGGGGCTGAAACAGAGGGTCTGAAGCTGAGGGGCTGAAACAGAGGGCGAGAAACAGAGGGGCTGAAACAAAGGGCGAGAAACAGAGGGGCTGAAACAGAGGGGCAGAAACAGAGGGGCTGAAACAGAGGGGCTGAATCGGAGGGGCTGAAACAGAGGGGCTGAAACAGAGGGGCTGAAACAGAGAGTGCGAAACAGAGGGGCTGAAACAGAGGGCGAGAAACAGAGGGGCTAAAACAGAGGGCGAGATACAGAGGGGCTGAAACAGAGGGCAAGAAAGAGAGGGGCTGGAACCGAGTGGCTGAAACAGAAGGTCTGAAACAGAGGGGCTGAAACAGAGGGGCTGAAACAGAGGGCAAGAAATAGAGGGGCTGAAAAAGAGGGCGAGAAACAGAGGGGCTGAAACAGAGGGTGAGAAACAGAGGGGCTGAATCAGAGGGGCTGAAACAAATGCCGAGAAACAGAGGGGCTGAAACAGAGGGCGAGAAACAGAGGGGCTGAAACAGAGGGGCTGAAACAGAGGGTGAGAAACAGAGGTGCTGAAACAGAGGGCGAGAAACAGAGGGGCTGAAACAGAGGGGCAGAAACAGAGGGGCTGAATCAGAGTGGCTGATTCAGAGGGTCTGAAACAGAGGGGCTGAATCAGAGGGGCGGAAACAGAGGGCGAGAAACAGAGGGGCAGAAACAGAGGGCAGGAAACAGAGGGGCTGAAACAGAGGGCGAGAAACAGACGGGCAGAAACAGAGAGCGAGAAACAAAGGGACTGAAACAGAGGGGCTGAAACAGAGAGCGCGAAACAGAGGGACTGAAACAGAGGGGCTGAAACAGAGGGCGAGAAACAGAGGGATGAAACAGAGGGCGAGAAATAGAGGGGCTGAAACAGAGGGCAAGAAACAGAGTGGCTGAAACAGAGGGCGAGAAACAGAGGGGCTGAATCAGACAGGCTGAATCAGATGGGCTGAAACAGAGGGGCTGAAACAGAGGGCGAGAAACAGAGGGTGAGAAACAGAGGGGCTGAAAAAGTGGGGCTGAAACAAAGGGGCTGAAACAAAGCGCCTGATACAGAGGGCGAGAAACAGAGGGGCTGAAACAGAGGGCGAGGAACAGAGGGGCTGAAACAGAGGGCGAGGAACAGTGGGCCTGAAACAGAGGGCGAGAAACAGAGAGGCTGAAACACAGGGCGAGAAACAGAGGGGCTGAAACAGAGGGCGAGAAACAGAGGGGCTGAAACAGAGGGACTGAAACAGAGGGGCTGAAACAGAGGGGCTGAAACAGAGGGCGAGAAACAGAGTGGCTGAAACAGAGAGCGAGAAACAGAGTGGCTGAAACAGAGGGCAAGAAACAGAGGGGCTGAAACAGAGGGCGAGAAACAGAGGGGCTGAAACAGAGGGGCGGAAGCAGAGGGGCGGAAACTGAGGGGCTGAAACAGAGAGCGAGAAACAGAGGGGCTGAAACAGAGGGGCTGAAACAGAGGGCGAGAAACAGAGGGGCTGAAACAGAGGGCGAGAAACAGAGGGGCTGAAACAGAGGGCGAGAAACAGAGGGCGAGAAACAGAGGGACTGAAACAGAGGGTCTGAAACAGAGGGGCTGAAACAGAGTGCGAGAAACAGAGTGGCTGAAACAGAGGGCGAGAAACAGAGTGGCTGAAACAGAGGGCAAGAATCAGAGGGGCTGAAACAGAGGGCGGGAAACAGAGGGGCTGAAACAGAGGGGCTGAAACAGAATGGGCGGAAACAGAGGGGCTGAAACAGAGAGCGAGAAACAGAGGGGCTGAATCAGAGGGGCTGAAACAGAGGGGCTGAAACAGAGGGGCTGAATCAGAGGGGCTGAAACAAAGGGGCTGAAACAGTGGGGCTAAAATAGAGGGGCTGAAACAGAGGGCGAGAAATAGAGGGGCTGAAACAGAGGGCGAGAAACCGGGAGGCTGAAACAGAGGGCGAGAAACAGAGGGGCTGAAACAGAGGGCGAGAAACAGAGGGGCTGAAACAGAGGTGCTTAAACAGAGGGGCTGAAACAGAGGGCGAGAAACAGAGGGGCTGAAACAGAGGGCGAGAAACAGAGGGGCTGAAACAGAGGGCGAGAAACAGAGGGGCTGAAACAGAGGGGCTGAAACAGAGGGGCTGAAACAGAGGGCGAGAAACAGAGGGGCTGAAACAGAGGGCGAGAAACAGAGGGGCTGAATCAGAGGGGCTGAAACAGAGGGCGAGAAACAGAGGGGCTGAAACAGAGGGGCTGAAACAGAGGGGCTGAAACAGAGGGCGAGAAACAGAGGGGCTGAATCAGAGGGGCTGCATCAGAGGGGCTGAAACAGAGGGCCTGAATCAGAGGGGCTGAAGCAGAAGGCGAGAAACAGAGGTGCTGAAAGAGAGGGCCTGAATCAGAGGGGCTGAAACAGAAGGCGAGAAACAGAGGGGCTGAAACACAGGGCGAGAAACAGAGGGGCAGAAACAGAGGGCGAGAAACAGTGGGGCTGAAACTGAGGGGCTGAAACTGAGGGCAAGAAACAGAGGGGCTAAAACAGAGGGCGAGAAACAGAGGGGCTGAAACAGAGGGGCTGAAGCTGAGGGGCTGAAACAGAGGGTGAGAAACAGAGGGGCTGAAACAAAGGGCGAGAAACAGAGGGGCAGAAACAGAGGGGCAGAAACAGAGGGGCTGAAACAGAGGGGCTGAATCGGAGGGGCTGAAACAGAGGGGCTGAAACAGAGGGGCTGAAACAGAGAGTGCGAAACAGAGGGGCTGAAACAGAGGGCGAGAAACAGAGGGGCTAAAACAGAGGGCGATAAACAGAGGGGCTGAAGCAGAGGGCAAGAAAGAGAGGGGCTGAAACCGAGTTGCTGAAACAGAAGGGCTGAAACAGAGGGGCTGAAACAGAGGGCGAGAAACAGAGGGGCTGAATCAGAGGGGCTGAAAAAGAGGGGCTGAAACAGAAGGCGAGAAACAGACGGGCTGAAACAGAGGGCGAGAAACAGAGGGGCAGAAACAGAGGGCGAGCAACAGAGGGGCTGAAACAGAGGGGCTGAAACAGAGGGCAAGAAACAGAGGGGCTGAATCAGAGGGGCTGAATCAGAGGGGCTGAAACAGAGGGGCTGAAACAGAGGGCGAGAAACAGAGGGGCTGAATCAGAGGGGCTGAATCAGAGGGGCTGAAACACAGGGGCTGAAACAGAGGGCGAGAAACAGAGGGGCTGAAACAGAGGGCGAGAACCAGAGGGGCTGAAACAGAGGGCGAGAAACAGAGGGGCTGAAACAGTGGGCGAGAAACAGAGGGGCTGAAACAGAGGGGCTGAAACAGAGGGGCTGAAACAGAGGGCGAGAAACAGAGGGGCTGAAACAGAGGGCGAGAAACAGAGGGGCTGAATCAGAGGGGCTGAAACAGAGGGCGAGAAACAGAGGGGCTGAAACAGAGGGTCTGAAACAGAGGGGCTGAAACAGAGGGCGAGAAACAGAGGGGCTGAAACAGAGGGCGAGAAACAGAGGGGCTGAAACAGAGGGGCTGAAACAGAGGGGCTGAAACAGAGGGGCTGAAACAGAGGGCGAGAAACAGAGGGGCTGAAACAGATGGCGAGAAACAGAGGGGCTGAAACAGAGGGCGAGAAACAGAGGGGCTGAATCAGAGGTGCTGAAACAGAGGGGCTGAAACAGAGGGCGAGAAAAAGAGGGGCTGAAACAGAGGGCGAGAAAGAGAGGGGCTGAAACTGAGGGCGAGAAACAGAGGGGCTGAAACAGAGGGGCTGAAAAAGAGGGGCTGAAACAGAGGGCGAGAAACAGTGGGGCTGAAACAGAGGGGCTGAAACAGAGGGCAAGAAACAGAGGGGCTGAAACAGAGGGCGAGAAACAGAGGGGCTGAAACAGAGGGGCTGAAGCTGAGGGGCTGAAACAGAGGGCGAGAAACAGAGGGGCTGAAACAAAGGGCGAGAAACAGAGGGGCTGAAACAGAGGGGCAGAAACAGAGGGGCTGAAACAGAGGGGCTGAATCGGAGGGGCTGAAACAGAGGGGCTGAAACAGAGGGGCTGAAACAGAGAGTGCGAAACAGAGGGGCTGAAACAGAGGGCGAGAAACAGAGGGGCTAAAACAGAGGGTGATAAACAGAGGGGCTGAAACAGAGGGCAAGAAAGAGAGGGGCTGAAACCGAGTGGCTGAAACAGAAGGGCTGAAACAGAGGGGCTGAAACAGAGGGCGAGAAACAGAGGGGCTGAATCAGAGGGGCTGAAACAGAGGGGCTGAAACAGAAGGCGAGAAACAGACGGGCTGAAACAGAGGGCGAGAAACAGAGGGGCAGAAACAGAGGGCGAGAAACAGAGGGGCTGAAACAGAGGGGCTGAAACAGAGGGCAAGAAACAGAGGGGCTGAATCAGAGGGGCTGAAACAGAGGTGCTGAAACAGAGGGCGAGAAACAGAGGGGCTGATTCAGAGTGGCTGAATCAGAGGGGCTGAAACAGAGGGGCTGAAACAGAGGGCGAGAAACAGAGGGGCTGAAACAGAGGGCGAGAAACAGAGGGGCTGAAACAGAGGGCGAGAAACAGAGGGGCTGAAACAGAGGGCGAGAAACAGAGGGGCTGAAACAGAGGGGCTGAAACAGAGGGCGAGAAACAGAGGGGCTGAAACAGAGGGCGAGAAACAGAGGGGCTGAATCAGAGGGGCTGAAACAGAGGGCGAGAAACAGAGGGGCTGAATCAGAGGGGCTGAATCAGAGGGGCTGAAACAGAGGGCCTGAATAAGAGGGGCTGAAACAGAAGGCGAGAAACAGAGGGGCTGAAACAGAGGGCCTGAATCAGAGCGGCTGAAACAGAAGGCGAGAAACAGAGGGGCTGAAACAGAGGGCGAAAAACAGAGGGGCAGAAACAGTGGGCGAGAAACAGTGGGGCTGAAACAGAGGGGCTGAAACAGAGGGCAAGAAACAGAGGGTCTGAACCAGAGGGCGAGAAACAGAGGGGCTGAAACAGAGGGGCTGAAGCAGAGGGGCTGAAACAGAGGGCGAGAAACAGAGGGTCTGAAACAGAGGGCGAGAAACAGAGGGGCTGAAACAGAGGGGCTGAAACAGAGGGGCTGAAACAGAGGGCGAGAAACAGAGGGGCTGAAACAGATGGCGAGAAACAGAGGGGCTGAAACAGAGGGCGAGAAACAGAGGGGCTGAATCAGGGGTGCTGAAACAGAGGGGCTGAAACAGAGGGCGAGAAACAGAGGGGCTGAAACAGAGGGCGAGAAACAGAGGGGCTGAAACAGAGGGGGAGAAACAGAGGGGCTGAAACAGAGGGCGAGAAACAGAGGGGCTGAAACAGAGGGGCTGAAACTGAGGGGCTGAAACAGAGGGCGAGAAACAGAGGGGCTGAAACAGAGGGCGAGAAACAGAGGGGCTGAATCAGAGGGGCTGAAACAGAGGGAAAGAAACAGAGGGGCTGAAACAGAGGGGCTGAAACAGAGGGGCTGAAACAGAGGGCGAGAAACAGAGGGGCTGAATCAGAGGGGCTGAATCAGAGGGGCTGAAACAGAGGGCCTGAATCAGAGGGGCTGAAACAGAAGGCGAGAAACAGAGGGGCTGAAAGAGAGGGCCTGAATCAGAGGGGCTGAAACAGAAGGCGAGAAACAGAGGGGCTGAAACACAGGGCGAGAAACAGAGGGGCAGAAACAGAGGGCGAGAAAGAGTGGGGCTGAAACAGAGGGGCTGAAACAGAGGGCAAGAAACAGAGGGGCTGAAACAGAGGGCGAGAAACAGAGGGGCTGAAACAGAGGGGCTGAAGCTGAGGGGCTGAAACAGAGGGTGAGAAACAGAGGGGCTGAAACAAAGGGCGAGAAACAGAGGGGCAGAAACAGAGGGGCAGAAACAGAGGGGCTGAAACAGAGGGGCTGAAGCTGAGGGGCTGAAACAGAGGGCAAGAAAGAGAGGGGCTGAAACCGAGTGGCTGAAACAGAAGGGCTGAAACAGAGGGGCTGAAACAGAGGGCGAGAAACAGAGGGGCTGAATCAGAGGGGCTGAAACAGAGGGGCTGAAACAGAAGGCGAGAAACAGACGGGCTGAAACAGAGGGCGAGAAACAGAGGGGCAGAAACAGAGGGCGAGAAACAGAGGGGCTGAAACAGAGGGGCTGAAACAGAGGGCAAGAAACAGAGGGGCTGAATCAGAGGGGCTGAAACAGAGGTGCTGAAACAGAGGGCGAGAAACAGAGGGGCTGATTCAGAGTGGCTGAATCAGAGGGGCTGAAACAGAGGGGCTGAAACAGAGGGCGAGAAACAGAGGGGCTGAAACAGAGGGCGAGAAACAGAGGGGCTGAAACAGAGGGCGAGAAACAGAGGGGCTGAAACAGAGGGCGAGAAACAGAGGGGCTGAAACAGAGGGGCTGAAACAGAGGGGCTGAAACAGAGGGCGAGAAACAGAGGGGCTGAAACAGAGGGCGAGAAACAGAGGGGCTGAATCAGAGGGGCTGAAACAGAGGGCGAGAAACAGAGGGGCTGAATCAGAGGGGCTGAATCAGAGGGGCTGAAACAGAGGGCCTGAATAAGAGGGGCTGAAACAGAAGGCGAGAAACAGAGGGGCTGAAACAGAGGGCCTGAATCAGAGCGGCTGAAACAGAAGGCGAGAAACAGAGGGGCTGAAACAGAGGGCGAAAAACAGAGGGGCAGAAACAGTGGGCGAGAAACAGTGGGGCTGAAACAGAGGGGCTGAAACAGAGGGCAAGAAACAGAGGGGCTGAACCAGAGGGCGAGAAACAGAGGGGCTGAAACAGAGGGGCTGAAGCAGAGGGGCTGAAACAGAGGGCGAGAAACAGAGGGTCTGAAACAGAGGGCGAGAAACAGAGGGGCTGAAACAGAGGGGCTGAAACAGAGGGGCTGAAACAGAGGGCGAGAAACAGAGGGGCTGAAACAGATGGCGAGAAACAGAGGGGCTGAAACAGAGGGCGAGAAACAGAGGGGCTGAATCAGGGGTGCTGAAACAGAGGGGCTGAAACAGAGGGCGAGAAACAGAGGGGCTGAAACAGAGGGCGAGAAACAGAGGGGCTGAAACAGAGGGGGAGAAACAGAGGGGCTGAAACAGAGGGCGAGAAACAGAGGGGCTGAAACAGAGGGGCTGAAACTGAGGGGCTGAAACAGAGGGCGAGAAACAGAGGGGCTGAAACAGAGGGCGAGAAACAGAGGGGCTGAATCAGAGGGGCTGAAACAGAGGGAAAGAAACAGAGGGGCTGAAACAGAGGGGCTGAAACAGAGGGGCTGAAACAGAGGGCGAGAAACAGAGGGGCTGAATCAGAGGGGCTGCATCAGAGGGGCTGAAACAGAGGGCCTGAATCAGAGGGGCTGAAACAGAAGGCGAGAAACAGAGGTGCTGAAAGAGAGGGCCTGAATCAGAGGGGCTGAAACAGAAGGCGAGAAACAGAGGGGCTGAAACACAGGGCGAGAAACAGAGGGGCAGAAACAGAGGGCGAGAAAGAGTGGGGCTGAAACAGAGGGGCTGAAACAGAGGGCAAGAAACAGAGGGGCTGAAACAGAGGGCGAGAAACAGAGGGGCTGAAACAGAGGGGCTGAAGCTGAGGGGCTGAAACAGAGGGTGAGAAACAGAGGGGCTGAAACAAAGGGCGAGAAACAGAGGGGCAGAAACAGAGGGGCAGAAACAGAGGGGCTGAAACAGAGGGGCTGAAGCTGAGGGGCTGAAACAGAGGGTGAGAAACAGAGGGGCTGAAACAAAGGGCGAGAAACAGAGGGGCAGAAACAGAGGGGCAGAAACAGAGGGGCTGAAACAGAGGGGCTGAATCGGAGGGGCTGAAACAGAGGGGCTGAAACAGAGGGGCTGAAACAGAGAGTGCGAAACAGAGGGGCTGAAACAGAGGGCGAGAAACAGAGGGGCTAAAACAGAGGGCGATAAACAGAGGGGCTGAAGCAGAGGGCAAGAAAGAGAGGGGCTGAAACCGAGTTGCTGAAACAGAAGGGCTGAAACAGAGGGGCTGAAACAGAGGGCGAGAAACAGAGGGGCTGAATCAGAGGGGCTGAAAAAGAGGGGCTGAAACAGAAGGCGAGAAACAGACGGGCTGAAACAGAGGGCGAGAAACAGAGGGGCAGAAACAGAGGGCGAGCAACAGAGGGGCTGAAACAGAGGGGCTGAAACAGAGGGCAAGAAACAGAAGGCGAGAAACAGAGGGGCTGAAAGAGAGGGCCTGAATCAGAGGGGCTGAAACAGAAGGCGAGAAACAGAGGGGCTGAAACACAGGGCGAGAAACAGAGGGGCAGAAACAGAGGGCGAGAAAGAGTTGGGCTGAAACAGAGGGGCTGAAACAGAGGGCAAGAAACAGAGGGGCTGAAACAGAGGGCGAGAAACAGAGGGGCTGAAACAGAGGGGCTGAAGCTGAGGGGCTGAAACAGAGGGCGAGAAACAGAGGGGCTGAAACAAAGGGCGAGAAACAGAGGGGCTGAAACAGAGGGGCAGAAACAGAGGGGCTGAAACAGAGGGGCTGAATCGGAGGGGCTGAAACAGAGGGGCTGAAACAGAGGGGCTGAAACAGAGAGTGCGAAACAGAGGGGCTGAAACAGAGGGCGAGAAACAGAGGGGCTAAAACAGAGGGCGATAAACAGAGGGGCTGAAACAGAGGGCAAGAAAGAGCGGGGCTGAAACCGAGTGGCTGAAACAGAAGGGCTGAAACAGAGGGGCTGAAACAGAGGGCGAGAAACAGAGGGGCTGAATCAGAGGGGCTGAAACAGAGGGGCTGAAACAGAAGGCGAGAAACAGACGGGCTGAAACAGAGGGCGAGAAACAGAGTGGCAGAAACAGAGGGCGAGAAACAGAGGGGCTGAAACAGAGGGGCTGAAACAGAGGGCAAGAAACAGAGGGGCTGAAACAGAGGGCGAGAAACAGAGGGGCTGAAACAGAGGGGCCGAAACAGAGGGGCTGAAACAGAGGGCGAGAAACAGAGGGGCTGAAACAAAGGGCGAGAAACAGAGGGGCGGAAACAGAGGGGCAGAAACAGAGGGGCTGAAACAGAGGGGCTGAATCGGAGGGGCTGAAACAGAGGGGCTGAAACAGAGGGGCTGAAACAGAGGGCAAGAAACAGAGGGGCTGAAACAGAGGGGCTGAAACAGAGGGGCAGAAACAGAGGGCGAGAAACAGAGGGGCTGAATCAGAGGGGTTGAATCAGAGGGGCTGAAACAGAGGGGCTGAAACAGAGGGCGAGAAACAGAGGGGCTGAATCAGAGGGGCTGAATCAGAGGGGCTGAAACAGAGGGGCTGAAACAGAGGGCGAGAAACAGAGGGGCTGAAACAGAGGGCGAGAAACAGAGGGGCTGAAACAGAGGGCGAGAAACAGAGGGGCTGAAACAGAGGGCGAGAAACAGAGGGGCTGAAACAGAGGGGCTGAAACAGAGGGGCTGAAACAGAGGGCGAGAAACAGAGGGGCTGAAACAGAGGGGCTGAAACAGAGGGCGAGAAACAGAGGGGCTGAAACAGAGGGCGAGAAACAGAGGGGCTGAAACAGAGGGCGAGAAACAGAGGGGCTGAAACAGAGGGCGAGAAACAGAGGGGCTGAAACAGAGGGGCTGAAACAGAGGGGCTGAAACAGAGGGCGAGAAACAGAGGGGCTGAAACAGAGGGCGAGAAACAGAGGGGCTGAATCAGAGGTGCTGAAACAGAGGGCGAGAAACAGAGGGGCTGAAACAGAGGGGCTGAAACAGAGGGGCTGAAACTGAGGGGCTGAAACAGAGGGCGAGAAACAGAGGGGCTGAATCAGAGGGGCTGAATGAGAGGGGCTGAAACAGAGGGCCTGAATCAGAGGGGCTGAAACAGAAGGCGAGAAACAGAGGGGCTGAAAGAGAGGGCCTGAATCAGAGGGGCTGAAACAGAAGGCAAGAAACAGAGGGGCTGAAACAGAGGGCGAGAAACAGAGGGGCAGAAACAGAGGGCGAGAAACAGTGGGGCTGAAACAGAGGGGCTGAAACAGAGGGCAAGAAATAGAGGGGCTGAAACAGAGGGCGAGAAACAGAGGGGCTGAAACAGAGGGGCTGAAGCAGAGGGGCTGAAACAGAGGGCGAGAAACAGAGGGGCTGAAACAGAGGGGCTGAAGCTGAGGGGCTGAAACAGAGGGTGAGAAACAGAGGGGCTGAAACAAAGGGCGAGAAACAGAGGGGCAGAAACAGAGGGGCAGAAACAGAGGGGCTGAAACAGAGGGGCTGAATCGGAGGGGCTGAAACAGAGGGGCTGAAACAGAGGGGCTGAAACAGAGAGTGCGAAACAGAGGGGCTGAAACAGAGGGCGAGAAACAGAGGGGCTAAAACAGAGGGCGATAAACAGAGGGGCTGAAGCAGAGGGCAAGAAAGAGAGGGGCTGAAACCGAGTTGCTGAAACAGAAGGGCTGAAACAGAGGGGCTGAAACAGAGGGCGAGAAACAGAGGGGCTGAATCAGAGGGGCTGAAAAAGAGGGGCTGAAACAGAAGGCGAGAAACAGACGGGCTGAAACAGAGGGCGAGAAACAGAGGGGCAGAAACAGAGGGCGAGCAACAGAGGGGCTGAAACAGAGGGGCTGAAACAGAGGGCAAGAAACAGAAGGCGAGAAACAGAGGGGCTGAAAGAGAGGGCCTGAATCAGAGGGGCTGAAACAGAAGGCGAGAAACAGAGGGGCTGAAACACAGGGCGAGAAACAGAGGGGCAGAAACAGAGGGCGAGAAAGAGTTGGGCTGAAACAGAGGGGCTGAAACAGAGGGCAAGAAACAGAGGGGCTGAAACAGAGGGCGAGAAACAGAGGGGCTGAAACAGAGGGGCTGAAGCTGAGGGGCTGAAACAGAGGGCGAGAAACAGAGGGGCTGAAACAAAGGGCGAGAAACAGAGGGGCTGAAACAGAGGGGCAGAAACAGAGGGGCTGAAACAGAGGGGCTGAATCGGAGGGGCTGAAACAGAGGGGCTGAAACAGAGGGGCTGAAACAGAGAGTGCGAAACAGAGGGGCTGAAACAGAGGGCGAGAAACAGAGGGGCTAAAACAGAGGGCGATAAACAGAGGGGCTGAAACAGAGGGCAAGAAAGAGCGGGGCTGAAACCGAGTGGCTGAAACAGAAGGGCTGAAACAGAGGGGCTGAAACAGAGGGCGAGAAACAGAGGGGCTGAATCAGAGGGGCTGAAACAGAGGGGCTGAAACAGAAGGCGAGAAACAGACGGGCTGAAACAGAGGGCGAGAAACAGAGTGGCAGAAACAGAGGGCGAGAAACAGAGGGGCTGAAACAGAGGGGCTGAAACAGAGGGCAAGAAACAGAGGGGCTGAAACAGAGGGCGAGAAACAGAGGGGCTGAAACAGAGGGGCCGAAACAGAGGGGCTGAAACAGAGGGCGAGAAACAGAGGGGCTGAAACAAAGGGCGAGAAACAGAGGGGCGGAAACAGAGGGGCAGAAACAGAGGGGCTGAAACAGAGGGGCTGAATCGGAGGGGCTGAAACAGAGGGGCTGAAACAGAGGGGCTGAAACAGAGGGCAAGAAACAGAGGGGCTGAAACAGAGGGGCTGAAACAGAGGGGCAGAAACAGAGGGCGAGAAACAGAGGGGCTGAATCAGAGGGGTTGAATCAGAGGGGCTGAAACAGAGGGGCTGAAACAGAGGGCGAGAAACAGAGGGGCTGAATCAGAGGGGCTGAATCAGAGGGGCTGAAACAGAGGGGCTGAAACAGAGGGCGAGAAACAGAGGGGCTGAAACAGAGGGCGAGAAACAGAGGGGCTGAAACAGAGGGCGAGAAACAGAGGGGCTGAAACAGAGGGCGAGAAACAGAGGGGCTGAAACAGAGGGGCTGAAACAGAGGGGCTGAAACAGAGGGCGAGAAACAGAGGGGCTGAAACAGAGGGGCTGAAACAGAGGGCGAGAAACAGAGGGGCTGAAACAGAGGGCGAGAAACAGAGGGGCTGAAACAGAGGGCGAGAAACAGAGGGGCTGAAACAGAGGGCGAGAAACAGAGGGGCTGAAACAGAGGGGCTGAAACAGAGGGGCTGAAACAGAGGGCGAGAAACAGAGGGGCTGAAACAGAGGGCGAGAAACAGAGGGGCTGAATCAGAGGTGCTGAAACAGAGGGCGAGAAACAGAGGGGCTGAAACAGAGGGGCTGAAACAGAGGGGCTGAAACTGAGGGGCTGAAACAGAGGGCGAGAAACAGAGGGGCTGAATCAGAGGGGCTGAATGAGAGGGGCTGAAACAGAGGGCCTGAATCAGAGGGGCTGAAACAGAAGGCGAGAAACAGAGGGGCTGAAAGAGAGGGCCTGAATCAGAGGGGCTGAAACAGAAGGCAAGAAACAGAGGGGCTGAAACAGAGGGCGAGAAACAGAGGGGCAGAAACAGAGGGCGAGAAACAGTGGGGCTGAAACAGAGGGGCTGAAACAGAGGGCAAGAAACAGAGGGGCTGAAACAGAGGGCGAGAAACAGAGGGGCTGAAACAGAGGGGCTGAAGCAGAGGGGCTGAAACAGAGGGCGAGAAACAGAGGGGCTGAAACAGAGGGCGAGAAACAGAGGGGCTGAAACAGAGGGGCTGAAACAGAGGGGCTGAAACAGAGGGCGAGAAACAGAGGGGCTGAAACAGATGGCGAGAAACAGAGGGGCTGAAACAGAGGGCGAGAAACAGAGGGGCTGAATCAGAGGTGCTGAAACAGAGGGGCTGAAACAGAGGGCGAGAAACAGAGGGGCTGAAACAGAGGGCGAGAAACAGAGGGGCAGAAACAGAGGGCGAGAAACAGTGGGGCTGAAACAGAGGGGCTGAAACAGAGGGGCTGAAGCAGAGGGGCTGAAACAGAGGGCGAGAAACAGAGGGGCTGAAAAAGAGGGCGAGAAACAGAGGGGCTGAAACAGAGGGGCTGAAACAGAGGGGCTGAAACAGAGGGCGAGAAACAGAGGGGCTGAAACAGAGGGCGAGAAACAGAGGGGCTGAAACAGAGGGCGAGAAACAGAGGGGCTGAATCAGAGGGGCTGAAACAGAGGGCAAGAAACAGAGGGGCTGAAACAGAGGGGCTGAAGCTGAGGGGCTGAAACAGAGGGCGAGAAACAGAGGGGCTGAAACGAAGGGCGAGAAACAGAGGGGCTGAAACAGAGGGGCAGAAACAGAGGGGCTGAAACAGAGGGGCTGAATCGGAGGGGCTGAAACAGAGGGGCTGAAACAGAGGGGCTGAAACAGCGAGTGCGAAACAGAGGGGCTGAAACAGAGGGCGAGAAACAGAGGGGCTAAAACAGAGGGCGATAAAGAGAGGGGCTGAAACAGAGGGCAAGAAAGAGAGGGGGTGAAACCGAGTGGCTGAAACAGAAGGGCTGAAACAGAGGGGCTGAAACAGAGGGCGAGAAACAGAGGGGCTGAATCAGAGGGGCTGAAACAGAGGGGCTGAAACAGAAGGCGAGAAACAGACGGGCTGAAACAGAGGGCGAGAAACAGAGTGGCAGAAACAGAGGGCGAGAAACAGAGGGGCTGAAACAGAGGGGCTGAAACAGAGGGCAAGAAACAGAGGGGCTGAAACAGAGGGCGAGAAACAGAGGGGCTGAAACAGAGGGGCTGAAACAGAGGGCAAGAAACAGAGGGGCTGAAACAGAGGGCGAGAAACAGAGGGGCTGAAACAGAGGGGCTGAAGCAGAGGGGCTGAAACAGAGGGCGAGAAACAGAGGGGCTGAAACAGAGGGCGAGAAACAGAGGGGCTGAAACAGAGGGGCTGAAACAGAGGGGCTGAAACAGAGGGGCTGAAACAGAGGGCGAGAAACAGAGGGGCTGAAACAGATGGCGAGAAACAGAGGGGCTGAAACAGAGGGCGAGAAACAGAGGGGCTGAATCAGAGGTGCTGAAACAGAGGGGCTGAAACAGAGGGCGAGAAACAGAGGGGCTGAAACAGAGGGCGAGAAACAGAGGGGCAGAAACAGAGGGCGAGAAACAGTGGGGCTGAAACAGAGGGGCTGAAACAGAGGGGCTGAAGCAGAGGGGCTGAAACAGAGGGCGAGAAACAGAGGGGCTGAAAAAGAGGGCGAGAAACAGAGGGGCTGAAACAGAGGGGCTGAAACAGAGGGGCTGAAACAGAGGGCGAGAAACAGAGGGGCTGAAACAGAGGGCGAGAAACAGTGGGGCTGAAACAGAGGGCGAGAAACAGAGGGGCTGAATCAGAGGGGCTGAAACAGAGGGCAAGAAACAGAGGGGCTGAAACAGAGGGGCTGAAGCTGAGGGGCTGAAACAGAGGGCGAGAAACAGAGGGGCTGAAACGAAGGGCGAGAAACAGAGGGGCTGAAACAGAGGGGCAGAAACAGAGGGGCTGAAACAGAGGGGCTGAATCGGAGGGGCTGAAACAGAGGGGCTGAAACAGAGGGGCTGAAACAGAGAGTGCGAAACAGAGGGGCTGAAACAGAGGGCGAGAAACAGAGGGGCTAAAACAGAGGGCGATAAAGAGAGGGGCTGAAACAGAGGGCAAGAAAGAGAGGGGGTGAAACCGAGTGGCTGAAACAGAAGGGCTGAAACAGAGGGGCTGAAACAGAGGGCGAGAAACAGAGGGGCTGAATCAGAGGGGCTGAAACAGAGGGGCTGAAACAGAAGGCGAGAAACAGACGGGCTGAAACAGAGGGCGAGAAACAGAGTGGCAGAAACAGAGGGCGAGAAACAGAGGGGCTGAAACAGAGGGGCTGAAACAGAGGGCAAGAAACAGAGGGGCTGAAACAGAGGGCGAGAAACAGAGGGGCTGAAACAGAGGGGCTGAAACAGAGGGCAAGAAACAGAGGGGCTGAAACAGAGGGCGAGAAACAGAGGGGCTGAAACAGAGGGGCTGAAGCAGAGGGGCTGAAACAGAGGGCGAGAAACAGAGGGGCTGAAACAGAGGGCGAGAAACAGAGGGGCTGAAACAGAGGGGCTGAAACAGAGGGGCTGAAACAGAGGGCGAGAAACAGAGGGGCTGAAACAGAGGGCGAGAAACAGAGGGGCTGAAACAGAGGGCGAGAAACAGAGGGGCTGAAACAGAGGGGCTGAAACAGAGGGGCTGAAACAGAGGGCGAGAAACAGAGGGGCTGAAACAGATGGCGAGAAACAGAGGGGCTGAAACAGAGGGCGAGAAACAGAGGGGCTGAAACAGAGGGGCTGAAACAGAGGGCGAGAAACAGAGGGGCTGAAACAGAGGGCGAGAAACAGAGGGGCAGAAACAGAGGGCGAGAAACAGTGGGGCTGAAACAGAGGGGTTGAAACAGAGGGGCTGAAGCAGAGGGGCTGAAACAGAGGGCGAGAAACAGAGGGGCTGAAACAGAGGGCGAGAAACAGAGGGGCTGAAACAGAGGGGCTGAAACAGAGGGGCTGAAACAGAGGGGCTGAAACAGAGGGGCTGAAACAGAGGGCGAGAAACAGAGGGGCTGAAACAGATGGCGAGAAACAGAGGGACTGAAACAGAGGGCGAGAAATAGAGGGGCTGAATCAGAGGTGCTGAAACAGAGGGGCTGAAACAGAGGGCGAGAAACAGAGGGGCTGAAACAGAGGGCGAGAAACAGAGGGGCAGAAACAGAGGGCGAGAAACAGTGGGGCTGAAACAGAGGGGCTGAAACAGAGGGCAAGAAACAGAGGGGCTGAAACAGAGGGCGAGAAACAGAGGGGCTGAAACAGAGGGGCTGAAGCTGAGGGGCTGAAACAGAGGGCGAGAAACAGAGGGGCTGAAACGAAGGGCGAGAAACAGAGGGGCTGAAACAGAGGGGCAGAAACAGAGGGGCTGAAACAGAGGGGCTGAATCGGAGGGGCTGAAACAGAGGGGCTGAAACAGAGGGGCTGAAACAGAGAGTGCGAAACAGAGGGGCTGAAACAGAGGGCGAGAAACAGAGGGGCTGAAACAGAGGGGCTGAAACAGAGGGCAAGAAACAGAGGGGCTGAAACAGAGGGCGAGAAACAGAGGGGCTGAAACAGAGGGGCCGAAACAGAGGGGCTGAAACAGAGGGCGAGATACAGAGGGGCTGAAACAAAGGGCGAGAAAAGAGGGGCGGAAACAGAGGGGCAGAAACAGAGGGGCTGAAACAGAGGGGCTGAATCGGAGGGGCTGAAACAGAGGGGCTGAAACAGAGGGGCTGAAACAGAGGGCAAGAAACAGAGGGGCTGAAACAGAGGGGCTGAAACAGAGGGGCAGAAACAGAGGGCGAGAAACAGAGGGGCTGAATCAGAGGGGTTGAATCAGAGGGGCTGAAACAGAGGGGCTGAAACAGAGGGCGAGAAACAGAGGGGCTGAATCAGAGGGGCTGAATCAGAGGGGCTGAAACAGAGGGGCTGAAACAGAGGGCGAGAAACAGAGGGGCTGAAACAGAGGGCGAGAAACAGAGGGGCTGAAACAGAGGGCGAGAAACAGAGGGGCTGAAACAGAGGGCGAGAAACAGAGGGGCTGAAACAGAGGGGCTGAAACAGAGGGGCTGAAACAGAGGGCGAGAAACAGAGGGGCTGAAACAGAGGGGCTGAAACAGAGGGCGAGAAACAGAGGGGCTGAAACAGAGGGCGAGAAACAGAGGGGCTGAAACAGAGGGCGAGAAACAGAGGGGCTGAAACAGAGGGCGAGAAACAGAGGGGCTGAAACAGAGGGGCTGAAACAGAGGGGCTGAAACAGAGGGCGAGAAACAGAGGGGCTGAAACAGAGGGCGAGAAACAGAGGGGCTGAATCAGAGGTGCTGAAACAGAGGGCGAGAAACAGAGGGGCTGAAACAGAGGGGCTGAAACAGAGGGGCTGAAACTGAGGGGCTGAAACAGAGGGCGAGACACAGAGGGGCTGAATCAGAGGGGCTGAATCAGAGGGGCTGAAACAGAGGGCCTGAATCAGAGGGGCTGAAACAGAAGGCGAGAAACAGAGGGGCTGAAAGAGAGGGCCTGAATCAGAGGGGCTGAAACAGAAGGCAAGAAACAGAGGGGCTGAAACAGAGGGCGAGAAACAGAGGGGCAGAAACAGAGGGCGAGAAACAGTGGGGCTGAAACAGAGGGGCTGAAACAGAGGGCAAGAAACAGAGGGGCTGAAACAGAGGGCGAGAAACAGAGGGGCTGAAACAGAGGGGCTGAAGCAGAGGGGCTGAAACAGAGGGCGAGAAACAGAGGGGCTGAAACAGAGGGCGAGAAACAGAGGGGCTGAAACAGAGGGGCTGAAACAGAGGGCGAGAAACAGAGGGGCTGAAACAGATGGCGAGAAACAGAGGGGCTGAAACAGAGGGCGAGAAACAGAGGGGCTGAATCAGAGGTGCTGAAACAGAGGGGCTGAAACAGAGGGCGAGAAACAGAGGGGCTGAAACAGAGGGCGAGAAACAGAGGGGCAGAAACAGAGGGCGAGAAACAGTGGGGCTGAAACAGAGGGGCTGAAACAGAGGGGCTGAAGCAGAGGGGCTGAAACAGAGGGCGAGAAACAGAGGGGCTGAAAAAGAGGGCGAGAAACAGAGGGGCTGAAACAGAGGGGCTGAAACAGAGGGGCTGAAACAGAGGGCGAGAAACAGAGGGGCTGAAACAGAGGGCGAGAAACAGAGGGGCTGAAACAGAGGGCGAGAAACAGAGGGGCTGAATCAGAGGGGCTGATTCAGAGGGCAAGAAACAGAGGGGCTGAAACAGAGGGGCTGAAGCTGAGGGGCTGAAACAGAGGGCAAGAAACAGAGGGGCTGAAACGAAGGGCGAGAAACAGAGGGGCTGAAACAGAGGGGCAGAAACAGAGGGGCTGAAACAGAGGGGCTGAATCGGAGGGGCTGAAACAGAGGGGCTGAAACAGAGGGGCTGAAACAGAGAGTGCGAAACAGAGGGGCTGAAACAGAGGGCGAGAAACAGAGGGGCTAAAACAGAGGGCGATAAAGAGAGGGGCTGAAACAGAGGGCAAGAAAGAGAGGGGGTGAAACCGAGTGGCTGAAACAGAAGGGCTGAAACAGAGGGGCTGAAACAGAGGGCGAGAAACAGAGGGGCTGAATCAGAGGGGCTGAAACAGAGGGGCTGAAACAGAAGGCGAGAAACAGACGGGCTGAAACAGAGGGCGAGAAACAGAGTGGCAGAAACAGAGGGCGAGAAACAGAGGGGCTGAAACAGAGGGGCTGAAACAGAGGGCAAGAAACAGAGGGGCTGAAACAGAGGGCGAGAAACAGAGGGGCTGAAACAGAGGGGCTGAAACAGAGGGCAAGAAACAGAGGGGCTGAAACAGAGGGCGAGAAACAGAGGGGCTGAAACAGAGGGGCTGAAGCAGAGGGGCTGAAACAGAGGGCGAGAAACAGAGGGGCTGAAACAGAGGGCGAGAAACAGAGGGGCTGAAACAGAGGGGCTGAAACAGAGGGGCTGAAACAGAGGGCGAGAAACAGAGGGGCTGAAACAGAGGGCGAGAAACAGAGGGGCTGAAACAGAGGGCGAGAAACAGAGGGGCTGAAACAGAGGGGCTGAAACAGAGGGGCTGAAACAGAGGGCGAGAAACAGAGGGGCTGAAACAGATGGCGAGAAACAGAGGGGCTGAAACAGAGGGCGAGAAACAGAGGGGCTGAATCAGAGGTGCTGAAACAGAGGGGCTGAAACAGAGGGCGAGAAACAGAGGGGCTGAAACAGAGGGCGAGAAACAGAGGGGCAGAAACAGAGGGCGAGAAACAGTGGGGCTGAAACAGAGGGGTTGAAACAGAGGGGCTGAAGCAGAGGGGCTGAAACAGAGGGCGAGAAACAGAGGGGCTGAAACAGAGGGCGAGAAACAGAGGGGCTGAAACAGAGGGGCTGAAACAGAGGGGCTGAAACAGAGGGGCTGAAACAGAGGGGCTGAAACAGAGGGCGAGAAACAGAGGGGCTGAAACAGATGGCGAGAAACAGAGGGGCTGAAACAGAGGGCGAGAAACAGAGGGGCTGAATCAGAGGTGCTGAAACAGAGGGGCTGAAACAGAGGGCGAGAAACAGAGGGGCTGAAACAGAGGGCGAGAAACAGAGGGGCAGAAACAGAGGGCGAGAAACAGTGGGGCTGAAACAGAGGGGCTGAAACAGAGGGCAAGAAACAGAGGGGCTGAAACAGAGGGCGAGAAACAGAGGGGCTGAAACAGAGGGGCTGAAGCTGAGGGGCTGAAACAGAGGGCGAGAAACAGAGGGGCTGAAACGAAGGGCGAGAAACAGAGGGGCTGAAACAGAGGGGCAGAAACAGAGGGGCTGAAACAGAGGGGCTGAATCGGAGGGGCTGAAACAGAGGGGCTGAAACAGAGGGGCTGAAACAGAGAGTGCGAAACAGAAGGGCTGAAACAGAGGGCGAGAAACAGAGGGGCTAAAACAGAGGGCGATAAAGAGAGCGGCTGAAACAGAGGGCAAGAAAGAGAGGGGCTGAAACCGAGTGGCTGAAACAGAAGGGCTGAAACAGAAGGGCTGAAACAGAGGGCGAGAAACAGAGGGGCTGAATCAGAGGGGCTGAAACAGAGGGGCTGAAACAGAAGGCGAGAAACAGACGGGCTGAAACAGAGGGCGAGAAACAGAGGGGCAGAAACAGAGGGCGAGAAACAGAGGGGCTGAAACAGAGGGGCTGAAACAGAGGGCAAGAAACAGAGGGGCTGAAACAGAGGGCGAGAAACAGAGGGGCTGAAACAGAGGGGCTGAAACAGAGGGGCTGAAACAGAGGGCGAGAAACAGAGGGGCTGAAACAAAGTGCGAGAAACAGAGGGGCGGAAACAGAGGGGCAGAAACAGAGGGGCTGAAACAGAGGGGCTGAATCGGAGGGGCTGAAACAGAGGGGCTGAAACAGAGGGGCTGAAACAGAGGGAAAGAAACAGAGGGGCTGAAACAGAGGGGCTGAAACAGAGGGGCAGAAACAGAGGGCGAGAAACAGAGGGGCTGAATCAGAGGGACTGAATCAGAGGGGCTGAAACAGAGGGGCTGCAACAGAGGGCGAGAAACAGAGGGGCTGAATCAGAGGGGCTGAATCAGAGGGGATGAAACAGAGGGGCTGAAACAGAGGGCGAGAAACAGAGGGACTGAAACAGAGGGCGAGAAACAGAGGGGCTGAAACAGAGGGCGAGAAACAGAGGGGCTGAATCAGAGGGGCTGAAACAGAGGGGCTGAAACAGAGGGGCTGAAACAGAGGGCGAGAAACAGAGGGGCTGAAACAGACGGCGAGAAACAGAGGGGCTGAATCAGAGGGGCTGAAACAGAGGGCGAGAAACAGAGGGGCTGAAACAGAGGGGCTGAAACAGAGGGGCTGAAACAGAGGGGCTGAAACAGAGGGCGAGAAACAGAGGGGCTGAATCAGAGGGGCTGAATCAGAGGGGCTGAAACAGAGGGCCTGAATCAGAGGGGCTGAAACAGAAGGCGAGAAACAGAGGGGCTGAAAGAGAGGGCCTGAATCAAAGGGGCTGAAACAGAAGGCGAGAAACAGAGGGGCTGAAACAGAGGGCGAGAAACAGAGGGGCAGAAACAGAGGGCGAGAAACAGTGGGGCTGAAACAGAGGGGCTGAAACAGAGGGCAAGAAACAGAGGGGCTGAAACAGAGGGCGAGAAACAGAGGGGCTGAAACAGAGGGCGAGAAACAGAGGGGCTGAATCAGAGGGGCTGAAACAGAGGGGCTGAAACAGAGGGCGAGAAACAGAGGGGCTGAAACAGAGGGGCTGAAACAGAGGGGCTGAAACAGAGGGCGAGAAACAGAGGGGCTGAAACAGATAGCGAGAAACAGAGGGGCTGAAACAGAGGGCGAGAAACAGAGGGGCTGAATCAGAGGGGCTGAAACAGAGGGCGAGAAACAGAGGGGCTGAAACAGAGGGCGAGAAACAGAGGGGCTGAAACAGAGGTGCTGAAACAGAGGGTGAGAAACAGAGGGGCTGAAACAGAGGGCGAGAAACAGAGGGGCTGAAACAGAGGGGCTGAAACAGAGGGGCTGATTCAGAGGGGCTGAAAAAGAGTGGCTGAATCAGAGGGGCTGAAACAGAGGGCGAGAAACAGAGGGGCTGAAACAGAGGGCGAGAAACAGAGGAGCAGAAACAGAGGGCGAGAAACAGAGGGGCTGAAACAGAGGGGCTGAAACAGAGAGTGCGAAACAGAGGGGCTGAAACAGAGGGCGAGAAACAGAGGGGCTGAAACAGAGGGCGAGAAACAGAGGGGCTGAAACAGAGGGAAAGAAACAGAGGGGCTGAAACCGAGTGGCTGAAACAGAAGGGCTGAAACAGAGGGGCTGAAACAGAGGGCGAGAAACAGAGGGGCTGAATCAGAGGGGCTGAATCAGAGGGGCTGAAACAGAGGGGCTGAATCAGAGGGGCTGAAACAGAAGGCGAGAAACAGAGGGGCTGAAACAGAGGGCGAGAAACAGAGGGGCAGAAACAGTGGGCGAGAAACAGAGGGGCTGAAACAGAGGGGCTGAAACAGAGCGGCTGAAACAGAGGGGCAGAAACAGAGGGGCTGAAACAGAGGGGCTGAATCGGAGGGGCTGAAACAGAGGGGCTGAAACAGAGGGGCTGAAACAGAGGGCAAGAAACAGAAGGGCTGAAACAGAGGGGCTGAAACAGAGGGGCAGAAACAGAGGGCGAGAAACACAGGGGCTGAAACAGAGGGGCTGAAACAGAGGGCGAGAAACAGAGGGGCTGAATCAGAGGGGCTGAGTCAGAGGGGCTGAAACAGAGGGGCTGAAACAGAGGGCGAGAAACTAAGGGACTGAATCAGAGGGGCTGAAACAGAGGGGCTGAAACAGACGGGCTGAAACAGAGAGCCTGAAACAGAGGGGCTGAAACAGAGGGGCTGAAATAGAGGGGCTGAAACAGAGGGGCTGAATCAGAGGGGCTGAAACAGAGGGCGAGAAACAGAGAGGCTGAAACAGAGGGCGAGAAACAGAGGGGCTGAAACAGAGGGGCTGAAACAGAGGGGCTGAAACAGAGGGCGAGAAACAGAGGGGCTGAAACAGATGGCGAGAAACAGAGGGGCTGAAACAGAGGGCGAGAAACAGAGGGGCTGAATCAGAGGTGCTGAAACAGAGGGGCTGAAACAGAGGGCGAGAAACAGAGGGGCTGAAACAGAGGGTGAGAAACAGAGGGGCAGAAACAGAGGGCGAGAAACAGTGGGGCTGAAACAGAGGGGCTGAAACAGAGGGCAAGAAACAGAGGGGCTGAAACAGAGGGCGAGAAACAGAGGGGCTGAAACAGAGGGGCTGAAGCTGAGGGGCTGAAACAGAGGGCGAGAAACAGAGGGGCTGAAACGAAGGGCGAGAAACAGAGGGGCTGAATCAGAGGGGCTGAATCAGAGGGGCTGAAACAGAGGGGCTGAAACAGAGGGCGAGAAACAGAGGGGCTGAAACAGAGGGCGAGAAACAGAGGGGCTGAAACAGAGGGCGAGAAACAGAGGGGCTGAAACAGAGGGCGAGAAACAGAGGGGCTGAAACAGAGGGGCTGAAACAGAGGGGTGAAACAGAGGGCCAGAAACAGAGGTGCTGAAACAGAGGGCGAGAAACAGAGGGGCTGAATCAGAGGGGCTGAAACTGAGGGCGAGAAACAGAGGGGCTGAACCAGAGGGGCTGAAACAGAGGGGCTGAAACAGAGGGGCTGAAACAGAGGGCGAGAAACAGAGGGGCTGAATCAGAGGGGCTGAATCAGAGGGGCTGAAACAGAGGGCCTGAATCAGAGGGTCTGAAACAGAAGGCGAGAAACAGAGGGGCTGAAAGAGAGGGCCTGAATCAGAGCGGCTGAAACAGAAGGCGAGAAACAGAGGGGCTGAAACAGAGGGCGAAAAACAGAGGGGCAGAAACAGAGGGCGAGAAACAGTGGGGCTGAAACAGAGGGGCTGAAACTGAGGGCAAGAAACAGAGGGGCTGAACCAGAGGGCGAGAAACAGAGGGGCTGAAACAGAGGGGCAGAAGCAGAGGGGCTGAAACAGAGGGCGAGAAACAGAGGGTCTGAAACAGAGGGCGAGAAACAGAGGGGCTGAAACAGAGGGGCTGAAACAGAGGGGCTGAAACAGAGGGCGAGAAACAGAGGGGCTGAAACAGATGGCGAGAAACAGAGGGGCTGAAACAGAGGGCGAGAAACAGAGGGGCTGAAACAGAGGGGCTGAAACAGAGGGCGAGAAACAGAGGGGCTGAAACAGAGGGCGAGAAACAGAGGGGCAGAAACAGAGGGCGAGAAACAGTGGGGCTGAAACAGAGGGGTTGAAACAGAGGGGCTGAAGCAGAGGGGCTGAAACAGAGGGCGAGAAACAGAGGGGCTGAAACAGAGGGCGAGAAACAGAGGGGCTGAAACAGAGGGGCTGAAACAGAGGGGCTGAAACAGAGGGGCTGAAACAGAGGGGCTGAAACAGAGGGCGAGAAACAGAGGGGCTGAAACAGATGGCGAGAAACAGAGGGGCTGAAACAGAGGGCGAGAAACAGAGGGGCTGAATCAGAGGTGCTGAAACAGAGGGGCTGAAACAGAGGGCGAGAAACAGAGGGGCTGAAACAGAGGGCGAGAAACAGAGGGGCAGAAACAGAGGGCGAGAAACAGTGGGGCTGAAACAGAGGGGCTGAAACAGAGGGCAAGAAACAGAGGGGCTGAAACAGAGGGCGAGAAACAGAGGGGCTGAAACAGAGGGGCTGAAGCTGAGGGGCTGAAACAGAGGGCGAGAAACAGAGGGGCTGAAACGAAGGGCGAGAAACAGAGGGGCTGAAACAGAGGGGCAGAAACAGAGGGGCTGAAACAGAGGGGCTGAAACAGAGGGGCTGAAACAGAGGGGCTGAAACAGAGGGGCTGAAACAGAGAGTGCGAAACAGAGGGGCTGAAACAGAGGGCGAGAAACAGAGGGGCTGAAACAGAGGGGCTGAAACAGAGGGCAAGAAACAGAGGGGCTGAAACAGAGGGCGAGAAACAGAGGGGCTGAAACAGAGGGGCCGAAACAGAGGGGCTGAAACAGAGGGCGAGATACAGAGGGGCTGAAACAAAGGGCGAGAAAAGAGGGGCGGAAACAGAGGGGCAGAAACAGAGGGGCTGAAACAGAGGGGCTGAATCGGAGGGGCTGAAACAGAGGGGCTGAAACAGAGGGGCTGAAACAGAGGGCAAGAAACAGAGGGGCTGAAACAGAGGGGCTGAAACAGAGGGGCAGAAACAGAGGGCGAGAAACAGAGGGGCTGAATCAGAGGGGTTGAATCAGAGGGGCTGAAACAGAGGGGCTGAAACAGAGGGCGAGAAACAGAGGGGCTGAATCAGAGGGGCTGAATCAGAGGGGCTGAAACAGAGGGGCTGAAACAGAGGGCGAGAAACAGAGGGGCTGAAACAGAGGGCGAGAAACAGAGGGGCTGAAACAGAGGGCGAGAAACAGAGGGGCTGAAACAGAGGGCGAGAAACAGAGGGGCTGAAACAGAGGGGCTGAAACAGAGGGGCTGAAACAGAGGGCGAGAAACAGAGGGGCTGAAACAGAGGGGCTGAAACAGAGGGCGAGAAACAGAGGGGCTGAAACAGAGGGCGAGAAACAGAGGGGCTGAAACAGAGGGCGAGAAACAGACGGGCTGAAACAGAGGGCGAGAAACAGAGGGGCTGAAACAGAGGGGCTGAAACAGAGGGGCTGAAACAGAGGGCGAGAAACAGAGGGGCTGAAACAGAGGGCGAGAAACAGAGGGGCTGAATCAGAGGTGCTGAAACAGAGGGCGAGAAACAGAGGGGCTGAAACAGAGGGGCTGAAACAGAGGGGCTGAAACTGAGGGGCTGAAACAGAGGGCGAGAAACAGAGGGGCTGAATCAGAGGGGCTGAATCAGAGGGGCTGAAACAGAGGGCCTGAATCAGAGGGGCTGAAACAGAAGGCGAGAAACAGAGGGGCTGAAAGAGAGGGCCTGAATCAGAGGGGCTGAAACAGAAGGCAAGAAACAGAGGGGCTGAAACAGAGGGCGAGAAACAGAGGGGCAGAAACAGAGGGCGAGAAACAGTGGGGCTGAAACAGAGGGGCTGAAACAGAGGGCAAGAAACAGAGGGGCTGAAACAGAGGGCGAGAAACAGAGGGGCTGAAACAGAGGGGCTGAAGCAGAGGGGCTGAAACAGAGGGCGAGAAACAGAGGGGCTGAAACAGAGGGCGAGAATCAGAGGGGCTGAAACAGAGGGGCTGAAACAGAGGGGCTGAAACAGAGGGCGAGAAACAGAGGGGCTGAAACAGATGGCGAGAAACAGAGGGGCTGAAACAGAGGGCGAGAAACAGAGGGGCTGAATCAGAGGTGCTGAAACAGAGGGGCTGAAACAGAGGGCGAGAAACAGAGGGCATGAAACAGAGGGCGAGAAACAGAGGGGCAGAAACAGAGGGCGAGAAACAGTGGGGCTGAAACAGAGGGGCTGAAACAGAGGGGCTGAAGCAGAGGGGCTGAAACAGAGGGCGAGAAACAGAGGGGCTGAAAAAGAGGGCGAGAAACAGAGGGGCTGAAACAGAGGGGCTGAAACAGAGGGGCTGAAACAGAGGGCGAGAAACAGAGGGGCTGAAACAGAGGGCGAGAAACAGAGGGGCTGAAACAGAGGGCGAGAAACAGAGGGGCTGAATCAGAGGGGCTGAAACAGAGGGCAAGAAACAGAGGGGCTGAAACAGAGGGGCTGAAGCTGAGGGGCTGAAACAGAGGGCAAGAAACAGAGGGGCTGAAACGAAGGGCGAGAAACAGAGGGGCTGAAACAGAGGGGCAGAAACAGAGGGGCTGAAACAGAGGGGCTGAATCGGAGGGGCTGAAACAGAGGGGCTGAAACAGAGGGGCTGAAACAGAGAGTGCGAAACAGAGGGGCTGAAACAGAGGGCGAGAAACAGAGGGGCTAAAACAGAGGGCGATAAAGAGAGGGGCTGAAACAGAGGGCAAGAAAGAGAGGGGGTGAAACCGAGTGGCTGAAACAGAAGGGCTGAAACAGAGGGGCTGAAACAGAGGGCGAGAAACAGAGGGGCTGAATCAGAGGGGCTGAAACAGAGGGGCTGAAACAGAAGGCGAGAAACAGACGGGCTGAAACAGAGGGCGAGAAACAGAGTGGCAGAAACAGAGGGCGAGAAACAGAGGGGCTGAAACAGAGGGGCTGAAACAGAGGGCAAGAAACAGAGGGGCTGAAACAGAGGGCGAGAAACAGAGGGGCTGAAACAGAGGGGCTGAAACAGAGGGCAAGAAACAGAGGGGCTGAAACAGAGGGCGAGAAACAGAGGGGCTGAAACAGAGGGGCTGAAGCAGAGGGGCTGAAACAGAGGGCGAGAAACAGAGGGGCTGAAACAGAGGGCGAGAAACAGAGGGGCTGAAACAGAGGGGCTGAAACAGAGGGGCTGAAACAGAGGGCGAGAAACAGAGGGGCTGAAACAGAGGGCGAGAAACAGAGGGGCTGAAACAGAGGGCGAGAAACAGAGGGGCTGAAACAGAGGGGCTGAAACAGAGGGGCTGAAACAGAGGGCGAGAAACAGAGGGGCTGAAACAGATGGCGAGAAACAGAGGGGCTGAAACAGAGGGCGAGAAACAGAGGGGCTGAATCAGAGGTGCTGAAACAGAGGGGCTGAAACAGAGGGCGAGAAACAGAGGGGCTGAAACAGAGGGCGAGAAACAGAGGGGCAGAAACAGAGGGCGAGAAACAGTGGGGCTGAAACAGAGGGGTTGAAACAGAGGGGCTGAAGCAGAGGGGCTGAAACAGAGGGCGAGAAACAGAGGGGCTGAAACAGAGGGCGAGAAACAGAGGGGCTGAAACAGAGGGGCTGAAACAGAGGGGCTGAAACAGAGGGGCTGAAACAGAGGGGCTGAAACAGAGGGCGAGAAACAGAGGGGCTGAAACAGATGGCGAGAAACAGAGGGGCTGAAACAGAGGGCGAGAAACAGAGGGGCTGAATCAGAGGTGCTGAAACAGAGGGGCTGAAACAGAGGGCGAGAAACAGAGGGGCTGAAACAGAGGGCGAGAAACAGAGGGGCAGAAACAGAGGGCGAGAAACAGTGGGGCTGAAACAGAGGGGCTGAAACAGAGGGCAAGAAACAGAGGGGCTGAAACAGAGGGCGAGAAACAGAGGGGCTGAAACAGAGGGGCTGAAGCTGAGGGGCTGAAACAGAGGGCGAGAAACAGAGGGGCTGAAACGAAGGGCGAGAAACAGAGGGGCTGAAACAGAGGGGCAGAAACAGAGGGGCTGAAACAGAGGGGCTGAATCGGAGGGGCTGAAACAGAGGGGCTGAAACAGAGGGGCTGAAACAGAGAGTGCGAAACAGAAGGGCTGAAACAGAGGGCGAGAAACAGAGGGGCTAAAACAGAGGGCGATAAAGAGAGCGGCTGAAACAGAGGGCAAGAAAGAGAGGGGCTGAAACCGAGTGGCTGAAACAGAAGGGCTGAAACAGAAGGGCTGAAACAGAGGGCGAGAAACAGAGGGGCTGAATCAGAGGGGCTGAAACAGAGGGGCTGAAACAGAAGGCGAGAAACAGACGGGCTGAAACAGAGGGCGAGAAACAGAGGGGCAGAAACAGAGGGCGAGAAACAGAGGGGCTGAAACAGAGGGGCTGAAACAGAGGGCAAGAAACAGAGGGGCTGAAACAGAGGGCGAGAAACAGAGGGGCTGAAACAGAGGGGCTGAAACAGAGGGGCTGAAACAGAGGGCGAGAAACAGAGGGGCTGAAACAAAGTGCGAGAAACAGAGGGGCGGAAACAGAGGGGCAGAAACAGAGGGGCTGAAACAGAGGGGCTGAATCGGAGGGGCTGAAACAGAGGGGCTGAAACAGAGGGGCTGAAACAGAGGGAAAGAAACAGAGGGGCTGAAACAGAGGGGCTGAAACAGAGGGGCAGAAACAGAGGGCGAGAAACAGAGGGGCTGAATCAGAGGGACTGAATCAGAGGGGCTGAAACAGAGGGGCTGAAACAGAGGGCGAGAAACAGAGGGGCTGAATCAGAGGGGCTGAATCAGAGGGGCTGAAACAGAGGGGCTGAAACAGAGGGCGAGAAACAGAGGGACTGAAACAGAGGGCGAGAAACAGAGGGGCTGAAACAGAGGGCGAGAAACAGAGGGGCTGAATCAGAGGGGCTGAAACAGAGGGGCTGAAACAGAGGGGCTGAAACAGAGGGCGAGAAACAGAGGGGCTGAAACAGACGGCGAGAAACAGAGGGGCTGAATCAGAGGGGCTGAAACAGAGGGCGAGAAACAGAGGGGCTGAAACAGAGGGGCTGAAACAGAGGGGCTGAAACAGAGGGGCTGAAACAGAGGGCGAGAAACAGAGGGGCTGAATCAGAGGGGCTGAATCAGAGGGGCTGAAACAGAGGGCCTGAATCAGAGGGGCTGAAACAGAAGGCGAGAAACAGAGGGGCTGAAAGAGAGGGCCTGAATCAAAGGGGCTGAAACAGAAGGCGAGAAACAGAGGGGCTGAAACAGAGGGCGAGAAACAGAGGGGCAGAAACAGAGGGCGAGAAACAGTGGGGCTGAAACAGAGGGGCTGAAACAGAGGGCAAGAAACAGAGGGGCTGAAACAGAGGGCGAGAAACAGAGGGGCTGAAACAGAGGGCGAGAAACAGAGGGGCTGAATCAGAGGGGCTGAAACAGAGGGGCTGAAACAGAGGGCGAGAAACAGAGGGGCTGAAACAGAGGGGCTGAAACAGAGGGGCTGAAACAGAGGGCGAGAAACAGAGGGGCTGAAACAGATGGCGAGAAACAGAGGGGCTGAAACAGAGGGCGAGAAACAGAGGGGCTGAATCAGAGGGGCTGAAACAGAGGGCGAGAAACAGAGGGGCTGAAACAGAGGGCGAGAAACAGAGGGGCTGAAACAGAGGTGCTGAAACAGAGGGTGAGAAACAGAGGGGCTGAAACAGAGGGCGAGAAACAGAGGGGCTGAAACAGAGGGGCTGAAACAGAGGGGCTGATTCAGAGGGGCTGAAAAAGAGGGGCTGAATCAGAGGGGCTGAAACAGAGGGCGAGAAACAGAGGGGCTGAAACAGAGGGCGAGAAACAGAGGAGCAGAAACAGAGGGCGAGAAACAGAGGGGCTGAAACAGAGGGGCTGAAACAGAGAGTGCGAAACAGAGGGGCTGAAACAGAGGGCGAGAAACAGAGGGGCTGAAACAGAGGGCGAGAAACAGAGGGGCTGAAACAGAGGGAAAGAAACAGAGGGGCTGAAACCGAGTGGCTGAAACAGAAGGGCTGAAACAGAGGGGCTGAAACAGAGGGCGAGAAACAGAGGGGCTGAATCAGAGGGGCTGAATCAGAGGGGCTGAAACAGAGGGGCTGAATCAGAGGGGCTGAAACAGAAGGCGAGAAACAGAGGGGCTGAAACAGAGGGCGAGAAACAGAGGGGCAGAAACAGTGGGCGAGAAACAGAGGGGCTGAAACAGAGGGGCTGAAACAGAGCGGCTGAAACAGAGGGGCAGAAACAGAGGGGCTGAAACAGAGGGGCTGAATCGGAGGGGCTGAAACAGAGGGGCTGAAACAGAGGGGCTGAAACAGAGGGCAAGAAACAGAAGGGCTGAAACAGAGGGGCTGAAACAGAGGGGCAGAAACAGAGGGCGAGAAACACAGGGGCTGAAACAGAGGGGCTGAAACAGAGGGCGAGAAACAGAGGGGCTGAATCAGAGGGGCTGAATCAGAGGGGCTGAAACAGAGGGGCTGAAACAGAGGGCGAGAAACTAAGGGACTGAATCAGAGGGGCTGAAACAGAGGGGCTGAAACAGACGGGCTGAAACAGAGAGCCTGAAACAGAGGGGCTGAAACAGAGGGGCTGAAATAGAGGGGCTGAAACAGAGGGGCTGAATCAGAGGGGCTGAAACAGAGGGCGAGAAACAGAGGGGCTGAAACAGAGGGGCTGAATCAGAGGTGCTGAAACAGAGGGGCTGAAACAGAGGGCGAGAAACAGAGAGGCTGAAACAGAGGGCGAGAAACAGAGGGGCTGAAACAGAGGGGCTGAAACAGAGGGGCTGAAACAGAGGGCGAGAAACAGAGGGGCTGAAACAGATGGCGAGAAACAGAGGGGCTGAAACAGAGGGCGAGAAACAGAGGGGCTGAATCAGAGGTGCTGAAACAGAGGGGCTGAAACAGAGGGCGAGAAACAGAGGGGCTGAAACAGAGGGTGAGAAACAGAGGGGCAGAAACAGAGGGCGAGAAACAGTGGGGCTGAAACAGAGGGGCTGAAACAGAGGGCAAGAAACAGAGGGGCTGAAACAGAGGGCGAGAAACAGAGGGGCTGAAACAGAGGGGCTGAAGCTGAGGGGCTGAAACAGAGGGCGAGAAACAGAGGGGCTGAAACGAAGGGCGAAAAACAGAGGGGCTGAATCAGAGGGGCTGAATCAGAGGGGCTGAAACAGAGGGGCTGAAACAGAGGGCGAGAAACAGAGGGGCTGAAACAGAGGGCGAGAAACAGAGGGGCTGAAACAGAGGGGCTGAAACAGAGGGGTGAAACAGAGGCCCAGAAACAGAGGTGCTGAAACAGAGGGCGAGAAACAGAGGGGCTGAATCAGAGGGGCTGAAACAGAGGGCGAGAAACAGAGGGGCTGAACCAGAGGGGCTGAAACAGAGGGGCTGAAACAGAGGGGCTGAAACAGAGGGCGAGAAACAGAGGGGCTGAATCAGAGGGGCTGAATCAGAGGGGCTGAAACAGAGGGCCTGAATCAGAGGGTCTGAAACAGAAGGCGAGAAACAGAGGGGCTGAAAGAGAGGGCCTGAATCAGAGCGGCTGAAACAGAAGGCGAGAAACAGAGGGGCTGAAACAGAGGGCGAAAAACAGAGGGGCAGAAACAGAGGGCGAGAAACAGTGGGGCTGAAACAGAGGGGCTGAAACTGAGGGCAAGAAACAGAGGGGCTGAACCAGAGGGCGAGAAACAGAGGGGCTGAAACAGAGGGGCAGAAGCAGAGGGGCTGAAACAGAGGGCGAGAAACAGAGGGTCTGAAACAGAGGGCGAGAAACAGAGGGGCTGAAACAGAGGGGCTGAAACAGAGGGGATGAAACACAGGGCGAGAAACAGAGGGGCTGAAACAGATGGCGAGAAACAGAGGGGCTGAAACAGAGGGCGAGAAACAGAGGGGCTGAATCAGAGGTGCTGAAACAGAGGGGCTGAAACAGAGGGCGAGAAACAGAGGGGCTGAAACAGAGGGCGAGAAACAGAGGGGCTGAAACAGAGGGGGAGAAACAGAGGGGCTGAAACAGAGGGCGAGAAACAGAGGGGCTGAAACAGAGGGGCTGAAACTGAGGGGCTGAAACAGAGGGCGAGAAACAGAGGGGCTGAAACAGAGGGCGAGAAACAGAGGGGCTGAATCAGAGGGGCTGAAACAGAGGGCGAGAAACAGAGGGGCTGAAACAGAGGGGCTGAAACAGAGGGGCTGAAACAGAGGGCGAGAAACAGAGGGGCTGAATCAGAGGGGCTGAATCAGAGGGGCTGAAACAGAGGGCCTGAATCAGAGGGGCTGAAACAGAAGGCGAGAAACAGAGGGGCTGAAAGAGAGGGCCTGAATCAGAGGGGCTGAAACAGAAGGCGAGAAACAGAGGGGCTGAAACACAGGGCGAGAAACAGAGGGGCAGAAACAGAGGGCGAGAAAGAGTGGGGCTGAAACAGAGGGGCTGAAACAGAGGGCAAGAAACAGAGGGGCTGAAACAGAGGGCGAGAAACAGAGGGGCTGAAACAGAGGGGCTGAAGCTGAGGGGCTGAAACAGAGGGCGAGAAACAGAGGGGCTGAAACAAAGGGCGAGAAACAGAGGGGCTGAAACAGAGGGGCAGAAACAGAGGGGCTGAAACAGAGGGGCTGAATCGGAGGGGCTGAAACAGAGGGGCTGAAACAGAGGGGCTGAAACAGAGAGTGCGAAACAGAGGGGCTGAAACAGAGGGCGAGAAACAGAGGGGCTAAAACAGAGGGCGATAAAGAGAGGGGCTGAAACAGAGGGCAAGAAAGAGAGGGGCTGAAACCGAGTGGCTGAAACAGAAGGGCTGAAACAGAGGGGCTGAAACAGAGGGCGAGAAACAGAGGGGCTGAATCAGAGGGGCTGAAACAGAGGGGCTGAAACAGAAGGCGAGAAACAGACGGGCTGAAACAGAGGGCGAGAAACAGTGTGGCAGAAACAGAGGGCGAGAAACAGAGGGGCTGAAACAGAGGGGCTGAAACAGAGGGCAAGAAACAGAGGGGCTGAAACAGAGGGCGAGAAACAGAGGGGCTGAAACAGAGGGGCCGAAACAGAGGGGCTGAAACAGAGGGCGAGAATCAGAGGGGCTGAAACAAAGGGCAAGAAACAGAGGGGCGGAAACAGAGGGGCAGAAACAGAGGGGCTGAAACAGAGGGGCTGAATCGGAGGGGCTGAAACAGATGGGCTGAAACAGAGGGGCTGAAACAGAGGGCAAGAAACAGAGGGGCTGAAACAGAGGGGCTGAAACAGAGGGGCAGAAACAGAGGGCGAGAAACAGAGGGGCTGAATCAGAGGGGCTGAATCAGAGGGGCTGAAACAGAGGGGCTGAAACAGAGGGCGAGAAACAGAGGGGCTGAATCCGAGGGGCTGAATCAGAGGGGCTGAAACAGAGGGGCTGAAACAGAGGGCGAGAAACAGAGGGGCTGAAACAGAGGGCGAGAAACAGAGGGTCTGAAACAGAGGGCGAGAAACAGAGGGGCTGAAACAGAGGGCGAGAAACAGAGGGGCTGAAACAGAGGGGCTGAAACAGAGGGGCTGAAACAGAGGGCGAGAAACAGTGGGGCTGAAACAGAGGGGCTGAAACAGAGGGCGAGAAACAGAGGGGCTGAAACAGAGGGCGAGAAACAGAGGGGCTGAAACAGAGGGCGAGAAACGGAGGGGCTGAAACAGAGGGCGAGAAACAGAGGGGCTGAAACAGAGGGGCTGAAACAGAGGGGCTGAAACAGAGGGCGAGAAACAGAGGGGCTGAAACAGAGGGCGAGAAACAGAGGGGCTGAATCAGAGGTGCTGAAACAGAGGGCGAGAAACAGAGGGGCTGAAACAGAGGGGCTGAAACAGAGGGGCTGAAACAGAGGGGCTGAAACAGAGGGCGAGAAACAGAGGGGCTGAATCAGAGGGGCTGAATCAGAGGGGCTGAAACAGAGGGCCTGAATCAGAGGGGCTGAAACAGAAGGCGAGAAACAGAGGGGCTGAAAGAGAGGGCCTGAATCAGAGGGGCTGAAACAGAAGGCAAGAAACAGAGGGGCTGAAACAGAGGGCGAGAAACAGAGGGGCAGAAACAGAGGGCGAGAAACAGTGGGGCTGAAACAGAGGGGCTGAAACAGAGGGCAAGAAACAGAGGGGCTGAAACAGAGGGCGAGAAACAGAGGGGCTGAAACAGAGGGGCTGAAGCAGAGGGGCTGAAACAGAGGGCGAGAAACAGAGGGGCTGAAACAGAGGGCGAGAAACAGAGGGGCTGAAACAGAGGGGCTGAAACAGAGGGGCTGAAACAGAGGGCGAGAAACAGAGGGGCTGAAACAGATGGCGAGAAACAGAGGGGCTGAAACAGAGGGCGAGAAACAGAGGGGCTGAATCAGAGGTGCTGAAACAGAGGGGCTGAAACAGAGGGCGAGAAACAGAGGGGCTGAAACAGAGGGCGAGAAACAGAGGGGCAGAAACAGAGGGCGAGAAACAGTGGGGCTGAAACAGAGGGGCTGAAACAGAGGGGCTGAAGCAGAGGGGCTGAAACAGAGGGCGAGAAACAGAGGGGCTGAAACAGAGGGGCTGAAACAGAGGGGCTGAAACAGAGGGCGAGAAACAGAGGGGCTGAAACAGATGGCGAGAAACAGAGGGGCTGAAACAGAGGGCGAGAAACAGAGGGGCTGAATCAGAGGTGCTGAAACAGAGGGGCTGAAACAGAGGGCGAGAAACAGAGGGGCTGAAACAGAGGGCAAGAAACAGAGGGGCTGAAACAGAGGGCGAGAAACAGAGGGGCTGAAACAGAGGGGCTGAAGCTGAGGGGCTGAAACAGAGGGCGAGAAACAGAGGGGCTGAAACGAAGGGCGAGAAACAGAGGGGCTGAAACAGAGGGGCAGAAACAGAGGGGCTGAAACAGAGGGGCTGAATCGGAGGGGCTGAAACAGAGGGGCTGAAACAGAGGGGCTGAAACAGAGAGTGCGAAACAGAGGGGCTGAAACAGAGGGCGAGAAACAGAGGGGCTAAAACAGAGGGCGATAAAGAGAGGGGCTGAAACAGAGGGCAAGAAAGAGAGGGGCTGAAACCGAGTGGCTGAAACAGAAGGGCTGAAACAGAGGGGCTGAAACAGAGGGTGAGAAACAGAGGGGCTGAATCAGAGGGGCTGAAACAGAGGGGCTGAAACAGAAGGCGAGAAACAGACGGGCTGAAACAGAGGGCGAGAAACAGAGGGGCAGAAACAGAGGGCGAGAAACAGAGGGGCTGAAACAGAGGGGCTGAAACAGAGGGCAAGAAACAGAGGGGCTGAAACAGAGGGCGAGAAACAGAGGGGCTGAAACAGAGGGGCTGAAACAGAGGGCAAGAAACAGAGGGGCTGAAACAGAGGGCGAGAAACAGAGGGGCTGAAACAGAGGGGCTGAAGCAGAGGGGCTGAAACAGAGGGCGAGAAACAGAGTGGCTGAAACAGAGGGCGAGAAACAGAGGGGCTGAAACAGAGGGGCTGAAACAGAGGGGCTGAAACAGAGGGCGAGAAACAGAGGGGCTGAAACAGATGGCGAGAAACAGAGGGGCTGAAACAGAGGGCGAGAAACAGAGGGGCTGAATCAGAGGTGCTGAAACAGAGGGGCTGAAACAGAGGGCGAGAAACAGAGGGGCTGAAACAGAGGGCGAGAAACAGAGGGGCAGAAACAGAGGGCGAGAAACAGTGGGGCTGAAACAGAGGGGCTGAAACAGAGGGGCTGAAGCAGAGGGGCTGAAACAGAGGGCGAGAAACAGAGGGGCTGAAACAGAGGGCGAGAAACAGAGGGGCTGAAACAGAGGGGCTGAAACAGAGGGGCTGAAACAGAGGGCGAGAAACAGAGGGGCTGAAACAGATGGCGAGAAACAGAGGGGCTGAAACAGAGGGCGAGAAACAGAGGGGCTGAATCAGAGGTGCTGAAACAGAGGGGCTGAAACAGAGGGCGAGAAACAGAGGGGCTGAAACAGAGGGCGAGAAACAGAGGGGCAGAAACAGAGGGCGAGAAACAGTGGGGCTGAAACAGAGGGGCTGAAACAGAGGGCAAGAAACAGAGGGGCTGAAACAGAGGGCGAGAAACAGAGGGGCTGAAACAGAGGGGCTGAAGCTGAGGGGCTGAAACAGAGGGCGAGAAACAGAGGGGCTGAAACGAAGGGCGAGAAACAGAGGGGCTGAAACAGAGGGGCAGAAACAGAGGGGATGAAACAGAGGGGCTGAATCGGAGGGGCTGAAACAGAGGGGCTGAAACAGAGGGGCTGAAACAGAGAGTGCGAAACAGAGGGGCTGAAACAGAGGGCGAGAAACAGAGGGGCTAAAACAGAGGGCGATAAAGAGAGGGGCTGAAACAGAGGGCAAGAAAGAGAGGGGCTGAAACCGAGTGGCTGAAACAGAAGGGCTGAAACAGAGGGGCTGAAACAGAGGGCGAGAAACAGAGGGGCTGAATCAGAGGGGCTGAAACAGAGGGGCTGAAACAGAAGGCGAGAAACAGACGGGCTGAAACAGAGGGCGAGAAACAGAGGGGCAGAAACAGAGGGCGAGAAACAGAGGGGCTGAAACAAAGGGGCTGAAACAGAGGGCAAGAAACAGAGGGGCTGAAACAGAGGGCGAGAAACAGAGGGGCTGAAACAGAGGGGCTGAAACAGAGGGGCTGAAACAGAGGGCGAGAAACAGAGGGGCTGAAACAAAGGGCGAGAAACAGAGGGGCGGAAACAGAGGGGCAGAAACAGAGGGGCTGAAACAGAGGGGCTGAATCGGAGGGGCTGAAACAGAGGGGCTGAAACAGAGGGGCTGAAACAGAGGGCAAGAAACAGAGGGGCTGAAACAGAGGGGCTGAAACAGAGGGGCAGAAACAGAGGGCGAGAAACAGAGGGGCTGAATCAGAGGGGCTGAATCAGAGGGGCTGAAACAGAGGGGCTGAAACAGAGGGCGAGAAACAGAGAGGCTGAATCAGAGGGGCTGAATCAGAGGGGCTGAAACAGAGGGGCTGAAACAGAGGGCGAGAAACAGAGGGGCTGAAACAGAGGGCGAGAAACAGAGGGGCTGAATCAGAGGGCGAGAAACAGAGGGGCTGAAACAGAGGGGCTGAAACAGAGGGGCTGAAACAGAGGGCGAGAAACAGAGGGGCTGAAACAGAGGGCGAGAAACAGAGGGGCTGAATCAGAGGGGCTGAAACAGAGGGCGAGAAACAGAGGGGCTGAAACAGAGGGGCTGAAACAGAGGGGCTGAAACAGAGGGCGAGAAACAGAGGGGCTGAATCAGAGGGGCTGAATCAGATGGGCTGAAACAGAGGGCCTGAATCAGAGGGGCTGAAACAGAAGGCGAGAAACAGAGGGGCTGAAAGAGAGGGCCTGAATCAGAGGGGCTGAAACAGAAGGCGAGAAACAGAGGGGCTGAAACAGAGGGCGAGAAACAGAGGGGCAGAAACAGAGGGCGAGAAACAGTGGGGCTGAAACAGAGGGGCTGAAACAGAGGGCAAGAAACAGAGGGGCTGAAACAGAGGGCGAGAAACAGAGGGGCTGAAACAGAGGGCGAGAAACAGAGGGGCTGAATCAGAGGGGCTGAAACAGAGGGGCTGAAACAGAGGGCGAGAAACAGAGGGGCTGAAACAGAGGGGCTGAAACAGAGGGGCTGACACAGAGGGCGAGAAACAGAGGGGCTGAAACAGAGGGCGAGAAACAGAGGGGCAGAAACAGAGGGCGAGAAACAGTTGGGCTGAAACAGAGGGGCTGAAACAGAGGGCAAGAAACAGAGGGGCTGAAACAGAGGGCGAGAAACAGAGGGGCTGAAACAGAGGGGCTGAAGCTGAGGGGCTGAAACAGAGGGCGAGAAACAGAGGGGCTGAAATGAAGGGCGAGAAACAGAGGGGCTGAAACAGAGGGGCAGAAACAGAGGGGCTGAAACAGAGGGGCTGAATCGGAGGTGCTGAAACAGAGGGGCTGAAACAGAGGGGCTGAAACAGAGAGTGCGAAACAGAGGGGCTGAAACAGAGGGCGAGAAACAGAGGGGCTAAAACAGAGGGCGATAAAGAGAGGGGCTGAAACAGAGGGCAAGAAAGAGAGGGGCTGAAACCGAGTGGCTGAAACAGAAGGGCTGAAACAGAGGGGCTGAAACAGAGGGCGAGAAACAGAGGGGCTGAATCAGAGGGGCTGAAACAGAGGGGCTGAAACAGAAGGCGAGAAACAGACGGGCTGAAACAGAGGGCGAGAAACAGAGGGGCAGAAACAGAGGGCGAGAAACAGAGGGGCTGAAACAGAGGGGCTGAAACAGAGGGCAAGAAACAGAGGGGCTGAAACAGAGGGCGAGAAACAGAGGGGCTGAAACAGAGGGGCTGAAACAGAGGGGCTGAAACAGAGGGCGAGAAACAGAGGGGCTGGAACAAAGGGCGAGAAACAGAGGGGCGGAAACAGAGGGGCAGAAACAGAGGGGCTGAAACAGAGGGGCTGAATCGGAGGGGCTGAAACAGAGGGGCTGAAACAGAGGGCCTGAATCAGAGGGGCTGAAACAGAAGGCGAGAAACAGAGGGGCTGAAAGAGAGGGCCTGAATCAGAGGGGCTGAAACAGAAGGCGAGAAACAGAGGGGCTGAAACAGAGGGCGAGAAACAGAGGGGCAGAAACAGAGGGCGAGAAAGAGTGGGGCTGAAACAGAGGGGCTGAAACAGAGGGCAAGAAACAGAGGGGCTGAAACAGAGGGCGAGAAACAGAGGGGCTGAAACAGAGGGCGAGAAACAGAGGGGCTGAATCAGAGGGGCTGAAACAGAGGGGCTGAAACAGAGGGCGAGAAACAGAGGGGCTGAAACAGAGGGGCTGAAACAGAGGGGCTGAAACAGAGGGCGAGAAACAGAGGGGCTGAAACAGATGGCGAGAAACAGAGGGGCTGAAACAGAGGGCGAGAAACAGAGGGGCTGAATCAGACGGGCTGAAACAGAGGGCGAGAAACAGAGGGGCTGAAACAGAGGGCGAGAAACAGAGGGGCTGAAACAGAGGTGCTGAAACAGAGGGTGAGAAACAGAGGGGCTGAAACAGAGGGCGAGAAACAGAGGGGCTGAAACAGAGGGGCTGAAACAGAGGGGCTGATTCAGAGGGGCTGAAAAAGAGGGGCTGAATCAGAGGGGCTGAAACAGAGGGCGAGAAACAGAGGGGCTGAAACAGAGGGCGAGAAACAGAGGAGCAGAAACAGAGGGCGAGAAACAGAGGGGCTGAAACAGAGGGGCTGAAACAGAGAGTGCGAAACAGAGGGGCTGAAACAGAGGGCGAGAAACAGAGGGGCTGAAACAGAGGGCGAGAAACAGAGGGGCTGAAACAGAGGGAAAGAAACAGAGGGGCTGAAACCGAGTGGCTGAAACAGAAGGGCTGAAACAGAGGGGCTGAAACAGAGGGCGAGAAACAGAGGGGCTGAATCAGAGGGGCTGAATCAGAGGGGCAGAAACAGAAGGCGAGAAACAGAGGGGCTGAAACAGAGGGTGAGAAACAGAGGGGCAGAAACAGAGGGCGAGAAACAGAGGGGCTGAAACAGAGGGGCTGAAACACAGCTGTTGAAACAGAGGGGCAGAAACAGAGGGGCTGAAACAGAGGGGCTGAATCGGAGGGGCTGAAACAGAGGGGCTGAAACAGAGGGGCTGAAACAGAGGGCAAGAAACAGAAGGGCTGAAACAGAGGGGCTGAAACAGAGGGGCAGAAACAGAGGGCGAGAAACACAGGGGCTGAAACAGAGGGGCTGAAACAGAGGGCGAGAAACAGAGGGGCTGAATCAGAGGGGCTGAATCAGAGGGGCTGAAACAGAGGGGCTGAAACAGAGGGCGAGAAACTAAGGAACTGAATCAGAGGGGCTGAAACAGAGGGGCTGAACAGACGGGCTGAAACAGAGAGCCTGAAACAGAGGGGCTGAAACAGAGGGGCTGAAATAGAGGGGCTGAAACAGAGGGGCTGAATCAGAGGGGCTGAAACAGAGGGCGAGAAACAGAGGGGCTGAAACAGAGGGGCTGAATCAGAGGGGCTGAAACAGAGGGGCTGAAACAGAGGGCGAGAAACAGAGAGGCTGAAACAGAGGGCGAGAAACATAGGGGCTGAAACAGAGCGCGAGAAACAGAGGGGCTGAAACAGAGGGGCTGAAACAGAGGGGCTGAAAGAGAGGGCGAGAAACAGAGGGGCTGAAACAGAGGGCGAGAAACAGAGGGGCTGAAACAGAGGTGCTGAAACAGAGGGTGAGAAACAGAGGGGCTGAAACAGAGGGCGAGAAACAGAGGGGCTGAAACAGAGGGGCTGAAACAGAGGGGCTGAAAAAGAGGGGCTGAATCAGAGGGGCTGAAACAGAGGGCGAGAAACAGAGGGGCTGAAACAGAGGGGCTGAATCAGACGGGCTGAAACAGAGGGCGAGAAACAGAGGGGCTGAAACAGAGGGCGAGAAACAGAGGGGCTGAAACAGAGGTGCTGAAACAGAGGGTGAGAAACAGAGGGGCTGAAACAGAGGGCGAGAAACAGAGGGGCTGAAACAGAGGGGCTGAAACAGAGGGGCTGATTCAGAGGGGCTGAAAAAGAGGGGCTGAATCAGAGGGGCTGAAACAGAGGGCGAGAAACAGAGGGGCTGAAACAGAGGGCGAGAAACAGAGGAGCAGAAACAGAGGGCGAGAAACAGAGGGGCTGAAACAGAGGGGCTGAAACAGAGAGTGCGAAACAGAGGGGCTGAAACAGAGGGCGAGAAACAGAGGGGCTGAAACAGAGGGCGAGAAACAGAGGGGCTGAAACAGAGGGAAAGAAACAGAGGGGCTGAAACCGAGTGGCTGAAACAGAAGGGCTGAAACAGAGGGGCTGAAACAGAGGGCGAGAAACAGAGGGGCTGAATCAGAGGGGCTGAATCAGAGGGGCAGAAACAGAAGGCGAGAAACAGAGGGGCTGAAACAGAGGGTGAGAAACAGAGGGGCAGAAACAGAGGGCGAGAAACAGAGGGGCTGAAACAGAGGGGCTGAAACACAGCTGTTGAAACAGAGGGGCAGAAACAGAGGGGCTGAAACAGAGGGGCTGAATCGGAGGGGCTGAAACAGAGGGGCTGAAACAGAGGGGCTGAAACAGAGGGCAAGAAACAGAAGGGCTGAAACAGAGGGGCTGAAACAGAGGGGCAGAAACAGAGGGCGAGAAACACAGGGGCTGAAACAGAGGGGCTGAAACAGAGGGCGAGAAACAGAGGGGCTGAATCAGAGGGGCTGAATCAGAGGGGCTGAAACAGAGGGGCTGAAACAGAGGGCGAGAAACTAAGGAACTGAATCAGAGGGGCTGAAACAGAGGGGCTGAACAGACGGGCTGAAACAGAGAGCCTGAAACAGAGGGGCTGAAACAGAGGGGCTGAAATAGAGGGGCTGAAACAGAGGGGCTGAATCAGAGGGGCTGAAACAGAGGGCGAGAAACAGAGGGGCTGAAACAGAGGGGCTGAATCAGAGGGGCTGAAACAGAGGGGCTGAAACAGAGGGCGAGAAACAGAGAGGCTGAAACAGAGGGCGAGAAACAGAGGGGCTGAAACAGAGCGCGAGAAACAGAGGGGCTGAAACAGAGGGGCTGAAACAGAGGGGCTGAAAGAGAGGGCGAGAAACAGAGGGGCTGAAACAGAGGGCGAGAAACAGAGGGGCTGAAACAGAGTGCGAGAAACAGAGGGGCTGAAACAGAGGGCGAGAAACAGAGGGGCTGAAACAGAGGGCGAGAAACAGAGGGCGAGAAACAGAGGGACTGAAACAGAGGGTTTGAAACAGAGGGGCTGAAACAGAGGGCGAGAAACAGAGTGGCTGAAACGGAGGGCGAGAAACAGAGGGGCTGAAACAGAGGGCGAGAAACAGAGGGGCTGAAACAGAGGGGCTGAAACAGAGGGGCTGAAACAGAGGGTGAGATATAAAGGGGCTGAAACAGAGGGCGAGAAACAGAGGGGCTGAAACAGAGGGCGAGAAACAGAGGGGCTGAAACAGAGGGGCTGAAACAGAGGGGCTGAATCAGAGGGCAATAAATAGAGGGGCTGAAAAAGAGGGCAAGAAACAGAGGGGCTGAAAGAGAGGGTGAGAAACAGAGGGGCTGAATCAGAGGGGCTGAAACAAATGCCGAGAAACAGAGGGGCTGATACAGAGGGCGAGAAACAGAGGGGCTGAAACAGAGGGTGAGAAACAGAGGGGCTGAAACAGAGGGCGAGAAATAGAGGGGCTGAAACAGAGGGGCAGAAACAGAGGGGCTGAATCAGAGGGGCGGAAACAGAGGGCGAGAAACAGAGGGGCAGATACAGAGGGCAAGAAACAGAGGGGCTGAAACAGAGGGCGAGAAACAGACGGGCAGAAACAGAGAGCGAGAAACAGAGGGACTGAAAGAGAGGGGCTGAAACAGAGAGCGCGAAACAGAGGGACTGAAACAGAGGGCGAGAAACAGAGGGGCTGAAACAGAGGGCGAGAAACAGAGGGGCTGAAACAGAGGGCGAAAAACAGAGGGGCAGAAACAGAGGGCGAGAAACAGAGGGACTGAAACAGAGGGCGAGAAACAGAGGGGCTGAAACAGAGGGCGAGAAACAGAGGGGCAGAAACAGAGGGCGAGAAACAGAGGGACTGAAACAAAGGGTCTGAAACAGAGAGCGCGAAACAGAAGGCGAGAAACAGAGGGGCTGAAACAGCGGGCAAGAAACAGAGGGGCTGAAACAGAGGGCGAGAAACAGAGGGGCTGAAACAGAGGGCAAGAAACAGAGGGGCTGAAACAGAGTGTCTGAAACAGAGGGCGAGAAACAGAGGGGCTGAATCAGACAGGCTGAATCAGATGGGCTGAAACTGACGGGCTGAAACAGAGGGCGAGAAACAGAGTGGCTGAAACAGAGGGCGAGAAACAGAGGGCGAGAAACAGAGGGGCTGAAAAAGTGGGGCTGAAACAAAGGGGGTGAAACAAAGCGCCTGATACAGAGGGCGAGAAACAGAGGGGCTGAAACAGAGGGCGAGAAACAGAGGGGCTGAAACAGAGGGGCTGAAACAGAGGGCGAGAAACAGAGGGCGAGAAACAGAGGGGCTGAAACAGAGGGACTGAAACAGAAGGGCTGAAACAGAGGGCGAGAAACAGAGGGGCTGAAACAGAGGGGCTGAAACAGAGGGCAAGAAACAGAGGGGCTGAAACCGAGTGGCTGAAACAGAAGGGCTGAAACAGAGGGGCTGAAACAGAGTGCGAGAAACAGAGGGGCTGAATCAGAGGGGCTGAATCAGAGGGGCTGAAACAGAGGGGCTGAATCAGAGGGGCTGAAACAGAAGGCGAGAAACAGAGGGGCTGAAACAGAGGGCGAGAAACAGAGGGGCAGAAACAGAGGGCGAGAAACAGAGGGGCTGATACAGAGGGGCTGAAACAGAGGGGCTGAAACAGAGGGCAAGAAACAGAGGGGCTGAAACAGAGGGTGAGAAACAGAGGGTGAGAAACAGAGGGGCTGAAACAGAGGGGCTGAAACAGAGGGCGAGAAACAGAGGGGCTGAAACAAAGGGCGAGAAACAGAGGGGCTGAAACAGAGGGGCAGAAACAGAGGGGCTGAAACAGAGGGGCTGAATCGGAGGGGCTGAAACAGAGGGGCTGAAACAGAGGGGCTGAAACAGAGGGCAAGAAACAGAGGGGCTGAAACAGAGGGGCTGAAACAGAGGGGCAGAAACAGAGGGCGAGAAACAGAGGGAATGAAACAGAGGGGCTGAAACAGAGGGCGAGAAACAGAGGGGCTGAATCAGAGGGGCTGAATCAGAGGGGCTGAAACAGAGGGGCTGAAACAGAGGGCGAGAAACTAAGGGACTGAATCAGAGGGGCTGAAACAGAGGGGCTGAAACAGACGGGCTGAAACAGAGAGCCTGAAACAGAGGGGCTGAAACAGAGGGGCTGAAATAGAGGGGCTGAAACAGAGGGGCTGAATCAGAGGGGCTGAAACAGAGGGGCTGAATCAGAGGGGCTGAAACAGAGGGCGAGAAACAGAGGGGCTGAAACAGTGGGGCTGAATCAGAGGGGCTGAAACAGAGGGGCTGAAACAGAGGGCGAGAAACAGAGAGGCTGAAACAGAGGGCGAGAAACAGAGGGGCTGAAACAAAGGGCAAGAAACAGAGGGGCTGAAACAGAGGGCGAGAAACAGAGGGGCTGAAACAGAGGGGCTGAAACACAGGGTGAGAAACAGAGGGGCTGAAACAGAGGGCGAGAAACAGAGGGGCTGAAACAGAGGGGCTGAAACAGAGGGGCTGATTCAGAGGGGCTGAAAAAGAGGGGCTGAATCAGAGGGGCTGAAACAGAGGGCGAGAAACAGAGGGGCTGAAACAGAGGGCGAGAAACAGAGGAGCAGAAACAGAGGGCGAGAAACAGAGGGGCTGAAACAGAGAGTGCGAAACAGAGGGGCTGAAACAGAGGGCGAGAAACAGAGGGGCTGAAACAGAGGGCGAGAAACAGAGGGGCTGAAACAGAGGGAAAGAAACAGAGGGGCTGAAACCGAGTGGCTGAAACAGAAGGGCTGAAACAGAGGGGCTGAAACTGAGGGCGAGAAACAGAGGGGCTGAATCAGAGGGGCTGAATCAGAGGGGCTGAAACAGAGGGGCTGAATCAGAGGGGCTGAAACAGAAGGCGAGAAACAGAGGGGCTGAAACAGAGGGCGAGAAACAGAGGGGCAGAAACAGAGGGGCTGAATCAGAGGGGCTGAAACAGAGGGGCTGAAACAGAGGGGCTGAAACCGAGTGGCTGAAACAGAAGGGCTGAAACAGAGGGGCTGAAACAGAGGGCGAGAAACAGAGGGGCTGAATCAGAGGGGCTGAAACAGAGGGGCTGAAACAGAAGGCGAGAAACAGACGGGCTGAAACAGAGGGCGAGAAACAGAGGGGCAGAAACAGAGGGCGAGAAACAGAGGGGCTGAAACAGAGGGGCTGAAACAGAGGGTCAGAAACAGAGGGGCTGAAACAGAGGGCGAGAAACAGAGGGGCTGAAACAGAGGGGCTGAAACAGAGGGGCTGAAACAGAGGGCGAGAAACAGAGGGGCTGAAACAAAGGGCGCGAAACAGAGGGGCGGAAACAGAGGGGCAGAAACAGAGGGGCTGAAACAGAGGGGCTGAATCGGAGGGCAAGAAACAGAGGGGCTGAAACAGAGGTGCTGAAACCCAGGGGCAGAAACAGAGGGCGAGAAACAGAGGGGCTGAATCAGAGGGGCTGAATCAGAGGGGCTGAAACAGAGGGGCTGAAACAGAGGGTGAGAAACAGAGGGGCTGAATCAGAGGGGCTGAATCAGAGGGGCTGAAACAGAGGGGCTGAAACATAGGGCGAGAAACAGAGGGGCTGAAACAGAGGGCGAGAAACAGAGGGGCTGAAACAGAGGGCGAGAAACAGAGGGGCTGAAACAGAGGGCGAGAAACAGAGGGGCTGAAACAGAGGGGCTGAAACAGAGGGCGAGAAACAGAGGGGCTGAAACAGAGGGCGAGAAACAGAGGGGCTGAATCAGAGGGGCTGAAACATTGGGCGAGAAACAGAGGGGCTGAAACAGAGGGGCTGAAACAGAGGGGCTGAAACAGAGGGGCTGAAACAGAGGGCGAGAAACAGAGGGGCTGAATCAGAGGGGCTGAATCAGAGGGGCTGAAACAGAGGGCCTCAATCAGAGGGGCTGAAACAGAAGGCGAGAAACAGAGGGGCTGAAAGAGATGGCCTGAATCAGAGGGGCTGAAACAGAAGGCGAGAAACAGAGGGGCTGAAACAGAGGGCGAGAAACAGAGGGGCAGAAACAGAGGGCGAGAAAGAGAGGGGCTAAAACAGAGGGGCTGAAACAGAGGGCAAGAAACAGAGGGGCTGAAACAGAGGGCGAGAAACAGAGGGGCTGAAACAGAGGGGCTGAAGCAGAGGGGCTGAAACAGAGGGCGAGAAACAGAGGGGCTGAAACAGAGGGCGAGAAACAGAGGGGCCGAAACAGAGGGGCTGAAACAGAGGGGCTGAAACAGAGGGCGAGAAACAGAGGGGCTGAAACAGATGGCGAGAAACAGAGGGGCTGAATCAGAGGGGCTGAAACAGAGGGTGAGAAACAGAGGGGCTGAAACAGAGGGCGAGAAACAGAGGGGCTGAAACAGAGGGGCTGAAACAGAGGGGCTGATTCAGAGGGGCTGAAAAAGAGGGGCTGAATCAGAGGGGCTGAAACAGAGGGCGAGAAACAGAGGGGCTGAAACAGAGGGCGAGAAACAGAGGAGCAGAAACAGAGGGCGAGAAACAGAGGGGCTGAAACAGTGGGGCTGAAACAGATAGTGCGAAACAGAGGGGCTGAAACAGAGGGCGAGAAACAGAGGGGCTGAAACAGAGGGCGAGAAACAGAGGGGCTGAAACAGAGGGAAAGAAACAGAGGGGCTGAAACTGAGTCTCTGAAACAGAAGGGCTGAAACAGAGGGGCTGAAACAGAGGGCGAGAAACAGAGGGGCTGAATCAGAGGGACTGAATCAGAGGGGCTGAAACAGAGGGGCTGAAACAGAAGGCGCGAAACAGAGGGGCTGAAACAGAGGGCGAGAAACAGAGGGGCAGAAACAGAGGGCGAGAAACAGAGGGGCTGAAACAGAGGGGCTGAAACAGAGGGGCTGAAACAGAGGGCAAGAAACAGAGGGGCTGAAACAGAGGGCGAGAAAAGAGGGGCTGAAACAGAGGGGCTGAAACAGAGCGGCTGAAACAGAGGGCGAGAAACAGAGGGGCTGAAACAAAGGGCGAGAAACAGAGGGGCTGAAACAGAGGGGCAGAAACAGAGGGGCTGAAACAGAGGGGCTGAATCGGAGGGGCTGAAACAGAGGGGCTGAAACAGAGGGGCTGAAACAGAGGGCAAGAAACAGCAGGGCTGAAACAGAGGGGCTGAAACAGAGGGGCCGAAACAGAGGGCGAGAAACAGAGGGGCTGAAACAGAGGGGCTGAAACAGAGGGCGAGAAACAGAGAGGCTGAATCAGAGGGGCTGAATCAGAGGGGCTGAAACAGAGGGGCTGAAACAGAGGGCGAGAAACTAAGGGACTGAATCAGAGGGGCTGAAACAGAGGGGCTGAAACAGACGGGCTGAAACAGAGAGCCTGAAACAGAGGGGCTGAATCAGAGGGGCTGAAATAGAGGGGCTGAAACAGAGGGGCTGAATCAGAGGGGCTGAAACAGAGGGGCTGAATCAGAAGGGCTGAAACAGAGGGCGAGAAACAGAGGGGCTGAAACAGAGGGGCTGAATCAGACGGGCTGAAACAAAGGGGCTGAAACAGAGGGCGAGAAACAGAGAGGCTGAAACAGAGGGCGAGAAACAGAGGGGCTGAAACAGTGGGCAAGAAACAGAGGGGCTGAAACAGAGGGCGAGAAACAGAGGGGCTGAAACAGAGGGGCTGAAACAGAGGGGCTGAAACAGAGGGCGAGAAACAGAGGGGCTGAAACAGAGGGCGAGAAACAGAGGGGCTCAAACAGAGGGCGAGAAACAGAGGGCGAGAAACAGAGGGACTGAAACAGAGGGTTTGAAACAGAGGGGCTGAAACAGAGGGCGAGAAACAGAGTGGCTGAAACGGAGGGCGAGAAACAGAGGGGCTGAAACAGAGGGCGAGAAACAGAGGGGCTGAAACAGAGGAGCTGAAACAGAGGGGCTGAAACAGAGGGGCTGAAACAGAGGGTGAGAAATAAAGGGGCTGAAACAGAGGGCGAGAAACAGAGGGGCTGAAACAGAGGGCGAGAAACAGAGGGGCTGAAACAGAGGGGCTGAAACAGAGGGGCTGAAACAGAGGGCAATAAATAGAGGGGCTGAAAAAGAGGGCAAGAAACAGAGGGGCTGAAACAGAGGGTGAGAAACAGAGGGGCTGAATCAGAGGGGCTGAAACAAATGCCGAGAAACAGAGGGGCTGAAACAGAGGGCGAGAAACAGAGGGGCTGAAACAGAGGGGCTGAAACAGAGGGTGAGAAACAGAGGGGCTGAAACAGAGGGCGAGAAACAGAGGGGCTGAAACAGAGGGGCAGAAACAGAGGGGCTGAATCAGAGGGGCGGAAACAAATGCCGAGAAACAGAGGGGCTGAAACAGAGGGCGAGAAACAGTGGGGCTGAAACAGAGGGGCTGAAACAGAGGGTGAGAAACAGAGGGGCTGAAACAGAGGGCGAGAAACAGAGGGGCTGAAACAGAGGGGCAGAAACAGAGGGGCTGAATCAGAGGGGCGGAAACAGAGGGCGAGAAACAGAGGGGCAGATACAGAGGGCAAGAAACAGAGGGGCTGAAACAGAGGGCGAGAAACAGACGGGCAGAAACAGAGAGCGAGAAACAGAGGGACTGAAACAGAGGGGCTGAAACAGAGAGCGCGAAACAGAGGGACTGAAACAGAGGGCGAGAAACAGAGGGGCTGAAACAGAGGGCGAGAAACAGAGGGGCTGAAACAGAGGGCGAGAAACAGAGGGGCAGAAACAGAGGGCGAGAAACAGAGGGACTGAAACAAAGGGTCTGAAACAGAGAGCGCGAAACAGAGGGCGAGAAACAGAGGGGCTGAAACTGCGGGCAAGAAACAGAGGGGCTGAAATAGAGTGCGAGAAACAGAGGGGCTGAAACAGAGGGCAAGAAACAGAGGGGCTGAAACAGAGTGTCTGAAACAGAGGGCGAGAAACAGAGGGGCTGAATAAGACAGGCTGAATCAGATGGGCTGAAACAGAGGGGCTGAAACAGAGGGCGAGAAACAGAGTGGCTGTAACAGAGGGCGAGAAACAGAGGGAGAGAAACAGAGGGGCTGAAAAAGTGGGGCTGAAACAAAGGGGCTGAAACAAAGCGCCTGATACAGAGGGCGAGAAACAGAGGGGCTGAAACAGAGGGACTGAAACAGAAGGGCTGAAACAGAGGGCGAGAAACAGAGGGGCTGAAACAGAGGGGCTGAAACAGAGGGCAAGAAACAGAGGGGCTGAAACCGAGTGGCTGAAACATAAGGGCTGAAACAGAGGGGCTGAAACAGAGTGCGAGAAACAGAGGGGCTGAATCAGAGGGGCTGAATCAGAGGGGCTGAAACAGAGGGGCTGAATCAGAGGGGCTGAAACAGAAGGCGAGAAACAGAGGGGCTGAAACAGAGGGCGAGAAACAGAGGGGCAGAAACAGAGGGCGAGAAACAGAGGGGCTGAAACAGAGGGGCTGAAACAGAGGGGCTGAAACAGAGGGCAAGAAACAGAGGGGCTGAATCAGAGGGGCTGAATCAGAGGGGCTGAAACAGAGGGGCTGAAACAGAGGGCGAGAAACTAAGGGACTGAATCAGAGGGGCTGAAACAGAGGGGCTGAAACAGACGGGCTGAAACAGAGAGCCTGAAACAGAGGGGCTGAAACAGAGGGGCTGAAATAGAGGGGCTGAAACAGAGGGGCTGAATCAGAGGGGCTGAAACAGAGGGGCTGAATCAGAGGGGCTGAAACAGAGGGCGAGAAACAGAGGGGCTGAAACAGTGGGGCTGAATCAGAGGGGCTGAAACAGAGGGGCTGAAACAGAGGGCGAGAAACAGAGAGGCTGAAACAGAGGGCGAGAAACAGAGGGGCTGAAACAGAGGGCAAGAAACAGAGGGGCTGAAACAGAGGGCGAGAAACAGAGGGGCTGAAACAGAGGGGCTGAAACAGAGGGTGAGAAACAGAGGGGCTGAAACAGAGGGCGAGAAACAGAGGGGCTGAAACAGAGGGGCTGAAATAGAGGGGCTGATTCAGAGGGGCTGAAAAAGAGGGGCTGAATCAGAGGGGCTGAAACAGAGGGCGAGAAACAGAGGGGATGAAACAGAGGGCGAGAAACAGAGGAGCAAAAACAGAGGGCGAGAAACAGAGGGGCTGAAACAGAGGGGCTGAAACAGAGAGTGCGAAACAGAGGAGCTGAAACAGAGGGCGAGAAACAGAGGGGCTGAAACAGAGGGCGAGAAACAAAGGGGCTGAAACAGAGGGAAAGAAACAGAGGGGCTGAAACCGAGTGGCTGAAACAGAAGGGCTGAAACAGAGGGGCTGAAACAGAGGGCGAGAAACAGAGGGGCTGAATCAGAGGGGCTGAATCAGAGGGGCTGAAACAGAGGGGCTGAATCAGAGGGGCTGAAACAGAAGGCGAGAAACAGAGGGGCTGAAACAGAGGGCGAGAAACAGAGGGGAAGAAACAGAGGGCGAGAAACAGAGGGGCTGAAACAGAGGGGCTGAAACAGAGGGGCTGAAACAGAGGGCAAGAAACAGAGGGGCTGAAACAGAGGGCGAGAAACAGAGGGGCTGAAACAGAGGTTCTGAAACAGAGCGGCTGAAACAGAGGGCGAGAAACAGAGGGGCTGAAACAAAGGGCGAGAAACAGACGGGCTGAAACAGAGGGGCAGAAACAGAGGGGCTGAAACAGAGGGGCTGAATCGTAGGGGCTGAAACGGAGGGGCTGAAACAGAGGGGCTGAAACAGAGGGCAAGAAACAGAGGGGCTGAAACAGAGGGGCTGAAACAGAGGGGCAGAAACAGAGGGCGAGAAACAGAGGGGCTGAAACAGAGGGGCTGAAACAGAGGGCGAGAAACAGAGGGGCTGAATCAGAGGGGCTGAATCAGAGGGGCTGAAACAGAGGGGAGGAAACAGAGGGCGAGAAACTAAGGGACTGAATCAGAGGGGCTGAAACAGAGGGGCTGAAACAGACGGGCTGAAACAGAGAGCCTGAAACAGAGGGGCTGAAACAGAGGGGCTGAAATAGAGGGGCTGAAACAGAGGGGCTGAATCAGAGGGGCTGAAACAGAGGGCGAGAAACAGAGGGGCTGAAACAGAGGGGCTGAATCAGAGGGGCTGAAACAGAGGGGCTGAAACAGAGGGCGAGAAACAGAGAGGCTGAAACAGAGGGCGAGAAACAGAGGGGCTGAAACAGAGGGCAAGAAACAGAGGGGCTGAAACAGAGGGCGAGAAACAGACGGGCAGAAACAGAGGGGCTGAAACAGAGGGGCTGAAACAGAGGGCGAGAAACAGAGGGGCTGAAACAGAGGGCGAGAAACAGAGGGTGAGAAACAGAGGGGCTGAAACAGAGGGCGAGAAACAGAGGTGCTGAAACAGAGGGGCTGAAACAGAGGGGCTGAAACAGAGGGCGAGAAACAGAGGGGCTGAATCAGAGGGGCTGAATCAGAGGGGCTGAAACAGAGGGGCTGAATCAGAGGGGCTGAAACAGAAGGCGAGAAACAGAGGGGCTGAAACAGAGGGCGAGAAACAGAGGGGCAGAAACAGAGGGCGAGAAACAGAGGGGCTGAAACAGAGGGGCTGAAACAGAGGGGCTGAAACAGAGGGCAAGAAACAGAGGGGCTGAAACAGAGGGCGAGAAAAGAGGGGCTGAAACAGAGGGGCTGAAACAGAGCGGCTGAAACAGAGGGCGAGAAACAGAGGGGCTGAAACAAAGGGCGAGAAACAGAGGGGCTGAAACAGAGGGGCAGAAACAGAGGGGCTGAAACAGAGGGGCTGAATCGGAGGAGCTGAAACAGAGGGGCTGAAACAGAGGGGCTGAAACAGAGGGCAAGAAACAGAAGGGCTGAAACAGAGGGGCTGAAACAGAGGGGCAGAAACAGAGGGCGAGAAACAGAGGGGCTGAAACAGAGGGGCTGAAACAGAGGGCGAGAAACAGAGAGGCTGAATCAGAGGGGCTGAATCAGAGGGGCTGAAACAGAGGGGCTGAAACAGAGGGCGAGAAACTAAGGGACTGAATCAGAGGGGCTGAAACAGAGGGGCTGAAACAGACGGGCTGAAACAGAGAGCCTGAAACAGAGGGGCTGAAACAGAGGGGCTGAAATAGAGGGGCTGAAACAGAGGGGCTGAATCAGAGGGGCTGAAACAGAGGGGCTGAATCAGAGGGGCTGAAACAGAGGGCGAGAAACAGAGGGGCTGAAACAGAGGGGCTGAATCAGACGGGCTGAAACAGAGGGGCTGAAACAGAGGGCGAGAAACAGAGAGGCTGAAACAGAGGGCGAGAAACAGAGGGGCTGAAACAGAGGGCAAGAAACAGAGGGGCTGAAACAGAGGGCGAGAAACAGAGGGGCTGAAACAGAGGGGCTGAAACAGAGGGGCTGAAACAGAGGGCGAGAAACAGAGGGGCTGAAACAGAGGGCGAGAAACAGAGGGGCTGAAACAGAGGGCGAGAAACAGAGGGCGAGAAACAGAGGGACTGAAACAGAGGGTTTGAAACAGAGGGGCTGAAACAGAGGGCGAGAAACAGAGGGGCTAAAACGGAGGGCGAGAAACAGAGGGGCTGAAACAGAGGGCGAGAAACAGAGGGGCTGAAACAGAGGGGCTGAAACAGAGGGGCTGAAACAGAGGGGCTGAAACAGATGGTGAGAAATAAAGGGGCTGAAACAGAGGGCGAGAAACAGAGGGGCTGAAACAGAGGGCGAGAAACAGAGGGGCTGAAACAGAGGGGCTGAAACAGAGGGGCTGAAACAGAGGGCAATAAATAGAGGGGCTGAAAAAGAGGGCAAGAAACAGAGGGGCTGAAACAGAGGGTGAGAAACAGAGGGGCTGAATCAGAGGGGCTGAAACAAATGCCGAGAAACAGAGCGGCTGAAACAGAGGGCGAGAAACAGAGGGGCTGAAACAGAGGGGCTGAAACAGAGGGTGAGAAACAGAGGGGCTGAAACAGAGGGCGAGAAACAGAGGGGCTGAAACAGAGGGGCAGAAACAGAGGGGCTGAATCAGAGGGGCGGAAACAGAGGGCGACAAACAGAGGGGCAGATACAGAGGGCAAGAAACAGAGGGGCTGAAACAGAGGGCGAGAAACAGACGGGCAGAAACAGAGAGCGAGAAACAGAGGGACTGAAACAGAGGGGCTGAAACAGAGAGCGCGAAACAGAGGGACTGAAACAGAGGGCGAGAAACAGAGGGGCTGAAACAGAGGGCGAGAAACAGAGGGGCAGAAACAGAGGGCGAGAAACAGAGGGACTGAAACAAAGGGTCTGAAACAGAGAGCGCGAAACAGAGGGCGAGAAACAGAGGGGCTGAAACTGCGGGCAAGAAACAGAGGGGCTGAAATAGAGGGCGAGAAACAGAGGGGCTGAAACAGAGGGCAAGAAACAGAGGGGCTGAAGCAGAGTGTCTGAAACAGAGGGCGAGAAACAGAGGGGCTGAAACAGAGGGCGAGAAACAGAGGGGCTGAAACAGAGGGGCAGAAACAGAGGGGCTGAATCAGAGGGGCGGAAACAGAGGGCGAGAAACAGAGGGGCAGATACAGAGGGCAAGAAACAGAGGGGCTGAAACAGAGGGCGAGAAACAGACGGGCAGAAACAGAGAGCGAGAAACAGAGGGACTGAAACAGAGGGGCTGAAACAGAGAGCGCGAAACAGAGGGACTGAAACAGAGGGCGAGAAACAGAGGGGCTGAAACAGAGGGCGAGAAACAGAGGGGCAGAAACAGAGGGCGAGAAACAGAGGGACTGAAACAAAGGGTCTGAAACAGAGAGCGCGAAACAGAGGGCAAGAAACAGAGGGGCTGAAACTGCGGGCAAGAAACAGAGGGGCTGAAATAGAGGGCGAGAAACAGAGGGGCTGAAACAGAGGGCAAGAAACAGAGGGGCTGAAACAGAGTGTCTGAAACAGAGGGCGAGAAACAGAGGGGCTGAATAAGACAGGCTGAATCAGATGGGCTGAAACAGAGGGGCTGAAACAGAGGGCGAGAAACAGAGTGGCTGTAAAAGAGGGCGAGAAACAGAGGGCGATTAACAGAGGGGCTGAAAAAGTGGGGCTGAAACAAAGGGGCTGAAACAAAGCGCCTGATACAGAGGGCGAGAAACAGAGGGGCTGAAACAGAGGGCGAGAAACAGAGGGGCTGAAACAGAGGGGCTGAAACAGTGGGCGAGAAACAGAGGGGCTGAATCAGAGGGGCTGAATCAGAGGGGCTGAAACAGAGGGGCTGAATCAGAGGGGCTGAAACAGAAGGCGAGAAACAGAGGGGCTGAAACAGAGGGCGAGAAACAGAGGGGCAGAAACAGAGGGCGAGAAACAGAGGGGCTGAAACAGAGGGGCTGAAACAGAGGGGCTAAAACAGAGGGCAAGAAACAGAGGGGCTGAAACAGAGGGTGAGAAACAGAGGGGCTGAAACAGAGGGGCTGAAACAGAGGGGCTGAAACAGAGGGCGAGAAACAGAGGGTCTGAAACAAAGGGCGAGAAACAGAGGGGCTGAAACAGAGGGGCAGAAACAGAGGGGCTGAAACAGAGGGGCTCAATCGGAGGGGCTGAAACAGAGGGGCAGAAACAGAGGGGCTGAAACAGAGGGCAAGAAACAGAGGGGCTGAAACAGAGGGGCTGAAACAGAGGGGCAGAAACAGAGGGCGAGAAACAGAGGGGCTGAAACAGAGGGGCTGAAACAGAGGGCGAGAAACAGAGGGGCTGAATCAGAGGGGCTGAATCAGAGGGGCTTAAACAGAGGGGCTGAAACAGAGGGCGAGAAACTAAGGGACTGAATCAGAGGGGCTGAAACAGAGGGGCTGAAACAGACGGGCTGAAACAGAGAGCCTGAAACAGAGGGGCTGAAACATAGGGGCTGAAATAGAGGGGCTGAAACAGAGGGGCTGAATCAGAGGGGCTGAAACAGAGGGCCTGAATCAGAGGGTCTGAAACAGAGGGCGAGAAACAGAGGGGCTGAAACAGTGGGGCTGAATCAGAGGGGCTGAAACAGAGGGGCTGAAACAGAGGGCGAGAAACAGAGAGGCTGAAACAGAGGGCGAGAAACAGAGGGGCTGAAACAGAGGGGCTGAAACAGAGGGGCTGAAACAGAGGGCAAGAAACAGAGGGGCTGAAACAGAGGGCAAGAAACAGAGGGGCTGAAACAGAGGGCGAGAAACAGACGGGCTGAAACAGAGGGGCTGAAACAGAGGGGCTGAAACAGAGGGCGAGAAACAGAGGGGCTGAAACAGAGGGCGAGAAACAGAGGGTGAGAAACAGAGGGGCTGAAACAGAGGGCGAGAAACAGAGGTGCTGAAACAGAGGGGCTGAAACAGAGGGGCAGAAACAGAGGGCGAGAAACAGAGGGGCTGAATCAGAGGGGCTGAATCAGAGGGGCTGAAACAGAAGGCGAGAAACAGAGGGGCTGAAACAGAGGGCGAGAAACAGAGGGGCAGAAACAGAGGGCGAGAAACAGAGGGGCTGAAACAGAGGGGCTGAAACAGAGGGGCTGAAACAGAGGGCAAGAAACAGAGGGGCTGAAACAGAGGGCGAGAAAAGAGGGGCTGAAACAGAGGGGCTGAAACAGAGCGGCTGAAACAGAGGGCGAGAAACAGAGGGGCTGAAACAAAGGGCGAGAAACAGAGGGGCTGAAACAGAGGGGCAGAAACAGAGGGGCTGAAACAGAGGGGCTGAATCGGAGGGGCTGAAACAGAGGGGCTGAAACAGAGGGGCTGAAACAGTGGGCAAGAAACAGATGGGCTGAAACAGAGGGGCTGAAACAGAGGGGCAGAAACAGAGGGCGAGAAACAGAGGGGCTGAAACAGAGGGGCTGAAACAGAGGGCGAGAAACAGAGAGGCTGAATCAGAGGGGCTGAATCAGAGGGGCTGAAACAGAGGGGCTGAAACAGAGGGCGAGAAACTAAGGGACTGAATCAGAGGGGCTGAAACAGAGGGGCTGAAACAGACGGGCTGAAACAGAGAGCCTGAAACAGAGGGGCTGAAACAGAGGGGCTGAAATAGAGGGGCTGAAACAGAGGGGCTGAATCAGAGGGGCTGAAACAGAGGGGCTGAATCAGAGGGGCTGAAACAGAGGGCGAGAAACAGAGGGGCTGAAACAGAGGGGCTGAATCAGACGGGCTGAAACAGAGGGGCTGAAACAGAGGGCGAGAAACAGAGAGGCTGAAACAGAGGGCGAGAAACAGAGGGGCTGAAACAGAGGGCAAGAAACAGAGGGGCTGAAACAGAGGGCGAGAAACAGAGGGGCTGAAACAGAGGGGCTGAAACAGAGGGGCTGAAACAGAGGGCGAGAAACAGAGGGGCTGAAACAGAGGGCGAGAAACAGAGGGGCTGAAACAGAGGGCGAGAAACAGAGGGCGAGAAACAGAGGGACTGAAACAGAGGGTTTGAAACAGAGGGGCTGAAACAGAGGGCGAGAAACAGAGGGGCTGAAACGGAGGGCGAGAAACAGAGGGGCTGAAACAGAGGGCGAGAAACAGAGGGGCTGAAACAGAGGGGCTGAAACAGAGGGGCTGAAACAGAGGGGCTGAAACAGAGGGTGAGAAATAAAGGGGCTGAAACAGAGGGCGAGAAACAGAGGGGCTGAAACAGAGGGCGAGAAACAGAGGGGCTGAAACAGAGGGCGAGAAACAGAGGGGCTGAAACAGAGGGGCTGAAACAGAGGGGCTGAAACAGAGGGCAATAAATAGAGGGGCTGAAAAAGAGGGCAAGAAACAGAGGGGCTGAAACAGAGGGTGAGAAACAGAGGGGCTGAATCAGAGGGGCTGAAACAAATGCCGAGAAACAGAGGGTCTGAAACAGAGGGCGAGAAACAGAGGGGCTGAAACAGAGGGGCTGAAACAGAGGGTGAGAAACAGAGGGGCTGAAACAGAGGGCGAGAAACAGAGGGGCTGAAACAGAGGGGCAGAAACAGAGGGGCTGAATCAGAGGGGCTGAAACAGAGGGCGAGAAACAGAGGGGCTGAAACAGTGGGGCTGAATCAGAGGGGCTGAAACAGAGGGGCTGAAACAGAGGGCGAGAAACAGAGAGGCTGAAACAGAGGGCGAGAAACAGAGGGGCTGAAACAGAGGGGCTGAAACAGAGGGGCTGAAACAGAGGGCAAGAAACAGAGGGGCTGAAACAGAGGGCAAGAAACAGAGGGGCTGAAACAGAGGGCGAGAAACAGACGGGCTGAAACAGAGGGGCTGAAACAGAGGGGCTGAAACATAGGGCGAGAAACAGAGGGGCTGAAACAGAGGGCGAGAAACAGAGGGTGAGAAACAGAGGGGCTGAAACAGAGGGCGAGAAACAGAGGTGCTGAAACAGAGGGGCTGAAACAGAGGGGCTGAAACAGAGGGCGAGAAACAGAGGGGCTGAATCAGAGGGGCTGAAACAGAAGGCGAGAAACAGAGGGGCTGAAACAGAGGGCGAGAAACAGAGGGGCAGAAACAGAGGGCGAGAAACAGAGGGGCTGAAACAGAGGGAAAGAAACAGAGGGGCTGAAACAGAGGGCGATAAACAGAGGGGCTGAAACAGAGGGCGAGAAAAGAGGGGCTGAAACAGAGGGGCTGAAACAGAGCGGCTGAAACAGAGGGCGAGAAACAGAGGGGCTGAAACAAAGGGCGAGAAACAGAGGGGCTGAAACAGAGGGGCAGAAACAGAGGGGCTGAAACAGAGGGGCTGAATCGGAGGGGCTGAAACAGAGGGGCTGAAACAGAGGGGCTGAAACAGAGTGCAAGAAACAGAAGGGCTGAAACAGAGGGGCTGAAACAGAGGGGCAGAAACAGAGGGCGAGAAACAGAGGGGCTGAAACAGAGGGGCTGAAACAGAGGGCGAGAAACAGAGAGGCTGAATCAGAGGGGCTGAATCAGAGGGGCTGAAACAGAGGGGCTGAAACAGAGGGCGAGAAACTAAGGGACTGAATCAGAGGGGCTGAAACAGAGGGGCTGAAACAGACGGGCTGAAACAGAGAGCCTGAAACAGAGGGGCTGAAACAGAGGGGCTGAAATAGAGGGGCTGAAACAGAGGGGCTGAATCAGAGGGGCTGAAACAGAGGGCGAGAAACAGAGGGGCTGAAACAGAGGGGCTGAAACAGAGGGGCTGAAACAGAGGGCGAGAAACAGAGAGGCTGAAACAGAGGGCGAGAAACAGAGGGGCTGAAACAGAGGGCAAGAAACAGAGGGGCTGAAACAGAGGGCGAGAAACAGAGGGGCTGAAACAGAGGTGCTGAAACAGAGGGGCTGAAACAGAGGGCGAGAAACAGAGGGGCTGAAACAGAGGGCGAGAAACAGAGGGGCTGAAACAGAGGGCGAGAAACAGAGGGCGAGAAACAGAGGGACTGAAACAGAGGGTTTGAAACAGAGGGGCTGAAACAGAGGGCGAGAAACAGAGTGGCTGAAACGGAGGGCGAGAAACAGAGGGGCTGAAACAGAGGGCGAGAAACAGAGGGGCTGAAACAGAGGGGCTGAAACAGAGGGGCTGAAACAGAGGGGCTGAAACAGAGGGTGAGAAATAAAGGGGCTGAAACAGAGGGCGAGAAACAGAGGGGCTGAAACAGAGGGCGAGAAACAGAGGGGCTGAAACAGAGGGCGAGAAACAGAGGGGCTGAAACAGAGGGGCTGAAACAGAGGGGCTGAAACAGAGGGCAATAAATAGAGGGGCTGAAAAAGAGGGCAAGAAACAGAGGGGCTGAAACAGAGGGTGAGAAACAGAGGGGCTGAATCAGAGGGGCTGAAACAAATGCCGAGAAACAGAGGGGCTGAAACAGAGGGCGAGAAACAGAGGGGCTGAAACAGAGGGGCTGAAACAGAGGGTGAGAAACAGAGGGGCTGAAACAGAGGGCGAGAAACAGAGGGGCTGAAACAGAGGGGCAGAAACAGAGGGGCTGAATCAGAGGGGCGGAAACAGAGGGGGAGAAAGAGAGGGGCAGATACAGAGGGCAAGAAACAGAGGGGCTGAAACAGAGGGCGAGAAACAGACGGGCAGAAACAGAGAGCGAGAAACAGAGGGACTGAAACAGAGGGGCTGAAACAGGGAGCGCGAAACAGAGGGACTGAAACAGAGGGCGAGAAACAGATGGGCTGAAACAGAGGGCGAGAAACAGAGGGGCTGAAACAGAGGGCGAGAAACAGAGGGGCAGAAACAGAGGGCGAGAAACAGAGGGACTGAAACAAAGGGTCTGAAACAGAGAGCGCGAAACAGAGGGCGAGAAACAGAGGGGCTGAAACTGCGGGCAAGAAACAGAGGGGCTGAAATAGAGGGCGAGAAACAGAGGGGCTGAAACAGAGGGCAAGAAACAGAGGGGCTGAAACAGAGTGTCTGAAACAGAGGGCGAGAAACAGAGGGGCTGAATAAGACAGGCTGAATCAGATGGGCTGAAACAGAGGGGCTGAAACAGAGGGCGAGAAACAGAGTGGCTGTAACAGAGGGCGAGAAACAGAGGGCGAGAAACAGAGGGGCTGAAAAAGTGGGGCTGAAACAAAGGGGCTGAAACAAAGCGCCTGATACAGAGGGCGAGAAACAGAGGGGCTGAAACAGAGGGCGAGAAACAGAGGGGCTGAAACAGAGGGGCTGAAACAGAGGGCGAGAAACAGAGGGGCTGAAACAGAGGGCAAGAAACAGAGGGGCTGAAACTGAGTGGCTGAAACAGAAGGGCTGAAACAGAGGGGCTGAAACAGAGTGCGAGAAACAGAGGGGCTGAATCAGAGGGGCTGAATCAGAGGGGCTGAAACAGAGGGGCTGAATCAGAGGGGCTGAAACAGAAGGCGAGAAACAGAGGGGCTGAAACAGAGGGCGAGAAACAGAGGGGCAGAAACAGAGGGCGAGAAACAGAGGGGCTGAAACAGAGGGGCTGAAACAGAGGGGCTGAAACAGAGGGCAAGAAACAGAGGGGCTGAAACAAAGGGCGAGAAACAGAGGGGCTGAAACAGAGGGGCAGAAACAGAGGGGCTGAAACAGAGGGGCTGAATCGGAGGGGCTGAAACAGAGGGGCTGAAACAGAGGGGCTGAAACAGAGGGCAAGAAACAGAGGGGCTGAAACAGAGGGGCTGAAACAGAGGGGCAGAAACAGAGGGCGAGAAACAGAGGGGCTGAAACAGAGGGGCTGAAACAGAGGGCGAGAAACAGAGGGGCTGAATCAGAGGGGCTGAATCAGAGGGGCTGAAACAGAGGGGCTGAAACAGAGGGCGAGAAACTAAGGGACTGAATCAGAGGGGCTGAAACAGAGGGGCTGAAACAGACGGGCTGAAACAGAGAGCCTGAAACAGAGGGGCTGAAACAGAGGGGCTGAAATAGAGGGGCTGAAACAGAGGGGCTGAATCAGAGGGGCTGAAACAGAGGGGCTGAATCAGAGGGGCTGAAACAGAGGGCGAGAAACAGAGGGGCTGAAACAGTGGGGCTGAATCAGAGGGGCTGAAACAGAGGGGCTGAAACAGAGGGCGAGAAACAGAGAGGCTGAAACAGAGGGCGAGAAACAGAGGGGCTGAAACAGAGGGGCTGAAACAGAGGGGCTGAAACAGAGGGCGAGAAACAGAGGGGCTGAAACAGAGGGCGAGAAAAGAGGGGCTGAAACAGAGGGGCTGAAACAGAGCGGCTGAAACAGAGGGCGAGAAACAGAGGGGCTGAAACAAAGGGCGAGAAACAGAGGGGCTGAAACAGAGGGGCAGAAACAGTGGGGCTGAAACAGAGGGGCTGAATCGGAGGGGCTGAAACAGAGGGCAAGAAACAGAAGGGCTGAAACAGAGGGGCTGAAACAGAGGGGCAGAAACAGAGGGCGAGAAACAGAGGGGCTGAAACAGAGGGGCTGAAACAGAGGGCGAGAAACAGAGAGGCTGAATCAGAGGGGCTGAATCAGAGGGGCTGAAACAGAGGGGCTGAAACAGAGGGCGAGAAACTAAGGGACTGAATCAGAGGGGCTGAAACAGAGGGGCTGAAACAGACGGGCTGAAACAGAGAGCCTGAAACAGAGGGGCTGAAACAGAGGGGCTGAAATAGAGGTGCTGAAACAGAGGGGCTGAATCAGAGGGGCTGAAACAGAGGGGCTGAATCAGAGGGGCTGAAACAGAAGGCGAAAAACAGAGGGGCTGAAACAGAGGGGCTGAATCAGACGGGCTGAAACAGAGGGGCTGAAACAGAGGGCGAGAAACAGAGAGGCTGAAACAGAGGGCGAGAAACAGAGGGGCTGAAACAGAGGGCGAGAAACAGAGGGGCTGAAACAGAGGGGCTGAAACAGAGGGGCTGAAACAGAGGGCGAGAAACAGAGGGGCTGAAACAGAGGGCGAGAAACAGAGGGGCTGAAACAGAGGGCGAGAAACAGAGGGCGAGAAACAGAGGGACTGAAACAGAGGGTTTGAAACAGAGGGGCTGAAACAGAGGGCGAGAAACAGAGGGGCTGAAACGGAGGGCGAGAAACAGAGGGGCTGAAATAGAGGGCGAGAAACAGAGGGGCTGAAACAGAGGGGGTGAAACAGAGGGGCTGAAACAGAGGGGCTGAAACAGAGGGTGAGAAATAAAGGGGCTGAAACAGAGGGCGAGAAACAGAGGGGCTGAAACAGAGGGCGAGAAACAGAGGGGCTGAAACAGAGGGCGAGAAACAGAGGGGCTGAAACAGAGGGGCTGAAACAGAGGGGCTGAAACAGAGGGCAATAAATAGAGGGGCTGAAAAAGAGGGCAAGAAACAGAGGGGCTGAAACAGAGGTTGAGAAACAGAGGGGCTGAATCAGAGGGGCTGAAACAAATGCCGAGAAACAGAGGTGCTGAAACAGAGGGCGAGAAACAGAGGGGCTGAAACAGAGGGCGAGAAACAGAGGGGCAGAAACAGAGGGCGAGAAACAGAGGGGCTGAAACAGAGGGGCTGAAACAGAGGGGCTGAAACAGAGGGCAAGAAACAGAGGGGCTGAAACAAAGGGCGAGAAACAGAGGGGCTGAAACAGAGGGGCAGAAACAGAGGGGCTGAAACAGAGGGGCTGAATCGGAGGGGCTGAAACAGAGGGGCTGAAACAGAGGGGCTGAAACAGAGGGCAAGAAACAGAGGGGCTGAAACAGAGGGGCTGAAACAGAGGGGCAGAAACAGAGGGCGAGAAACAGAGGGGCTGAAACAGAGGGGCTGAAACAGAGGGCGAGAAACAGAGGGGCTGAATCAGAGGGGCTGAATCAGAGGGGCTGAAACAGAGGGGCTGAAACAGAGGGCGAGAAACTAAGGGACTGAATCAGAGGGGCTGAAACAGAGGGGCTGAAACAGACGGGCTGAAACAGAGAGCCTGAAACAGAGGGGCTGAAACAGAGGGGCTGAAATAGAGGGGCTGAAACAGAGGGGCTGAATCAGAGGGGCTGAAACAGAGGGGCTGAATCAGAGGGGCTGAAACAGAGGGCGAGAAACAGAGGGGCTGAAACAGTGGGGCTGAATCAGAGGGGCTGAAACAGAGGGGCTGAAACAGAGGGCGAGAAACAGAGAGGCTGAAACAGAGGGCGAGAAACAGAGGGGCTGAAACAGAGGGGCTGAAACAGAGGGGCTGAAACAGAGGGCAAGAAACAGAGGGGCTGAAACAGAGGGCGAGAAAAGAGGGGCTGAAACAGAGGGGCTGAAACAGAGCGGCTGAAACAGAGGGCGAGAAACAGAGGGGCTGAAACAAAGGGCGAGAAACAGAGGGGCTCAAACAGAGGGGCAGAAACAGTGGGGCTGAAACAGAGGGGCTGAATCGGAGGGGCTGAAACAGAGGGGCTGAAACAGAGGGGCTGAAACAGAGGGCAAGAAACAGAAGGGCTGAAACAGAGGGGCTGAAACAGAGGGGCAGAAACAGAGGGCGAGAAACAGAGGGGCTGAAACAGAGGGGCTGAAACAGAGGGCGAGAAACAGAGAGGCTGAATCAGAGGGGCTGAATCAGAGGGGCTGAAACAGAGGGGCTGAAACAGAGGGCGAGAAACTAAGGGACTGAATCAGAGGGGCTGAAACAGAGGGGCTGAAACAGACGGGCTGAAACAGAGAGCCTGAAACAGAGGGGCTGAAACAGAGGGGCTGAAATAGAGGTGCTGAAACAGAGGGGCTGAATCAGAGGGGCTGAAACAGAGGGGCTGAATCAGAGGGGCTGAAACAGAGGGCGAAAAACAGAGGGGCTGAAACAGAGGGGCTGAATCAGACGGGCTGAAACAGAGGGGCTGAAACAGAGGGCGAGAAACAGAGAGGCTGAAACAGAGGGCGAGAAACAGAGGGGCTGAAACAGAGGGCGAGAAACAGAGGGGCTGAAACAGAGGGGCTGAAACAGAGGGGCTGAAACAGAGGGCGAGAAACAGAGGGGCTGAAACAGAGGGCGAGAAACAGAGGGGCTGAAACAGAGGGCGAGAAACAGAGGGCGAGAAACAGAGGGACTGAAACAGAGGGTTTGAAACAGAGGGGCTGAAACAGAGGGCGAGAAACAGAGGGGCTGAAACGGAGGGCGAGAAACAGAGGGGCTGAAACAGAGGGCGAGAAACAGAGGGGCTGAAACAGAGGGGCTGAAACAGAGGGGCTGAAACAGAGGGGCTGAAACAGAGGGTGAGAAATAAAGGGGCTGAAACAGAGGGCGAGAAACAGAGGGGCTGAAACAGAGGGCGAGAAACAGAGGGGCTGAAACAGAGGGGCTGAAACAGAGGGGCTGAAACAGAGGGCAATAAATAGAGGGGCTGAAAAAGAGGGCAAGAAACAGAGGGGCTGAAACAGAGGTTGAGAAACAGAGGGGCTGAATCAGAGGGGCTGAAACAAATGCCGAGAAACAGAGGTGCTGAAACAGAGGGCGAGAAACAGAGGGGCTGAAACAGAGGGGCTGAAACAGAGGGTGAGAAACAGAGGGGCTGAAACAGAGGGCGAGAAACAGAGGGGCTGAAACAGAGGGGCAGAAACAGAGGGGCTGAATCAGAGGGGCGGAAACAGAGGGCGAGAAACAGAGGGGCAGATACAGAGGGCAAGAAACAGAGGGGCTGAAACAGAGGGCGAGAAACAGACGGGCAGAAACAGAGAGCGAGAAACAGAGGGACTGAAACAGAGGGGCTGAAACAGAGAGCGCGAAACAGAGGGACTGAAACAGAGGGCGAGAAACAGAGGGGCTGAAACAGAGGGCGAGAAACAGAGGGGCAGAAACAGAGGGCGAGAAACAGAGGGACTGAAACAAAGGGTCTGAAACAGAGAGCGCGAAACAGAGGGCGAGAAACAGAGGGGCTGAAACTGCGGGCAAGAAACAGAGGGGCTGAAATAGAGGGCGAGAAACAGAGGGGCTGAAACAGAGGGCAAGAAACAGAGGGGCTGAAACAGAGTGTCTGAAACAGAGGGCGAGAAACAGAGGGGCTGAATAAGACAGGCTGAATCAGATGGGCTGAAACAGAGGGGCTGAAACAGAGGGCGAGAAACAGAGTGGCTGTAACAGAGGGCGAGAAACAGAGGGCGAGAAACAGAGGGGCTGAAAAAGTGGGGCTGAAACAAAGGGGCTGAAACAAAGCGCCTGATACAGAGGGCGAGAAACAGAGGGGCTGAAACAGAGGGCGAGAAACAGAGGGGCTGAAACAGAGGGGCTGAAACAGAGGGCGAGAAACAGAGGGGCTGAAACAGAGGGGCTGAATCAGAGGGGCTGAAACAGAGGGCGAGAAACAGAAGGGCTGAAACAGAGGGGCTGAAACAGAGTGCGAGAAACAGAGGGGCTGAATCAGAGGGGCTGAATCAGAGGGGCTGAAACAGAGGGGCTGAATCAGAGGGGCTGAAACAGAAGGCGAGAAACAGAGGGGCTGAAACAGAGGGCGAGAAACAGAGGGGCAGAAACAGAGGGCGAGAAACAGAGGGGCTGAAACAGAGGGGCTGAAACAGAGGGGCTGAAACAGAGGGCAAGAAACAGAGGGGCTGAAACAGAGGGTGAGAAACAGAGGGGCTGAAACAGAGGGGCTGAAACAGAGGGGCTGAAACAGAGGGCGAGAAACAGAGTGGCTGAAACAAAGGGCGAGAAACAGAGGGGCTGAAACAGAGGGGCAGAAACAGAGGGGCTGAAACAGAGGGGCTGAATCGGAGGGGCTGAAACAGAGGGGCTGAAACAGAGGGGCTGAAACAGAGGGCAAGAAACAGAGGGGCTGAAACAGAGGGGCTGAAACAGAGGGGCAGAAACAGAGGGCGAGAAACAGAGGGGCGGAAACAGAGGGGCTGAAACAGAGGGCGAGAAACAGAGGGGCTGAATCAGAGGGGCTGAATCAAAGGGGCTGAAACAGAGGGGCTGAAACAGAGGGCGAGAAACTAAGGGACTGAATCAGAGGGGCTGAAACAGAGGGGCTGAAACAGACGGGCTGAAACAGAGAGCCTGAAACAGAGGGGCTGAAACAGAGGGGCTGAAATAGAGTGGCTGAAACAGAGGGGCTGAATCAGAGGGGCTGAAACAGAGGGGCTGAATCAGAGTGGCTGAAACAGAGGGCGAGAAACAGAGGGGCTGAAACAGTGGGGCTGAATCAGAGGGGCTGAAACAGAGGGGCTGAAACAGAGGGCGAGAAACAGAGAGGCTGAAACAGAGGGCGAGAAACAGAGGGGCTGAAACAGAGGGCAAGAAACAGAGGGGCTGAAACAGAGGGCGAGAAACAGAGGGGCTGAAACAGAGGGGCTGAAAAAGAGGGTAAGAAACAGAGGGGCTGAAACAGAGGGCGAGAAACAGAGGGGCTGAAACAGAGGGGCTGAAACAGAGGGGCTGATTCAGAGGGGCTGAAAAAGAGGGGCTGAATCAGAGGGGCTGAAACAGAGGGCGAGAAACAGAGGGGCTGAAACAGAGGGCGAGAAACAGAGGAGCAGAAACAGAGGGCGAGAAACAGAGGGGCTGAAACAGAGGGGCTGAAACAGAGAGTGCGAAACAGAGGAGCTGAAACAGAGGGCGAGAAACAGAGGGGCTGAAACAGAGGGCGAGAAACAGAGGGGCTGAAACAGAGGGAAAGAAACAGAGGGGCTGAAACCGAGTGGCTGAAACAGAAGGGCTGAAACAGAGGGGCTGAAACAGAGGGCGAGAAACAGAGGGGCTGAATCAGAGGGGCTGAATCAGAGGGGCTGAAACAGAGGGGCTGAATCAGAGGGGCTGAAACAGAAGGCGAGAAACAGAGGGGCTGAAACAGAGGGCGAGAAACAGAGGGGCAGAAACAGAGGGCGAGAAACAGAGGGGCTGAAACAGAGGGGCTGAAACAGAGGGGCTGAAACAGAGGGCAAGAAACAGAGGGGCTGAAACAGAGGGCGAGAAACAGAGGGGCTGAAACAGAGGGGCTGAAACAGAGCGGATGAAACAGAGGGCGAGAAACAGAGGGGCTGAAACAAAGGGCGAGAAACAGAGGGGCTGAAACAGAGGGGCAGAAACAGAGGGGCTGAAACAGAGGGGCTGAATCGTAGGGGCTGAAACAGAGGGGCTGAAACAGAGGGGCTGAAACAGAGGGCAAGAATCAGAGGTGCTGAAACAGAGGGGCTGAAACAGAGGGGCAGAAACAGAGGGCGAGAAACAGAGGGGCTGAAACAGAGGGGCTGAAACAGAGGGCGAGAAACAGAGGGGCTGAATCAGAGGGGCTGAATCAGAGGGGCTGAAACAGAGGGGATGAAACAGAGGGCGAGAAACTAAGGGACTGAATCAGAGGGGCTGAAACAGAGGGGCTGAAACAGACGGGCTGAAACAGAGAGCCTGAAACAGAGGGGCTGAAACAGAGGGGCTGAAATAGAGGGGCTGAAACAGAGGGGCTGAATCAGAGGGGCTGAAACAGAGGGGCTGAATCAGAGGGGCTGAAACAGAGGGCGAGAAACAAAGGGGCTGAAACAGAGGGGCTGAATCAGAGGGGCTGAAACAGAGGGGCTGAAACAGAGGGCGAGAAACAGAGAGGCTGAAACAGAGGGCGAGAAACAGAGGGGCTGAAACAGAGGGCAAGAAACAGAGGGGCTGAAACAGAGGGCGAGAAACAGACGGGCTGAAACAGAGGGGCTGAAACAGAGGGGCTGAAACAGAGGGCGAGAAACAGAGGGGCTGAAACAGAGGGCGAGAAACAGAGGGGCTGAAACAGAGGGCGAGAAACAGAGGGCGAGAAACAGAGGGACTGAAACAGAGGGTCTGAAACAGAGGGGCTGAAACAGAGGGGCTGAAACGGTGGGCGAGAAACAGAGGGGCTGAAACGGAGGGCGAGAAACAGAGGGGCTGAAACAGAGGGCGAGAAACAGAGGGGCTGAAACAGAGGGGCTGAAACAGAGAGGCTGAAACAGAGGGGCTGAAACAGAGGGTGAGAAATAAAGTGGCTGAAACAGAGGGCGAGAAACAGAGGGGCTGAAACAGAGGGTGAGAAACAGAGGGGCTGAAACAGAGGGCGAGAAACAGAGGGGCTGAAACAGAGGGGCTGAAACAGAGGGGCTGAAACAGAGGGCAAGAAATAGAGGGACTGAAAAAGAGGGCAAGAAACAGAGGGGCTGAAACAGAGGGTGAGAAACAGAGGGGCTGAATCAGAGGGGCTGAAACAAATGCTGAGAAACAGAGGGGCTGAAACAGAGGGCGAGAAACAGATGGTGAGAAACAGAGGGGCTGAAACAGATGGTGAGAAACAGAGGGGCTGAAACAGAGGGCGAGAAACAGAGGGGCTGAAACAGAGGGGCAGAAACAGAGGGGCTGAATCAGAGGGGCGGAAACAGAGGGCGAGAAACAGAGGGGCAGATACAGAGGGCAAGAAACAGAGGGGCTGAAACAGAGGGCGAGAAACAGACGGGCAGAAACAGAGAGCGAGAAACAGAGGGACTGAAACAGAGGGGCTGAAACAGAGAGCGCGAAACAGAGGGACTGAAACAGAGGGGCTGAAACAGAGGGTGAGAAACAGAGGGGCTGAAACAGAGGGCGAGAAACAGAGGGGCTGAAACAGAGGGCGAGAAACAGAGGGGCTGAAACAAAGGGCGAGAAACAGAGGGGCTGAAACAGAGGGGCAGAAACAGAGGGGCTGAAACAGAGGGGCTGAGTCGGAGGGGCTGAAACAGAGGGGCTGAAACAGAGGGGCTGAAACAGAGGGCAAGAAACAGTGGGGCTGAAACAGAGGGGCTGAAACAGAGGGGCAGAAACAGAGGGCGAGAAACAGAGGGGCTGAAACAGAGGGGCTGAAACAGAGGGCGAGAAACAGAGGGGCTGAATCAGAGGGGCTGAATCAGAGGGGCTGAAACAGAGGGGCTGAAACAGAGGGCGAGAAACTAAGGGACTGAATCAGAGGGGCTGAAACAGAGGGGCTGAAACAGACGGGCTGAAACAGAGAGCCTGAAACAGAGGGGCTGAAACAGAGGGGCTGAAATAGAGGGGCTGAAACAGAGGGGCTGAATCAGAGGGGCTGAAACAGAGGGGCTGAATCAGAGGGGCTGAAACAGAGGGCGAGAAACAGAGGGGCTGAAACAGTGGGGCTGAATCAGAGGGGCTGAAACAGAGGGGCTGAAACAGAGGGCGAGAAACAGAGAGGCTGAAACAGAGGGCGAGAAACAGAGGGGCTGAAACAGAGGGGCTGAAACAGAGGGTGAGAAACAGACGGGCAGAAACAGAGAGCGAGAAACAGAGGGACTGAAACAGAGGGGCTGAAACAGAGAGCGCGAAACAGAGGGACTGAAACAGAGGGGCTGAAACAGAGGGTGAGAAACAGAGGGGCTGAAACAAAGGGCGAGAAACAGAGGGGCTGAAACAGAGGGGCAGAAACAGAGGGGCTGAAACAGAGGGGCTGAGTCGGAGGGGCTGAAACAGAGGGGCTGAAACAGAGGGGCTGAAACAGAGGGCAAGAAACAGTGGGGCTGAAACAGAGGGGCTGAAACAGAGGGGCAGAAACAGAGGGCGAGAAACAGAGGGGCTGAAACAGAGGGGCTGAAACAGAGGGCGAGAAACAGAGGGGCTGAATCAGAGGGGCTGAATCAGAGGGGCTGAAACAGAGGGGCTGAAACAGAGGGCGAGAAACTAAGGGACTGAATCAGAGGGGCTGAAACAGAGGGGCTGAAACAGACGGGCTGAAACAGAGAGCCTGAAACAGAGGGGCTGAAACAGAGGGGCTGAAATAGAGGGGCTGAAACAGAGGGGCTGAATCAGAGGGGCTGAAACAGAGGGGCTGAATCAGAGGGGCTGAAACAGAGGGCGAGAAACAGAGGGGCTGAAACAGTGGGGCTGAATCAGAGGGGCTGAAACAGAGGGGCTGAAACAGAGGGCGAGAAACAGAGAGGCTGAAACAGAGGGCGAGAAACAGAGGGGCTGAAACAGAGGGCAAGAAACAGAGGGGCTGAAACAGAGGGCGAGAAACAGAGGGGCTGAAACAGAGGGGCTGAAACAGAGGGTGAGAAACAGAGGGGCTGAAACAGAGGGCGAGAAACAGAGGGGCTGAAACAGAGGGGCTGAAACAGAGGGGCTGATTCAGAGGGGCTGAAAAAGAGGGGCTGAATCAGAGGGGCTGAAACAGAGGGCGAGAAACAGAGGGGCTGAAACAGAGGGCGAGAAACAGAGGAGCAGAAACAGAGGGCGAGAAACAGAGGGGCTGAAACAGAGGGGCTGAAACAGAGAGTGCGAAACAGAGGAGCTGGAACAGAGGGCGAGAAACAGAGGGGCTGAAACAGAGGGCGAGAAACAGAGGGGCTGAAACAGAGGGAAAGAAACAGAGGGGCTGAAACCGAGTGGCTGAAACAGAAGGGCTGAAACAGAGGGGCTGAAACAGAGGGCGAGATACAGAGGGGCTGAATCAGAGGGGCTGAATCAGAGGGGCTGAAACAGAGGGGCTGAATCAGAGGGGCTGAAACAGAAGGCGAGAAACAGAGGGGCTGAAACAGAGGGCGAGAAACAGAGGGGCAGAAACAGAGGGCGAGAAACAGAGGGGCTGATACAGAGGGGCTGAAACAGAGGGGCTGAAACAGAGGGCGAGAAACAGAGGGGCTGAAACAAAGGGCGAGAAACAGAGGGGCTGAAACAGAGGGGCAGATACAGAGGGGCTGAAACAGAGGGGCTGAATCGTAGGGGCTGAAACAGAGGGGCTGAAACAGAGGGGCTGAAACAGAGGGCAAGAAACAGAGGGGCTGAAACAGAGGGGCAGAAACAGAGGGCGAGAAACAGAGGGGCTGAAACAGAGGGGCTGAAACAGAGGGCGAGAAACAGAGGGGCTGAATCAGAGGGGCTGAATCAGAGGGGCTGAAACAGAGGGGATGAAACAGAGGGCGAGAAACTAAGGGACTGAATCAGAGGGGCTGAAACAGAGGGGCTGAAACAGACGGGCTGAAACAGAGAGCCTGAAACAGAGGGGCTGAAACAGAGGGGCTGAAATAGAGGGGCTGAAACAGAGGGGCTGAATCAGAGGGGCTGAAACAGAGGGGCTGAATCAGAGGGGCTGAAACAGAGGGCGAGAAACAGAGGGGCTGAAACAGAGGGGCTGAATCAGAGGGGCTGAAACAGAGCGGCTGAAACAGAGGGCGAGAAACAGAGAGGCTGAAACAGAGGGCGAGAAACAGAGGGGCTGAAACAGAGGGCAAGAAACAGAGGGGCTGAAACAGAGGGCGAGAAACAGACGGGCTGAAACAGAGGGGCTGAAACAGAGGGGCTGAAACAGAGGGCGAGAAACAGAGGGGCTGAAACAGAGGGCGAGAAACAGAGGGGCTGAAACAGAGGGCGAGAAACAGAGGGCGAGAAACAGAGGGACTGAAACAGAGGGTCTGAAACAGAGGGGCTGAAACAGAGGGGCTGAAACGGAGGGCGAGAAACAGAGGGGCTGAAACGGAGGGCGAGAAACAGAGGGGCTGAAACAGAGGGCGAGAAACAGAGGGGCTGAAACAGAGGGGCTGAAACAGAGAGGCTGAAACAGAGGGGCTGAAACAGAGGGTGAGAAATAAAGTGGCTGAAACAGAGGGCGAGAAACAGAGGGGCTGAAACAGAGGGCGAGAAACAGAGGGGCTGAAACAGAGGGCGAGAAACAGAGGGGCTGAAACAGAAGGGCTGAAACAGAGGGGCTGAAACAGAGGGCAAGAAATAGAGGGGCTGAAAAAGAGGGCAAGAAACAGAGGGGCTGAAACAGAGGGTGAGAAACAGAGGGGCTGAATCAGAGGGGCTGAAACAAATGCCGAGAAACAGAGGGGCTGAAACAGAGGGCGAGAAACAGAGGGGCTGAAACAGAGGGGCTGAAACAGAGGGTGAGAAACAGAGGGGCTGAAACAGAGGGCGAGAAACAGAGGGGCTGAAACAGAGGGGCAGAAACAGAGGGGCTGAATCAGAGGGGCGGAAACAGAGGGCGAGAAACAGAGGGGCAGATACAGAGGGCAAGAAACAGAGGGGCTGAAACAGAGGGCGAGAAACAGACGGGCAGAAACAGAGAGCGAGAAACAGAGGGACTGAAACAGAGGGGCTGAAACAGAGAGCGCGAAACTGAGGGACTGAAACAGAGGGGCTGAAACAGAGGGCGAGAAACAGAGGGGCTGAAACAGAGGGCGAGAAACAGACGGGCAGAAACAGAGGGCGAGAAACAGAGGGACTGAAACAAAGGGTCTGAAACAGAGAGCGCGAAACAGAGGGCGAGAAACGGAGGGGCTGAAACAGCGGGCAAGAAACAGAGGGGCTGAAACAGAGGGCGAGAAACAGAGGGGCTGATACAGAGGGCAAGAAACAGAGGGACTGAAACAAAGGGTCTGAAACAGAGAGCGCGAAACAGAGGGCGAGAAACGGAGGGGCTGAAACAGCGGGCAAGAAACAGAGGGGCTGAAACAGAGGGCGAGAAACAGAGGGGCTGATACAGAGGGCAAGAAACAGAGGGGCTGAATCAGACAGGCTGAATCAGATGGGCTGAAACAGAGGGGCTGAAACAGAGGGCGAGAAACAGAGTGGCTGAAACAGAGGGCGAGAAACAGAGGGTGAGAAACAGAGGGGCTGAAACAGAGGCCGAGAAACAGAGGGGCTGAAACAGAGGGCAAGAAACAGAGAGGCTGAAACCGAGTGGCTGAAACAGAAGGGCTGAAACAGAGGGGCTGAAACAGAGTGCGAGAAACAGAGGGGCTGAATCAGAGGGGCTGAATCAGAGGGGCTGAAACAGAGGGTGAGAAACAGAGGGGCTGAAACAGAGGGGCTGAAACAGAGGGGCTGAAACAGAGGGCGAGAAACAGAGGGGCTGAAACAAAGGGCGAGAAACAGAGGGGCTGAAACAGAGGGGCAGAAACAGAGGGGCTGAATCAGAGGGGCTGAATCGGAGGGGCTGAAACAGAGTGGCTGAAACACAGGGGCTGAAACAGAGGGCAAGAAACAGAGGGGCTGAAACAGAGGGGCTGAAACAGAGGGGCAGAAACAGAGGGCGAGAAACAGAGGGGCTGAAAAAGAGGGGCTGAAACAGAGGGCGAGAACCAGAGGGGCTGAATCAGAGGGGCTGAATCAGAGGGGCTGAAACAGAGGGGCTGAAACAGAGGGCGAGAAACTAAGGGACTGAATCAGAGGGGCTGAAACAGAGGGGCTGAAACAGACGGGCTGAAACAGAGAGCCTGAAACAGAGGGGCTGAAACAGAGGGGCTGAAATAGAGGGGCTGAAACAGAGGGGCTGAATCAGAGGGGCTGAAACAGAGAGGCTGAATCAGAGGGGCTGAAACAGAGGGCGAGAAACAGAGGGGCTGAAACAGTGGGGCTGAATCAGAGGGGCTGAAACAGAGGGGCTGAAACAGAGGGCGAGAAACAGAGAGGCTGAAACAGAGGGCGAGAAACAGAGGGGCTGAAACAGAGGGCAAGAAACAGAGGGGCTGAAACAGAGGGCGAGAAACAGAGGGGCTGAAACAGAGGGGCTGAAACAGAGGGGCTGAAACAGAGGGGCTGAAACAAAGGGCGAGAAACAGAGGGGCTGAAACAGAGGGCGAGAAACAGAGGGGCTGAAACAGAGGGCGAGAAACAGAGGGCGAGAAACAGAGGGACTGAAACAGAGGGTCTGAAACAGAGGGGCTGAAACAGAGGGCGAGAAACAGAGGGGCTGAAACGGAGGGCGAGAAACAGAGGGGCTGAAACAGAGGGCGAGAAACAGAGGGGCTGAAACCGAGGGGCTGAAACAGTGGGGCTGAAACAGAGGGGCTGAAACAGAGGGCGAGAAACAGAGGGGCTGAAACAGAGGGGCTGAAACAGAGGGGCTGAAACAGAGGGCAAGAAATAGAGGGGCTGAAAAAGAGGGCGAGAAACAGAGGGGCTGAAACAGAGGGTGAGAAACAGAGGGGCTGAATCAGAGGGGCTGAAACAAATGCCGAGAAACAGAGGGGCTGAAACAGAGTGCGAGAAACAGAGGGGCTGAAACAGAGGGGCTGAAACAGAGGGTGAGAAACAGAGGGGCTGAAACAGAGGGCGAGAAACAGAGGGGCTGAAACAGAGGGGCAGAAACAGAGGGGCTGAATCAGAGTGGCTGATTCAGAGGGTCTGAAACAGAGGGGCTGAATCAGAGGGGCGGAAACAGAGGGCGAGAAACAGAGGGGCAGAAACAGAGGGCAAGAAACAGAGGGGCTGAAACAGAGGGCGAGAAACAGACGGGCAGAAACAGAGAGCGAGAAACAGAGGGACTGAAACAGAGGGGCTGAAACAGAGAGCGCGAAACAGAGGGACTGAAACAGAGGGCGAGAAACAGAGGGGCTGAAACAGAGGGCGAGAAACAGAGGGGCTGAAACAGAGGGCGAGAAACAGAGGGGCTGAAACAGAGGGCAAGAAACAGAGGGGCTGAAACAGAGTGGCTGAAACAGAGGGCGAGAAACAGAGGGGCTGAATCAGAAAGGCTGAATCAGATGGGCTGAAACAGAGGGCGAGAAACAGAGGGGCTGAAACAGAGGGGCTGAAACAGAGGGCAGGAAATAGAGGGGCTGAAAAAGAGGGCAAGAAACAGAGGGGCTGAAACAGATGGTGAGAAACAGAGGGGCTGAATCAGAGGGGCTGAAACAAATGCCGAGAAACAGAGGGGCTGAAACAGAGGGCGAGAAACAGAGGGGCTGAAACAGAGGGGCTGAAACAGAGGGTGAGAAACAGAGGGGCTGAAACAGAGGGCGAGAAACAGAGGGGCTAAAACAGAGGGGCAGAAACAGAGGGGCTGAATCAGAGGGGCGGAAACAGAGGGCGAGAAACAGAGGGGCAGATACAGAGGGCAAGAAACAGAGGGGCTGAAACAGAGGGCGAGAAACAGACGGGCAGAAACAGAGAGCGAGAAACAGAGGGACTGAAACAGAGGGGCTGAAACAGAGAGCGCGAAACTGAGGGACTGAAACAGAGGGGCTGAAACAGAGGGCGAGAAACAGACGGGCAGAAACAGAGGGCGAGAAACAGAGGGACTGAAACAAAGGGTCTGAAACAGAGAGCGCGAAACAGAGGGCGAGAAACAGAGGGGCTGAAACAGCGGGCAAGAAACAGAGGGGCTGAAACAGAGGGCGAGAAACAGAGGGGCTGAAACAGAGGGCAAGAAACAGAGGGGCTGAAACAGAGTGTCTGAAACAGAGGGCGAGAAACAGAGGGGCTGAATCAGACAGGCTGAATCAGATGGGCTGAAACAGAGGGGCTGAAACAGAGGGCGAGAAACAGAGTGGCTGAAACAGAGGGCGAGAAACAGAGGGCGAGAAACAGAGGGGCTGAAAAAGTGGGGCTGAAACAAAGGGGCTGAAACAAAGCGCCTGATACAGAGGGCGAGAAACAGAGGGGCTGAAACAGAGGGCGAGAAACAGAGGGGCTGAAACAGAGGGGCTGAAACAGAGGCCGAGAAACAGAGGGGCTGAAACAGAGGGCAAGAAACAGAGCGGCTGAAACCGAGTGGCTGAAACAGAAGGGCTGAAACAGAGGGGCTGAAACAGAGTGCGAGAAACAGAGGGGCTGAATCAGAGGGGCTGAATCAGAGGGGCTGAAACAGAGGGGCTGAATCAGGGGGGCTGAAACAGAAGGCGAGAAACAGAGGGGCTGAAACAGAGGGCGAGAAACAGAGGGGCAGAAACAGAGGGCGAGAAACAGAGGGGCTGAAACAGAGGGCAAGAAACAGAGGGGCTGAAACAGAGGGTGAGAAACAGAGGGGCTGAAACAGAGGGGCTGAAACAGAGGGGCTGAAACAGAGGGCAAGAAACAGAGGGGCTGAAACAAAGGGCGAGAAACAGAGGGGCTGAAACAGAGGGGCAGAAACAGAGGGGCTGAAACAGAGGGGCTGAATCAGAGGGGCTGGAACAGAGGGGCTGAAACAGAGGGGCTGAAACAGAGGGCAAGAAACAGAGGGGCTGAAACAGAGGGGCTGAAACAGAGGGGCAGAAACAGAGGGCGTGAAACAGAGGGGCTGAAACAGAGGGGCTGAAACAGAGGGCGAGAACCAGAGGGGCTGAATCAGAGGGGCTGAATCAGAGGGGCTGAAACAGAGGGGCTGAAACAGAGGGCGAGAAACTAAGGGACTGAATCAGAGGGGCTGAAACAGAGGGGCTGAAGCAGACGGGCTGAAACAGAGAGCCTGAAACAGAGGGGCTGAAACAGAGGGGCTGAAATAGAGGGGCTGAAACAGAGGGGCTGAATCAGAGGGGCTGAAACAGAGGGGCTGAATCAGAGGGGCTGAAACAGAGGGCGAGAAACAGAGGGGCTGAAACAGTGGGGCTGAATCAGAGGGGCTGAAACAGAGGGGCTGAAACAGAGGGCGAGAAACAGAGAGGCTGAAACAGAGGGCGAGAAACAGAGGGGCTGAAACAGAGGGCAAGAAACAGAGGGGCTGAAACAGAGGGCGAGAAACAGAGGGGCTGAAACAGAGGGGCTGAAACAGAGGGGCTGAAACAAAGGGCGAGAAACAGAGGGGCTGAAACAGAGGGCGAGAAACAGAGGGACTGAAACAGAGGGCGAGAAACAGAGGGCGAGAAACAGAGGGACTGAAACAGAGGGTCTGAAAGAGAGGGGCTGAAACAGAGGGCGAGAAACAGAGGGGCTGAAACGGAGGGCGAGAAACAGAGGGGCTGAAACAGAGGGCGAGAAACAGAGGGGCTGAAACAGAGGGGCTGAAACAGTGGGGCTGAAACAGAGGGGCTGAAACAGAGGGTGAGAAATAAAGGGGCTGAAACAGAGGGCGAGAAACAGAGGGGCTGAAACAGAGGGCGAGAAACAGAGGGGCTGAAACAGAGGGGCTGAAACAGAGGGCAAGAAATAGAGGGGCTGAAAAAGTGGGCGAGAAACAGAGGGGCTGAAAGAGAGGGTGAGAAACAGAGGGGCTGAATCAGAGGGGCTGAAACAAATGCCGAGAAACAGAGGGGCTGAAACAGAGTGCGAGAAACAGAGGGGCTGAAACAGAGGGGCTGAAACAGAGGGTGAGAAACAGAGGGGCTGAAACAGAGGGCGAGAAACAGAGGGGCTGAAACAGAGGGGCAGAAACAGAGGGGCTGAATCAGAGTGGCTGATTCAGAGGGTCTGAAACAGAGGGGCTGAATCAGAGGGGCGGAAACAGAGGGCGAGAAACAGAGGGGCAGAAACAGAGGGCAAGAAACAGAGGGGCTGAAACAGAGGGCGAGAAACAGACGGGCAGAAACAGAGAGCGAGAAACAGAGGGACTGAAACAGAGGGGCTGAAACAGAGAGCGCGAAACAGAGGGACTGAAACAGAGGGCGAGAAACAGAGGGGCTGAAACAGAGGGCGAGAAACAGAGGGGCTGAAACAGAGGGCGAGAAACAGAGGGGCTGAAACAGAGGGCGAGAAACAGAGGGGCTGAAACAGAGTGCGAGAAACAGAGGGGCTGAAACAGAGTGGCTGAAACAGAGGGCGAGAAACAGAGGGGCTCAATCAGAAAGGCTGAATCGGATGGGCTGAAACAGAGGGGCTGAAACAGAGGGCGAGAAACAGAGGGCGAGAAACAGAGGGTGAGAAACAGTGGGGCTGAAACAGAGGGCGAGAAACAGAGAGGCTGAAACACAGGGCGAGAAACAGAGGGGCTGAAACAGAGGGCGAGAAACAAAGGGGCTGAAACAGAGGGACTGAAACAGAGGGGCTGAAACAGAGGGGCTGAAACAGAGGGCGAGAAACAGAGTGGCTGAAACAGAGAGCGAGAAACAGAGTGGCTGAAACAGAGGGCAAGAAACAGAGGGGCTGAAACAGAGGGCGAGAAACATAGGAGCTGAAACAGAGGGGCTGAAACAGAGGGGCGGAAACAGAGGGGCTGAAACAGAGAGCGAGATACAGAGGGGCTGAAACAGAGGGGCTGAAACAGAGGGCTAGAAACAGAGGGGCTGAAAGAGAGGGCGAGAAACAGAGGGGCTGAAACAGAGGGTGAGAAACAGAGGGGCTGAATCAGAGGGGCTGAAACAAATGCCGAGAAACAGAGGGGCTGAAACAGAGCGCGAGAAACAGAGGGGCTGAAACAGAGGGGCTGAAACAGAGGGTGAGAAACATAGGGGCTGAAACAGAGGGCGAGAAACAGAGGGGCTGAAACAGAGGGGCAGAAACAGAGGGGCTGAATCAGAGGAGCGGAAACAGAGGGCGAGAAACAGAGGGGCAGATACAGAGGGCAAGAAACAGAGGGGCTGAAACAGAGGGCGAGAAACAGACGGGCAGAAACAGAGAGCGAGAAACAGAGGGACTGAAACAGAGGGGCTGAAACAGAGAGCGCGAAACTGAGGGACTGAAACAGAGGGGCTGAAACAGAGGGCGAGAAACAGAGGGGCTGAAACAGAGGGCGAGAAACAGACGGGCAGAAACAGAGGGCGAGAAACAGAGGGACTGAAACAAAGGGTCTGAAACAGAGAGCGCGAAACAGAGGGCGAGAAACGGAGGGGCTGAAACAGCGGGCAAGAAACAGAGGGGCTGAAACAGAGGGCGAGAAACAGAGGGGCTGAAACAGAGGGCAAGAAACAGAGGGGCTGAAACAGAGTGTCTGAAACAGAGGGCGAGAAACAGAGGGGCTGAATCAGACAGGCTGAATCAGATGGGCTGAAACAGAGGGGCTGAAACAGAGGGCGAGAAACAGAGTGGCTGAAACAGAGGGCGAGAAACAGAGGGTGAGAAACAGAGGGCGAGAAACAGAGGGTGAGAAACAGAGGGGCTGAAACAGAGGCCGAGAAACAGAGGGGCTGAAACAGAGGGCAAGAAACAGAGAGGCTGAAACCGAGTGGCTGAAACAGAAGGGCTGAAACAGAGGGGCTGAAACAGAGTGCGAGAAACAGAGGGGCTGAATCAGAGGGGCTGAATCAGAGGGGCTGAAACAGAGGGGCTGAATCAGGGGGGCTGAAACAGAAGGCGAGAAACAGAGGGGCTGAAACAGAGGGCGAGAAACAGAGGGGCAGAAACAGAGGGCGAGAAACAGAGGGGCTGAAACAGAGGGGCTGAAACAGAGGGGCTGAAACAGAGGGCAAGAAACAGAGGGGCTGAAACAGAGGGTGAGAAACAGAGGGGCTGAAACAGAGGGGCTGAAACAGAGGGGCTGAAACAGAGGGCGAGAAACAGAGGGGCTGAAACAAAGGGCGAGAAACAGAGGGGCTGAAACAGAGGGGCAGAAACAGAGGGGCTGAATCAGAGGGGCTGAATCGGAGGGGCTGAAACAGAGTGGCTGAAACAGAGGGGCTGAAACAGAGGGCAAGAAACAGAGGGGCTGAAACAGAGGGGCTGAAACAGAGGGGCAGAAACAGAGGGCGAGAAACAGAGGGGCTGAAAAAGAGGGGCTGAAACAGAGGGCGAGAACCAGAGGGGCTGAATCAGAGGGGCTGAATCAGAGGGGCTGAAACAGAGGGGCTGAAACAGAGGGCGAGAAACTAAGGGACTGAATCAGAGGGGCTGAAACAGAGGGGCTGAAACAGACGGGCTGAAACAGAGAGCCTGAAACAGAGGGGCTGAAACAGAGGGGCTGAAATAGAGGGGCTGAAACAGAGGGGCTGAATCAGAGGGGCTGAAACAGAGAGGCTGAATCAGAGGGGCTGAAACAGAGGGCGAGAAACAGAGGGGCTGAAACAGTGGGGCTGAATCAGAGGGGCTGAAACAGAGGGGCTGAAACAGAGGGCGAGAAACAGAGAGGCTGAAACAGAGGGCGAGAAACAGAGGGGCTGAAACAGAGGGCAAGAAACAGAGGGGCTGAAACAGAGGGCGAGAAACAGAGGGGCTGAAACAGAGGGGCTGAAACAGAGGGGCTGAAACAGAGGGGCTGAAACAAAGGGCGAGAAACAGAGGGGCTGAAACAGAGGGCGAGAAACAGAGGGGCTGAAACAGAGGGCGAGAAACAGAGGGCGAGAAACAGAGGGACTGAAACAGAGGGTCTGAAACAGAGGGGCTGAAACAGAGGGCGAGAAACAGAGGGGCTGAAACGGAGGGCGAGAAACAGAGGGGCTGAAACAGAGGGCGAGAAACAGAGGGGCTGAAACCGAGGGGCTGAAACAGTGGGGCTGAAACAGAGGGGCTGAAACAGAGGGCGAGAAACAGAGGGGCTGAAACAGAGGGGCTGAAACAGAGGGGCTGAAACAGAGGGCAAGAAATAGAGGGGCTGAAAAAGAGGGCGAGAAACAGAGGGGCTGAAACAGAGGGTGAGAAACAGAGGGGCTGAATCAGAGGGGCTGAAACAAATGCCGAGAAACAGAGGGGCTGAAACAGAGTGCGAGAAACAGAGGGGCTGAAACAGAGGGGCTGAAACAGAGGGTGAGAAACAGAGGGGCTGAAACAGAGGGCGAGAAACAGAGGGGCTGAAACAGAGGGGCAGAAACAGAGGGGCTGAATCAGAGTGGCTGATTCAGAGGGTCTGAAACAGAGGGGCTGAATCAGAGGGGCGGAAACAGAGGGCGAGAAACAGAGGGGCAGAAACAGAGGGCAAGAAACAGAGGGGCTGAAACAGAGGGCGAGAAACAGACGGGCAGAAACAGAGAGCGAGAAACAGAGGGACTGAAACAGAGGGGCTGAAACAGAGAGCGCGAAACAGAGGGACTGAAACAGAGGGCGAGAAACAGAGGGGCTGAAACAGAGGGCGAGAAACAGAGGGGCTGAAACAGAGGGCGAGAAACAGAGGGGCTGAAACAGAGGGCGAGAAACAGAGGGGCTGAAACAGAGTGCGAGAAACAGAGGGGCTGAAACAGAGTGGCTGAAACAGAGGGCGAGAAACAGAGGGGCTCAATCAGAAAGGCTGAATCGGATGGGCTGAAACAGAGGGGCTGAAACAGAGGGCGAGAAACAGAGGGCGAGAAACAGAGGGTGAGAAACAGTGGGGCTGAAACAGAGGGCGAGAAACAGAGAGGCTGAAACACAGGGCGAGAAACAGAGGGGCTGAAACAGAGGGCGAGAAACAAAGGGGCTGAAACAGAGGGACTGAAACAGAGGGGCTGAAACAGAGGGGCTGAAACAGAGGGCGAGAAACAGAGTGGCTGAAACAGAGAGCGAGAAACAGAGTGGCTGAAACAGAGGGCAAGAAACAGAGGGGCTGAAACAGAGGGCGAGAAACATAGGAGCTGAAACAGAGGGGCTGAAACAGAGGGGCGGAAACAGAGGGGCTGAAACAGAGAGCGAGATACAGAGGGGCTGAAACAGAGGGGCTGAAACAGAGGGCTAGAAACAGAGGGGCTGAAAGAGAGGGCGAGAAACAGAGGGGCTGAAACAGAGGGTGAGAAACAGAGGGGCTGAATCAGAGGGGCTGAAACAAATGCCGAGAAACAGAGGGGCTGAAACAGAGCGCGAGAAACAGAGGGGCTGAAACAGAGGGGCTGAAACAGAGGGTGAGAAACATAGGGGCTGAAACAGAGGGCGAGAAACAGAGGGGCTGAAACAGAGGGGCAGAAACAGAGGGGCTGAATCAGAGGAGCGGAAACAGAGGGCGAGAAACAGAGGGGCAGATACAGAGGGCAAGAAACAGAGGGGCTGAAACAGAGGGCGAGAAACAGACGGGCAGAAACAGAGAGCGAGAAACAGAGGGACTGAAACAGAGGGGCTGAAACAGAGAGCGCGAAACTGAGGGACTGAAACAGAGGGGCTGAAACAGAGGGCGAGAAACAGAGGGGCTGAAACAGAGGGCGAGAAACAGACGGGCAGAAACAGAGGGCGAGAAACAGAGGGACTGAAACAAAGGGTCTGAAACAGAGAGCGCGAAACAGAGGGCGAGAAACGGAGGGGCTGAAACAGCGGGCAAGAAACAGAGGGGCTGAAACAGAGGGCGAGAAACAGAGGGGCTGAAACAGAGGGCAAGAAACAGAGGGGCTGAAACAGAGTGTCTGAAACAGAGGGCGAGAAACAGAGGGGCTGAATCAGACAGGCTGAATCAGATGGGCTGAAACAGAGGGGCTGAAACAGAGGGCGAGAAACAGAGTGGCTGAAACAGAGGGCGAGAAACAGAGGGTGAGAAACAGAGGGCGAGAAACAGAGGGTGAGAAACAGAGGGGCTGAAACAGAGGCCGAGAAACAGAGGGGCTGAAACAGAGGGCAAGAAACAGAGAGGCTGAAACCGAGTGGCTGAAACAGAAGGGCTGAAACAGAGGGGCTGAAACAGAGTGCGAGAAACAGAGGGGCTGAATCAGAGGGGCTGAATCAGAGGGGCTGAAACAGAGGGGCTGAATCAGGGGGGCTGAAACAGAAGGCGAGAAACAGAGGGGCTGAAACAGAGGGCGAGAAACAGAGGGGCAGAAACAGAGGGCGAGAAACAGAGGGGCTGAAACAGAGGGGCTGAAACAGAGGGGCTGAAACAGAGGGCAAGAAACAGAGGGGCTGAAACAGAGGGTGAGAAACAGAGGGGCTGAAACAGAGGGGCTGAAACAGAGGGGCTGAAACAGAGGGCGAGAAACAGAGGGGCTGAAACAAAGGGCGAGAAACAGAGGGGCTGAAACAGAGGGGCAGAAACAGAGGGGCTGAATCAGAGGGGCTGAATCGGAGGGGCTGAAACAGAGTGGCTGAAACAGAGGGGCTGAAACAGAGGGCAAGAAACAGAGGGGCTGAAACAGAGGGGCTGAAACAGAGGGGCAGAAACAGAGGGCGAGAAACAGAGGGGCTGAAAAAGAGGGGCTGAAACAGAGGGCGAGAACCAGAGGGGCTGAATCAGAGGGGCTGAATCAGAGGGGCTGAAACAGAGGGGCTGAAACAGAGGGCGAGAAACTAAGGGACTGAATCAGAGGGGCTGAAACAGAGGGGCTGAAACAGACGGGCTGAAACAGAGAGCCTGAAACAGAGGGGCTGAAACAGAGGGGCTGAAATAGAGGGGCTGAAACAGAGGGGCTGAATCAGAGGGGCTGAAACAGAGAGGCTGAATCAGAGGGGCTGAAACAGAGGGCGAGAAACAGAGGGGCTGAAACAGTGGGGCTGAATCAGAGGGGCTGAAACAGAGGGGCTGAAACAGAGGGCGAGAAACAGAGAGGCTGAAACAGAGGGCGAGAAACAGAGGGGCTGAAACAGAGGGCAAGAAACAGAGGGGCTGAAACAGAGGGCGAGAAACAGAGGGGCTGAAACAGAGGGGCTGAAACAGAGGGGCTGAAACAGAGGGGCTGAAACAAAGGGCGAGAAACAGAGGGGCTGAAACAGAGGGCGAGAAACAGAGGGGCTGAAACAGAGGGCGAGAAACAGAGGGCGAGAAACAGAGGGACTGAAACAGAGGGTCTGAAACAGAGGGGCTGAAACAGAGGGCGAGAAACAGAGGGGCTGAAACGGAGGGCGAGAAACAGAGGGGCTGAAACAGAGGGCGAGAAACAGAGGGGCTGAAACCGAGGGGCTGAAACAGTGGGGCTGAAACAGAGGGGCTGAAACAGAGGGCGAGAAACAGAGGGGCTGAAACAGAGGGGCTGAAACAGAGGGGCTGAAACAGAGGGCAAGAAATAGAGGGGCTGAAAAAGAGGGCGAGAAACAGAGGGGCTGAAACAGAGGGTGAGAAACAGAGGGGCTGAATCAGAGGGGCTGAAACAAATGCCGAGAAACAGAGGGGCTGAAACAGAGTGCGAGAAACAGAGGGGCTGAAACAGAGGGGCTGAAACAGAGGGTGAGAAACAGAGGGGCTGAAACAGAGGGCGAGAAACAGAGGGGCTGAAACAGAGGGGCAGAAACAGAGGGGCTGAATCAGAGTGGCTGATTCAGAGGGTCTGAAACAGAGGGGCTGAATCAGAGGGGCGGAAACAGAGGGCGAGAAACAGAGGGGCAGAAACAGAGGGCAAGAAACAGAGGGGCTGAAACAGAGGGCGAGAAACAGACGGGCAGAAACAGAGAGCGAGAAACAGAGGGACTGAAACAGAGGGGCTGAAACAGAGAGCGCGAAACAGAGGGACTGAAACAGAGGGCGAGAAACAGAGGGGCTGAAACAGAGGGCGAGAAACAGAGGGGCTGAAACAGAGGGCGAGAAACAGAGGGGCTGAAACAGAGGGCAAGAAACAGAGGGGCTGAAACAGAGTGGCTGAAACAGAGGGCGAGAAACAGAGGGGCTGAATCAGAAAGGCTGAATCAGATGGGCTGAAACAGAGGGGCTGAAACAGAGGGGCTGAAACAGAGGGGCTGAAACAGAGGGCAGGAAATAGAGGGGCTGAAAAAGAGGGCAAGAAACAGAGGGGCTGAAACAGATGGTGAGAAACAGAGGGGCTGAATCAGAGGGGCTGAAACAAATGCCGAGAAACAGAGGGGCTGAAACAGAGGGCGAGAAACAGAGGGGCTGAAACAGAGGGGCTGAAACAGAGGGTGAGAAACAGAGGGGCTGAAACAGAGGGCGAGAAACAGAGGGGCTAAAACAGAGGGGCAGAAACAGAGGGGCTGAATCAGAGGGGCGGAAACAGAGGGCGAGAAACAGAGGGGCAGATACAGAGGGCAAGAAACAGAGGGGCTGAAATAGAGGGCGAGAAACAGACGGGCAGAAACAGAGAGCGAGAAACAGAGGGACTGAAACAGAGGGGCTGAAACAGAGAGCGCGAAACAGAGGGACTGAAACAGAGGGGCTGAAACAGAGGGCGAGAAACAGACGGGCAGAAACAGAGGGCGAGAAACAGAGGGACTGAAACAAAGGGTCTGAAACAGAGAGCGCGAAACAGAGGGCGAGAAACAGAGGGGCTGAAACAGCGGGCAAGAAACAGAGGGGCTGAAACAGAGGGCGAGAAACAGAGGGGCTGAAACAGAGGGCAAGAAACAGAGGGGCTGAAACAGAGTGTCTGAAACAGAGGGCGAGAAACAGAGGGGCTGAATCAGACAGGCTGAATCAGATGGGCTGAAACAGAGGGGCTGAAACAGAGGGCGAGAAACAGAGTGGCTGAAACAGAGGGCGAGAAACAGAGGGCGAGAAACAGAGGGGCTGAAAAAGTGGGGCTGAAACAAAGGGGCTGAAACAAAGCGCCTGATACAGAGGGCGAGAAACAGAGGGGCTGAAACAGAGGGCGAGAAACAGAGGGGCTGAAACAGAGGGGCTGAAACAGAGGCCGAGAAACAGAGGGGCTGAAACAGAGGGCAAGAAACAGAGCGGCTGAAACCGAGTGGCTGAAACAGAAGGGCTGAAACAGAGGGGCTGAAACAGAGTGCGAGAAACAGAGGGGCTGAATCAGAGGGGCTGAATCAGAGGGGCTGAAACAGAGGGGCTGAATCAGGGGGGCTGAAACAGAAGGCGAGAAACAGAGGGGCTGAAACAGAGGGCGAGAAACAGAGGGGCAGAAACAGAGGGCGAGAAACAGAGGGGCTGAAACAGAGGGCAAGAAACAGAGGGGCTGAAACAGAGGGTGAGAAACAGAGGGGCTGAAACAGAGGGGCTGAAACAGAGGGGCTGAAACAGAGGGCGAGAAACAGAGGGGCTGAAACAAAGGGCGAGAAACAGAGGGGCTGAAACAGAGGGGCAGAAACAGAGGGGCTGAAACAGAGGGGCTGAATCAGAGGGGCTGGAACAGAGGGGCTGAAACAGAGGGGCTGAAACAGAGGGCAAGAAACAGAGGGGCTGAAACAGAGGGGCTGAAACAGAGGGGCAGAAACAGAGGGCGTGAAACAGAGGGGCTGAAACAGAGGGGCTGAAACAGAGGGCGAGAACCAGAGGGGCTGAATCAGAGGGGCTGAATCAGAGGGGCTGAAACAGAGGGGCTGAAACAGAGGGCGAGAAACTAAGGGACTGAATCAGAGGGGCTGAAACAGAGGGGCTGAAGCAGACGGGCTGAAACAGAGAGCCTGAAACAGAGGGGCTGAAACAGAGGGGCTGAAATAGAGGGGCTGAAACAGAGGGGCTGAATCAGAGGGGCTGAAACAGAGGGGCTGAATCAGAGGGGCTGAAACAGAGGGCGAGAAACAGAGGGGCTGAAACAGTGGGGCTGAATCAGAGGGGCTGAAACAGAGGGGCTGAAACAGAGGGCGAGAAACAGAGAGGCTGAAACAGAGGGCGAGAAACAGAGGGGCTGAAACAGAGGGCAAGAAACAGAGGGGCTGAAACAGAGGGCGAGAAACAGAGGGGCTGAAACAGAGGGGCTGAAACAGAGGGGCTGAAACAAAGGGCGAGAAACAGAGGGGCTGAAACAGAGGGCGAGAAACAGAGGGGCTGAAACAGAGGGCGAGAAACAGAGGGCGAGAAACAGAGGGACTGAAACAGAGGGTCTGAAAGAGAGGGGCTGAAACAGAGGGCGAGAAACAGAGGGGCTGAAACGGAGGGCGAGAAACAGAGGGGCTGAAACAGAGGGCGAGAAACAGAGGGGCTGAAACAGAGGGGCTGAAACAGTGGGGCTGAAACAGAGGGGCTGAAACAGAGGGTGAGAAATAAAGGGGCTGAAACAGAGGGCGAGAAACAGAGGGGCTGAAACAGAGGGCGAGAAACAGAGGGGCTGAAACAGAGGGGCTGAAACAGAGGGCAAGAAATAGAGGGGCTGAAAAAGTGGGCGAGAAACAGAGGGGCTGAAAGAGAGGGTGAGAAACAGAGGGGCTGAATCAGAGGGGCTGAAACAAATGCCGAGAAACAGAGGGGCTGAAACAGAGTGCGAGAAACAGAGGGGCTGAAACAGAGGGTGAGAAACAGAGGGGCTGAAACAGAGGGCGAGAAACAGAGGGGCTGAAACAGAGGGGCAGAAACAGAGGGGCTGAATCAGAGTGGCTGATTCAGAGGGTCTGAAACAGAGGGGCTGAATCAGAGGGGCGGAAACAGAGGGCGAGAAACAGAGGGGCAGAAACAGAGGGCAAGAAACAGAGGGTCTGAAACAGAGGGCGAGAAACAGACGGGCAGAAACAGAGAGCGAGAAACAGAGGGACTGAAACAGAGGGGCTGAAACAGAGAGCGCGAAACAGAGGGACTGAAACAGAGGGCGAGAAACAGAGGGGCTGAAACAGAGGGCGAGAAACAGAGGGGCTGAAACAGAGGGCGAGAAACAGAGGGGCTGAAACAGAGGGCGAGAAACAGAGGGGCTGAAACAGAGTGCGAGAAACAGAGGGGCTGAAACAGAGTGGCTGAAACAGAGGGCGAGAAACAGAGGGGCTCAATCAGAAAGGCTGAATCGGATGGGCTGAAACAGAGGGGCTGAAACAGAGGGCGAGAAACAGAGGGCGAGAAACAGAGGGTGAGAAACAGTGGGGCTGAAACAGAGGGCGAGAAACAGAGAGGCTGAAACACAGGGCGAGAAACAGAGGGGCTGAAACAGAGGGCGAGAAACAAAGGGGCTGAAACAGAGGGACTGAAACAGAGGGGCTGAAACAGAGGGGCTGAAACAGAGGGCGAGAAACAGAGTGGCTGAAACAGAGAGCGAGAAACAGAGTGGCTGAAACAGAGGGCAAGAAACAGAGGGGCTGAAACAGAGGGCGAGAAACATAGGAGCTGAAACAGAGGGGCTGAAACAGAGGGGCGGAAACAGAGGGGCTGAAACAGAGAGCGAGATACAGAGGGGCTGAAACAGAGGGGCTGAAACAGAGGGCTAGAAACAGAGGGGCTGAAAGAGAGGGCGAGAAACAGAGGGGCTGAAACAGAGGGTGAGAAACAGAGGGGCTGAATCAGAGGGGCTGAAACAAATGCCGAGAAACAGAGGGGCTGAAACAGAGCGCGAGAAACAGAGGGGCTGAAACAGAGGGGCTGAAACAGAGGGTGAGAAACAGAGGGGCTGAAACAGAGGGCGAGAAACAGAGGGGCTGAAACAGAGGGGCAGAAACAGAGGGGCTGAATCAGAGGAGCGGAAACAGAGGGCGAGAAACAGAGGGGCAGATACAGAGGGCAAGAAACAGAGGGGCTGAAACAGAGGGCGAGAAACAGACGGGCAGAAACAGAGAGCGAGAAACAGAGGGACTGAAACAGAGGGGCTGAAACAGAGAGCGCGAAACTGAGGGACTGAAACAGAGGGGCTGAAACAGAGGGCGAGAAACAGAGGGGCTGAAACAGAGGGCGAGAAACAGACGGGCAGAAACAGAGGGCGAGAAACAGAGGGACTGAAACAAAGGGTCTGAAACAGAGAGCGCGAAACAGAGGGCGAGAAACGGAGGGGCTGAAACAGCGGGCAAGAAACAGAGGGGCTGAAACAGAGGGCGAGAAACAGAGGGGCTGAAACAGAGGGCAAGAAACAGAGGGGCTGAAACAGAGTGTCTGAAACAGAGGGCGAGAAACAGAGGGGCTGAATCAGACAGGCTGAATCAGATGGGCTGAAACAGAGGGGCTGAAACAGAGGGCGAGAAACAGAGTGGCTGAAACAGAGGGCGAGAAACAGAGGGTGAGAAACAGAGGGCGAGAAACAGAGGGTGAGAAACAGAGGGGCTGAAACAGAGGCCGAGAAACAGAGGGGCTGAAACAGAGGGCAAGAAACAGAGAGGCTGAAACCGAGTGGCTGAAACAGAAGGGCTGAAACAGAGGGGCTGAAACAGAGTGCGAGAAACAGAGGGGCTGAATCAGAGGGGCTGAATCAGAGGGGCTGAAACAGAGGGGCTGAATCAGGGGGGCTGAAACAGAAGGCGAGAAACAGAGGGGCTGAAACAGAGGGCGAGAAACAGAGGGGCAGAAACAGAGGGCGAGAAACAGAGGGGCTGAAACAGAGGGGCTGAAACAGAGGGGCTGAAACAGAGGGCAAGAAACAGAGGGGCTGAAACAGAGGGTGAGAAACAGAGGGGCTGAAACAGAGGGCGAGAAACAGAGGGGCTGAAACAGAGGGCGAGAAACAGAGGGGCTGAAACAAAGGGCGAGAAACAGAGGGGCTGAAACAGAGGGGCAGAAACAGAGGGGCTGAATCAGAGGGGCTGAATCGGAGGGGCTGAAACAGAGTGGCTGAAACAGAGGGGCTGAAACAGAGGGCAAGAAACAGAGGGGCTGAAACAGAGGGGCTGAAACAGAGGGGCAGAAACAGAGGGCGAGAAACAGAGGGGCTGAAAAAGAGGGGCTGAAACAGAGGGCGAGAACCAGAGGGGCTGAATCAGAGGGGCTGAATCAGAGGGGCTGAAACAGAGGGGCTGAAACAGAGGGCGAGAAACTAAGGGACTGAATCAGAGGGGCTGAAACAGAGGGGCTGAAACAGACGGGCTGAAACAGAGAGCCTGAAACAGAGGGGCTGAAACAGAGGGGCTGAAATAGAGGGGCTGAAACAGAGGGGCTGAATCAGAGGGGCTGAAACAGAGAGGCTGAATCAGAGGGGCTGAAACAGAGGGCGAGAAACAGAGGGGCTGAAACAGTGGGGCTGAATCAGAGGGGCTGAAACAGAGGGGCTGAAACAGAGGGCGAGAAACAGAGAGGCTGAAACAGAGGGCGAGAAACAGAGGGGCTGAAACAGAGGGCAAGAAACAGAGGGGCTGAAACAGAGGGCGAGAAACAGAGGGGCTGAAACAGAGGGGCTGAAACAGAGGGGCTGAAACAGAGGGGCTGAAACAAAGGGCGAGAAACAGAGGGGCTGAAACAGAGGGCGAGAAACAGAGGGGCTGAAACAGAGGGCGAGAAACAGAGGGCGAGAAACAGAGGGACTGAAACAGAGGGTCTGAAACAGAGGGTCTGAAACAGAGGGCGAGAAACAGAGGGGCTGAAACGGAGGGCGAGAAACAGAGGGGCTGAAACAGAGGGCGAGAAACAGAGGGGCTGAAACCGAGGGGCTGAAACAGTGGGGCTGAAACAGAGGGGCTGAAACAGAGGGCGAGAAACAGAGGGGCTGAAACAGAGGGGCTGAAACAGAGGGGCTGAAACAGAGGGCAAGAAATAGAGGGGCTGAAAAAGAGGGCGAGAAACAGAGGGGCTGAAACAGAGGGTGAGAAACAGAGGGGCTGAATCAGAGGGGCTGAAACAAATGCCGAGAAACAGAGGGGCTGAAACAGAGTGCGAGAAACAGAGGGGCTGAAACAGAGGGGCTGAAACAGAGGGTGAGAAACAGAGGGGCTGAAACAGAGGGCGAGAAACAGAGGGGCTGAAACAGAGGGGCAGAAACAGAGGGGCTGAATCAGAGTGGCTGATTCAGAGGGTCTGAAACAGAGGGGCTGAATCAGAGGGGCGGAAACAGAGGGCGAGAAACAGAGGGGCAGAAACAGAGGGCAAGAAACAGAGGGGCTGAAACAGAGGGCGAGAAACAGACGGGCAGAAACAGAGAGCGAGAAACAGAGGGACTGAAACAGAGGGGCTGAAACAGAGAGCGCGAAACAGAGGGACTGAAACAGAGGGCGAGAAACAGAGGGGCTGAAACAGAGGGCGAGAAACAGAGGGGCTGAAACAGAGGGCGAGAAACAGAGGGGCTGAAACAGAGGGCAAGAAACAGAGGGGCTGAAACAGAGTGGCTGAAACAGAGGGCGAGAAACAGAGGGGCTGAATCAGAAAGGCTGAATCAGATGGGCTGAAACAGAGGGGCTGAAACAGAGGGGCTGAAACAGAGGGGCTGAAACAGAGGGCAGGAAATAGAGGGGCTGAAAAAGAGGGCAAGAAACAGAGGGGCTGAAACAGATGGTGAGAAACAGAGGGGCTGAATCAGAGGGGCTGAAACAAATGCCGAGAAACAGAGGGGCTGAAACAGAGGGCGAGAAACAGAGGGGCTGAAACAGAGGGGCTGAAACAGAGGGTGAGAAACAGAGGGGCTGAAACAGAGGGCGAGAAACAGAGGGGCTAAAACAGAGGGGCAGAAACAGAGGGGCTGAATCAGAGGGGCGGAAACAGAGGGCGAGAAACAGAGGGGCAGATACAGAGGGCAAGAAACAGAGGGGCTGAAACAGAGGGCGAGAAACAGACGGGCAGAAACAGAGAGCGAGAAACAGAGGGACTGAAACAGAGGGGCTGAAACAGAGAGCGCGAAACAGAGGGACTGAAACAGAGGGGCTGAAACAGAGGGCGAGAAACAGACGGGCAGAAACAGAGGGCGAGAAACAGAGGGACTGAAACAAAGGGTCTGAAACAGAGAGCGCGAAACAGAGGGCGAGAAACAGAGGGGCTGAAACAGCGGGCAAGAAACAGAGGGGCTGAAACAGAGGGCGAGAAACAGAGGGGCTGAAACAGAGGGCAAGAAACAGAGGGGCTGAAACAGAGTGTCTGAAACAGAGGGCGAGAAACAGAGGGGCTGAATCAGACAGGCTGAATCAGATGGGCTGAAACAGAGGGGCTGAAACAGAGGGCGAGAAACAGAGTGGCTGAAACAGAGGGCGAGAAACAGAGGGCGAGAAACAGAGGGGCTGAAAAAGTGGGGCTGAAACAAAGGGGCTGAAACAAAGCGCCTGATACAGAGGGCGAGAAACAGAGGGGCTGAAACAGAGGGCGAGAAACAGAGGGGCTGAAACAGAGGGGCTGAAACAGAGGCCGAGAAACAGAGGGGCTGAAACAGAGGGCAAGAAACAGAGCGGCTGAAACCGAGTGGCTGAAACAGAAGGGCTGAAACAGAGGGGCTGAAACAGAGTGCGAGAAACAGAGGGGCTGAATCAGAGGGGCTGAATCAGAGGGGCTGAAACAGAGGGGCTGAATCAGGGGGGCTGAAACAGAAGGCGAGAAACAGAGGGGCTGAAACAGAGGGCGAGAAACAGAGGGGCAGAAACAGAGGGCGAGAAACAGAGGGGCTGAAACAGAGGGCAAGAAACAGAGGGGCTGAAACAGAGGGTGAGAAACAGAGGGGCTGAAACAGAGGAGCTGAAACAGAGGGGCTGAAACAGAGGGCGAGAAACAGAGGGGCTGAAACAAAGGGCGAGAAACAGAGGGGCTGAAACAGAGGGGCAGAAACAGAGGGGCTGAAACAGAGGGGCTGAATCAGAGGGGCTGGAACAGAGGGGCTGAAACAGAGGGGCTGAAACAGAGGGCAAGAAACAGAGGGGCTGAAACAGAGGGGCTGAAACAGAGGGGCAGAAACAGAGGGCGTGAAACAGAGGGGCTGAAACAGAGGGGCTGAAACAGAGGGCGAGAACCAGAGGGGCTGAATCAGAGGGGCTGAATCAGAGGGGCTGAAACAGAGGGGCTGAAACAGAGGGCGAGAAACTAAGGGACTGAATCAGAGGGGCTGAAACAGAGGGGCTGAAGCAGACGGGCTGAAACAGAGAGCCTGAAACAGAGGGGCTGAAACAGAGGGGCTGAAATAGAGGGGCTGAAACAGAGGGGCTGAATCAGAGGGGCTGAAACAGAGGGGCTGAATCAGAGGGGCTGAAACAGAGGGCGAGAAACAGAGGGGCTGAAACAGTGGGGCTGAATCAGAGGGGCTGAAACAGAGGGGCTGAAACAGAGGGCGAGAAACAGAGAGGCTGAAACAGAGGGCGAGAAACAGAGGGGCTGAAACAGAGGGCAAGAAACAGAGGGGCTGAAACAGAGGGCGAGAAACAGAGGGGCTGAAACAGAGGGGCTGAAACAGAGGGGCTGAAACAAAGGGCGAGAAACAGAGGGGCTGAAACAGAGGGCGAGAAACAGAGGGGCTGAAACAGAGGGCGAGAAACAGAGGGCGAGAAACAGAGGGACTGAAACAGAGGGTCTGAAAGAGAGGGGCTGAAACAGAGGGCGAGAAACAGAGGGGCTGAAACGGAGGGCGAGAAACAGAGGGGCTGAAACAGAGGGCGAGAAACAGAGGGGCTGAAACAGAGGGGCTGAAACAGTGGGGCTGAAACAGAGGGGCTGAAACAGAGGGTGAGAAACAAAGGGGCTGAAACAGAGGGCGAGAAACAGAGGGGCTGAAACAAAGGGCGAGAAACAGAGGGGCTGAAACAGAGGGGCTGAAACATAGGGCAAGAAATAGAGGGGCTGAAAAAGTGGGCGAGAAACAGAGGGGCTGAAAGAGAGGGTGAGAAACAGAGGGGCTGAATCAGAGGGGCTGAAACAAATGCCGAGAAACAGAGGGGCTGAAACAGAGTGCGAGAAACAGAGGGGCTGAAACAGAGGGGCTGAAACAGAGGGTGAGAAACAGAGGGGCTGAAACAGAGGGCGAGAAACAGAGGGGCTGAAACAGAGGGGCAGAAACAGAGGGGCTGAATCAGAGTGGCTGATTCAGAGGGTCTGAAACAGAGGGGCTGAATCAGAGGGGCGGAAACAGAGGGCGAGAAACAGAGGGGCAGAAACAGAGGGCAAGAAACAGAGGGGCTGAAACAGAGGGCGAGAAACAGACGGGCAGAAACAGAGAGCGAGAAACAGAGGGACTGAAACAGAGGGGCTGAAACAGAGAGCGCGAAACAGAGGGACTGAAACAGAGGGCGAGAAACAGAGGGGCTGAAACAGAGGGCGAGAAACAGAGGGGCTGAAACAGAGGGCGAGAAACAGAGGGGCTGAAACAGAGGGCGAGAAACAGAGGGGCTGAAACAGAGTGCGAGAAACAGAGGGGCTGAAACAGAGTGGCTGAAACAGAGGGCGAGAAACAGAGGGGCTCAATCAGAAAGGCTGAATCGGATGGGCTGAAACAGAGGGGCTGAAACAGAGGGCGAGAAACAGAGGGCGAGAAACAGAGGGTGAGAAACAGTGGGGCTGAAACAGAGGGCGAGAAACAGAGAGGCTGAAACACAGGGCGAGAAACAGAGGGGCTGAAACAGAGGGCGAGAAACAAAGGGGCTGAAACAGAGGGACTGAAACAGAGGGGCTGAAACAGAGGGGCTGAAACAGAGGGCGAGAAACAGAGTGGCTGAAACAGAGAGCGAGAAACAGAGTGGCTGAAACAGAGGGCAAGAAACAGAGGGGCTGAAACAGAGGGCGAGAAACATAGGAGCTGAAACAGAGGGGCTGAAACAGAGGGGCGGAAACAGAGGGGCTGAAACAGAGAGCGAGATACAGAGGGGCTGAAACAGAGGGGCTGAAACAGAGGGCTAGAAACAGAGGGGCTGAAAGAGAGGGCGAGAAACAGAGGGGCTGAAACAGAGGGTGAGAAACAGAGGGGCTGAATCAGAGGGGCTGAAACAAATGCCGAGAAACAGAGGGGCTGAAACAGAGCGCGAGAAACAGAGGGGCTGAAACAGAGGGGCTGAAACAGAGGGTGAGAAACAGAGGGGCTGAAACAGAGGGCGAGAAACAGAGGGGCTGAAACAGAGGGGCAGAAACAGAGGGGCTGAATCAGAGGAGCGGAAACAGAGGGCGAGAAACAGAGGGGCAGATACAGAGGGCAAGAAACAGAGGGGCTGAAACAGAGGGCGAGAAACAGACGGGCAGAAACAGAGAGCGAGAAACAGAGGGACTGAAACAGAGGGGCTGAAACAGAGAGCGCGAAACTGAGGGACTGAAACAGAGGGGCTGAAACAGAGGGCGAGAAACAGAGGGGCTGAAACAGAGGGCGAGAAACAGACGGGCAGAAACAGAGGGCGAGAAACAGAGGGACTGAAACAAAGGGTCTGAAACAGAGAGCGCGAAACAGAGGGCGAGAAACGGAGGGGCTGAAACAGCGGGCAAGAAACAGAGGGGCTGAAACAGAGGGCGAGAAACAGAGGGGCTGAAACAGAGGGCAAGAAACAGAGGGGCTGAAACAGAGTGTCTGAAACAGAGGGCGAGAAACAGAGGGGCTGAATCAGACAGGCTGAATCAGATGGGCTGAAACAGAGGGGCTGAAACAGAGGGCGAGAAACAGAGTGGCTGAAACAGAGGGCGAGAAACAGAGGGTGAGAAACAGAGGGGCTGAAAAAGTGGGGCTGAAACAAAGGGGCTGAAACAAAGCGCCTGATACAGAGGGCGAGAAACAGAGGGGCTGAAACAGAGGGCGAGAAACAGAGGGGCTGAAACAGAGGGGCTGAAACAGAGGCCGAGAAACAGAGGGGCTGAAACAGAGGGCAAGAAACAGAGCGGCTGAAACCGAGTGGCTGAAACAGAAGGGCTGAAACAGAGGGGCTGAAACAGAGTGCGAGAAACAGAGGGGCTGAATCAGAGGGGCTGAATCAGAGGGGCTGAAACAGAGGGGCTGAATCAGGGGGGCTGAAACAGAAGGCGAGAAACAGAGGGGCTGAAACAGAGGGCGAGAAACAGAGGGGCAGAAACAGAGGGCGAGAAACAGAGGGGCTGAAACAGAGGGGCTGAAACAGAGGGGCTGAAACAGAGGGCAAGAAACAGAGGGGCTGAAACAGAGGGTGAGAAACAGAGGGGCTGAAACAGAGGGGCTGAAACAGAGGGGCTGAAACAGAGGGCGAGAAACAGAGGGGCTGAAACAAAGGGCGAGAAACAGAGGGGCTGAAACAGAGGGGCAGAAACAGAGGGGCTGAATCAGAGGGGCTGAATCGGAGGGGCTGAAACAGAGTGGCTGAAACAGAGGGGCTGAAACAGAGGGCAAGAAACAGAGGGGCTGAAACAGAGGGGCTGAAACAGAGGGGCAGAAACAGAGGGCGAGAAACAGAGGGGCTGAAAAAGAGGGGCTGAAACAGAGGGCGAGAACCAGAGGGGCTGAATCAGAGGGGCTGAATCAGAGGGGCTGAAACAGAGGGGCTGAAACAGAGGGCGAGAAACTAAGGGACTGAATCAGAGGGGCTGAAACAGAGGGGCTGAAACAGACGGGCTGAAACAGAGAGCCTGAAACAGAGGGGCTGAAACAGAGGGGCTGAAATAGATGGGCTGAAACAGAGGGGCTGAATCAGAGGGGCTGAAACAGAGAGGCTGAATCAGAGGGGCTGAAACAGAGGGCGAGAAACAGAGGGGCTGAAACAGTGGGGCTGAATCAGAGGGGCTGAAACAGGGGCTGAAACAGAGGGCGAGAAACAGAGAGGCTGAAACAGAGGGCGAGAAACAGAGGGGCTGAAACAGAGGGCAAGAAACAGAGGGGCTGAAACAGAGGGCGAGAAACAGAGGGGCTGAAACAGAGGGGCTGAAACAGAGGGGCTGAAACAGAGGGGCTGAAACAAAGGGCGAGAAACAGAGGGGCTGAAACAGAGGGCGAGAAACAGAGGGGCTGAAACAGAGGGCGAGAAACAGAGGGCGAGAAACAGAGGGACTGAAACAGAGGGTCTGAAACAGAGGGGCTGAAACAGAGGGCGAGAAACAGAGGGGCTGAAACGGAGGGCGAGAAACAGAGGGGCTGAAACAGAGGGCGAGAAACAGAGGGGCTGAAACAGAGGGGCTGAAACAGTGGGGCTGAAACAGAGGGGCTGAAACAGAGGGTGAGAAATAAAGGGGCTGAAACAGAGGGCGAGAAACAGAGGGGCTGAAACAGAGGGCGAGAAACAGAGGGGCTGAAACAGAGGGGCTGAAACAGAGGGGCTGAAACAGAGGGCAAGAAATAGAGGGGCTGAAAAAGAGGGCGAGAAACAGAGGGGCTGAAACAGAGGGTGAGAAACAGAGGGGCTGAATCAGAGGGGCTGAAACAAATGCCGAGAAACAGAGGGGCTGAAACAGAGTGCGAGAAACAGAGGGGCTGAAACAGAGGGGCTGAAACAGAGGGTGTGAAACAGAGGGGCTGAAACAGAGCGGCTGAAACAGAGGGCCTGAAACAGAGGGGCAGAAACAGAGGGGCTGAATCAGAGTGGCTGATTCAGAGGGTCTGAAACAGAGGGGCTGAATCAGAGGGGCGGAAACAGAGGGCGAGAAACAGAGGGGCAGAAACAGAGGGCAAGAAACAGAGGGGCTGAAACAGAGGGCGAGAAACAGACGGGCAGAAACAGAGAGCGAGAAACAGAGGGACTGAAACAGAGGGGCTGAAACAGAGAGCGCGAAACAGAGGGACTGAAACAGAGGGCGAGAAACAGAGGGGCTGAAACAGAGGGCGAGAAACAGAGGGGCTGAAACAGAGGGCGAGAAACAGAGGGGCTGAAACAGAGGGCAAGAAACAGAGGGGCTGAAACAGAGTGGCTGAAACAGAGGGCGAGAAACAGAGGGGCTGAATCAGAAAGGCTGAATCAGATGGGCTGAAACAGAGGGGCTGAAACAGAGGGGCTGAAACAGAGGGGCTGAAACAGAGGGCAGGAAATAGAGGGGCTGAAAAAGAGGGCAAGAAACAGAGGGGCTGAAACAGATGGTGAGAAACAGAGGGGCTGAATCAGAGGGGCTGAAACAAATGCCGAGAAACAGAGGGGCTGAAACAGAGGGCGAGAAACAGAGGGGCTGAAACAGAGGGGCTGAAACAGAGGGTGAGAAACAGAGGGGCTGAAACAGAGGGCGAGAAACAGAGGGGCTAAAACAGAGGGGCAGAAACAGAGGGGCTGAATCAGAGGGGCGGAAACAGAGGGCGAGAAACAGAGGGGCAGATACAGAGGGCAAGAAACAGAGGGGCTGAAACAGAGGGCGAGAAACAGACGGGCAGAAACAGAGAGCGAGAAACAGAGGGACTGAAACAGAGGGGCTGAAACAGAGGGCAAGAAACAGAGGGGCTGAAACAGAGGGCGAGAAACAGAGAGGCTGAAACAGAGGGCGAGAAACAGAGGGGCTGAAACAGAGGGCAAGAAACAGAGGGGCTGAAACAGAGGGCGAGAAACAGACGGGCAGAAACAGAGAGCGAGAAACAGAGGGACTGAAACAGAGGGGCTGAAACAGAGGGCGAGAAACAGAGGGGCTGTAACAGAGGGCGAGAAACAGACGGGCAGAAACAGAGGGCGAGAAACAGAGGGACTGAAACAAAGGGTCTGAAACAGAGAGCGCGAAACAGAGGGCGAGAAACAGAGGGGCTGAAACAGCGGGCAAGAAACAGAGGGGCTGAAACAGAGGGCGAGAAACAGAGGGGCTGAAACAGAGGGCAAGAAACAGAGGGGCTGAAACAGAGTGTCTGAAACAGAGGGCGAGAAACAGAGGGGCTGAATCAGACAGGCTGAATCAGATGGGCTGAAACAGAGGGGCTGAAACAGAGGGCGAGAAACAGAGGGGCTGAAACAGAGGGCGAGAAACAGAGGGCGAGAAACAGAGGGGCTGAAAAAGTGGGGCTGAAACAAAGGGGCTGAAACAAAGCGCCTGATACAGAGGGCGAGAAACAGAGGGGCTGAAACAGAGGGCGAGAAACAGAGGGGCTGAAACAGAGGGGCTGAAACAGAGGCCGAGAAACAGAGGGGCTGAAACAGAGGGCAAGAAACAGAGCGGCTGAAACCGAGTGGCTGAAACAGAAGGGCTGAAACAGAGGGGCTGAAACAGAGTGCGAGAAACAGAGGGGCTGAATCAGAGGGGCTGAATCAGAGGGGCTGAAACAGAGGGGCTGAATCAGGGGGGCTGAAACAGAAGGCGAGAAACAGAGGGGCTGAAACAGAGGGCGAGAAACAGAGGGGCAGAAACAGAGGGCGAGAAACAGAGGGGCTGAAACAGAGGGGCTGAAACAGAGGGCAAGAAACAGAGGGGCTGAAACAGAGGGTGAGAAACAGAGGGGCTGAAACAGAGGGGCTGAAACAGAGGGGCTGAAACAGAGGGCGAGAAACAGAGGGGCTGAAACAAAGGGCGAGAAACAGAGGGGCTGAAACAGAGGGGCAGAAACAGAGGGGCTGAAACAGAGGGGCTGAATCGGAGGGGCTGAAACAGAGGGGCTGAAACAGAGGGGCTGAAACAGAGGGCAAGAAACAGAGGGGCTGAAACAGAGGGGCTGAAACAGAGGGGCAGAAACAGAGGGCGAGAAACAGAGGGGCTGAAACAGAGGGGCTGAAACAGAGGGCGAGAACCAGAGGGGCTGAATCAGAGGGGCTGAATCAGAGGGGCTGAAACAGAGGGGCTGAAACAGAGGGCGAGAAACTAAGGGACTGAATCAGAGGGGCTGAAACAGAGGGGCTGAAGCAGACGGGCTGAAACAGAGAGCCTGAAACAGAGGGGCTGAAACAGAGGGGCTGAAATAGAGGGGCTGAAACAGAGGGGCTGAATCAGAGGGGCTGAAACAGAGGGGCTGAATCAGAGGGGCTGAAACAGAGGGCGAGAAACAGAGGGGCTGAAACAGTGGGGCTGAATCAGAGGGGCTGAAACAGAGGGGCTGAAACAGAGGGCGAGAAACAGAGAGGCTGAAACAGAGGGCGAGAAACAGAGGGGCTGAAACAGAGGGCAAGAAACAGAGGGGCTGAAACAGAGGGCGAGAAACAGAGGGGCTGAAACAGAGGGGCTGAAACAGAGGGGCTGAAACAAAGGGCGAGAAACAGAGGGGCTGAAACAGAGGGCGAGAAACAGAGGGGCTGAAACAGAGGGCGAGAAACAGAGGGCGAGAAACAGAGGGACTGAAACAGAGGGTCTGAAACAGAGGGGCTGAAACAGAGGGCGAGAAACAGAGGGGCTGAAACGGAGGGCGAGAAACAGAGGGGCTGAAACAGAGGGCGAGAAACAGAGGGGCTGAAACAGAGGGGCTGAAACAGTGGGGCTGAAACAGAGGGGCTGAAACAGAGGGTGAGAAATAAAGGGGCTGAAACAGAGGGCGAGAAACAGAGGGGCTGAAACAGAGGGCGAGAAACAGAGGGGCTGAAACAGAGGGGCTGAAACAGAGGGCAAGAAATAGAGGGGCTGAAAAAGAGGGCGAGAAACAGAGGGGCTGAAACAGAGGGTGAGAAACAGAGGGGCTGAATCAGAGGGGCTGAAACAAATGCCGAGAAACAGAGGGGCTGAAACAGAGTGCGAGAAACAGAGGGGCTGAAACAGAGGGGCTGAAACAGAGGGTGAGAAACAGAGGGGCTGAAACAGAGGGCGAGAAACAGAGGGGCTGAAACAGAGGGGCAGAAACAGAGGGGCTGAATCAGAGTGGCTGATTCAGAGGGTCTGAAACAGAGGGGCTGAATCAGAGGGGCGGAAACAGAGGGCGAGAAACAGAGGGGCAGAAACAGAGGGCAAGAAACAGAGGGGCTGAAACAGAGGGCGAGAAACAGACGGGCAGAAACAGAGAGCGAGAAACAGAGGGACTGAAACAGAGGGGCTGAAACAGAGAGCGCGAAACAGAGGGACTGAAACAGAGGGCGAGAAACAGAGGGGCTGAAACAGAGGGCGAGAAACAGAGGGGCTGAAACAGAGGGCGAGAAACAGAGGGGCTGAAACAGAGGGCAAGAAACAGAGTGGCTGAAACAGAGTGGCTGAAACAGAGGGCGAGAAACAGAGGGGCTCAATCAGAAAGGCTGAATCAGATGGGCTGAAACAGAGGGGCTGAAACAGAGGGCGAGAAACAGAGGGCGAGAAACAGAGGGTGAGAAACAGTGGGGCTGAAACAGAGGGCGAGAAACAGAGAGGCTGAAACACAGGGCGAGAAACAGAGGGGCTGAAACAGAGGGCGAGAAACAAAGGGGCTGAAACAGAGGGACTGAAACAGAGGGGCTGAAACAGAGGGGCTGAAACAGAGGGCGAGAAACAGAGTGGCTGAAACAGAGAGCGAGAAACAGAGTGGCTGAAACAGAGGGCAAGAAACAGAGGGGCTGAAACAGAGGGCGAGAAACATAGGGGCTGAAACAGAGGGGCTGAAACAGAGGGGCGGAAACAGAGGGGCTGAAACAGAGAGCGAGATACAGAGGGGCTGAAACAGAGGGGCTGAAACAGAGGGCTAGAAACAGAGGGGCTGAAAGAGAGGGCGAGAAACAGAGGGGCTGAAACAGAGGGCGAGAAACAGAGGGCGAGAAACAGAGGGACTGAAACAGAGGGTCTGAAACAGAGGGGCTGAAACAGAGGGCGAGAAACAGAGTGGCTGAAACAGAGGGCGAGAAACAGAGGGGCTGAAACAGAGGGCAAGAAACAGAGGGGCTGAAACAGAGGGCGAGAAACAGAGGGGCTGAAACAGAGGGGCGGAAACAGAGGGGCGGAAACAGAGGGGCTGAAACAGAGAGCGAGAAACAGAGGGGCTGAAACAGAGGGGCGGAAACAGAGGAGCTGAATCAGAGGGTGAGAAACATAGTGGCTGAAACAAAGGGGCTGAAACAGTGGGGCTAAAATAGAGGGGCTGAAACAGAGGGCGAGAAATAGAGGGGCTGAAACAGAGGGCGAGAAACCGGGAGGCTGAAACAGAGGGCGAGAAACAGAGGGGCTGAAACAGAGGGCGAGAAACAAAGGGGCTGAAACAGAGGTGCTGAAACAGAGGGGTTGAAACAGAGGGCGAGAAACAGAGGGGCTGAAACAGAGGGCGAGAAACAGAGGGGCTGAAACAGAGGGCGAGAAACAGAGGGACTGAAACAGAGGGCGAGAAACAGAGGGGCTGAAACAGAGGGGCTGAAACAGAGGGGCTGAAACAGAGGGCGAGAAACAGAGGGGCTGAAACAGAGGGCGAGAAACAGAGGGGCTGAAACAGAGGGGCTGAAACAGAGGGCGAGAAACAGAGGGGCTGAAACAGAGGGGCTGAAACAGAGGGGCTGAAACAGAGGGGCTGAAACAGAGGGCGAGAAACAGAGGGGCTGAATCAGAGGGGCTGAATCAGAGGGGCTGAAACAGAGGGCCTGAATCAGAGCGGCTGAAACACAAGGCGAGAAACAGAGGGGCTGAAAGAGAGGGCCTGAATCAGAGGGGCTGAAACAGAAGGCGAGAAACAGAGGGGCTGAAACAGAGGGCGAGAAACAGAGGGGCAGAAACAGAGGGCGAGAAACAGTGGGGCTGAAACAGAGGGGCTGAAACAGAGGGCAAGAAACAGAGGGGCTGAAACAGAGGGCGAGAAACAGAGGGGCTGAAACAGAGGGGCTGAAGCAGAGGGGCTGAAACAGAGGGCGAGAAACAGAGGGGCTGAAACAAAGGGCGAGAAACAGAGGGGCTGAAACAGAGGGGCAGAAACAGAGGGGCTGAAACAGAGGGGCTGAATCGGAGGGGCTGAAACAGAGGGGCTGAAACAGAGGGGCTGAAACAGAGAGTGCGAAACAGAGGGGCTGAAACAGAGGGCGAGAAACAGAGGGGCTAAAACAGAGGGCGATAAACAGAGGGGCTGAAACAGAGGGCAAGAAAGAGAGGGGCTGAAACCGAGTGGCTGAAACAGAAGGGCTGAAACAGAGGGGCTGAAACAGAGGGCGAGAAACAGAGGGGCTGAAACAGAGGGGCTGAAATAGAGGGGCTGAAACAGAGGGGCTGAATCAGAGGGGCTGAAACAGAGGGGCTGAATCAGAGGGGCTGAAACAGAGGGCGAGAAACAGAGGGGCTGAAACAGTGGGGCTGAATCAGAGGGGCTGAAACAGAGGGCGAGAAACAGAGGGGCTGAAACAGAGGGCAGGAAACAGAGGGGCTGAAACAGAGGGCGAGAAACAGAGGGGCTGAAACAGAGGGGCTGAAACAGAGGGTGAGAAACAGAGGGGCTGCAACAGAGGGCGAGAAACAGAGGGGCTGAAACAGAGGGGCTGAAACAGAGGGGCTGATTCAGAGGGTCTGAAAAAGAGGGGCTGAATCAGAGGGGCTGAAACAGAGGGCGAGAAACAGAGGGGCTGAAACAGAGGGCGAGAAACAGAGGAGCAGAAACAGAGGGCGAGAAACAGAGGGGCTGAAACAGAGGGGCTGAAACAGAGAGTGCGAAACAGAGGAGCTGAAACAGAGGGCGAGAAACAGAGGGGCTGAAACAGAGGGCGAGAAACAGAGGGGCTGAAACAGAGGGAAAGAAACAGAGGGGCTGAAACCGAGTGGCTGAAACAGAAGGGCTGAAACAGAGGGGCTGAAACAGAGGGCGAGAAACAGAGGGGCTGAATCAGAGGGGCTGAATCAGAGGGGCTGACACAGAGGGGCTGAATCAGAGGGGCTGAAACAGAAGGCGAGAAACAGAGGGGCTGAAACAGAGGGCGAGAAACAGAGGGGCAGAAACAGAGGGCGAGAAACAGAGGGGCTGAAACAGAGGGGCTGAAACAGAGGGGCTGAAACAGAGGGCAAGAAACAGAGGGGCTGAAACAGAGGGCGAGAAACAGAGGGGCTGAAACAGAGGGGCTGAAACAGAGCGGCTGAAACAGAGGGCGAGAAACAGAGGGGCTGAAACAAAGGGCGAGAAACAGAGGGGCTGAAACAGAGGGGCAGAAACAGAGGGGCTGAAACAGAGGGGCTGAAACAGAGGGCAAGAAACAGAGGGGCTGAAACAGAGGGGCTGAAACAGAGGGGCAGAAACAGAGGGCGAGAAACAGAGGGGCTGAAACAGAGGGGCTGAAACAGAGGGCGAGAAACAGAGGGGCTGAATCAGAGGGGCTGAATCAGAGGGGCTGAAACAGAGGGGATGAAACAGAGGGCGAGAAACTAAGGGACTGAATCAGAGGAGCTGAAACAGAGGGGCTGAAACAGACGGGCTGAAACAGAGAGCCTGAAACAGAGGGGCTGAAACAGAGGGGCTGAAATAGAGGGGCTGAAACAGAGGGGCTGAATCAGAGGGGCTGAAACAGAGGGGCTGAATCAGAGGGGCTGAAACAGAGGGCGAGAAACAGAGGGGCTGAAACAGAGGGGCTGAATCAGAGGGGCTGAAACAGAGGGGCTGAAACAGACGGCGAGAAACAGAGAGGCTGAAACAGAGGGCGAGAAACAGAGGGGCTGAAACAGAGGGCAAGAAACAGAGGGGCTGAAACAGAGGGCGAGAAACAGACGGGCTGAAACAGAGGGGCTGAAAAAGAGGGGCTGAAACAGAGGGCGAGAAACAGAGGGGCTGAAACAGAGGGCGAGAAACAGAGGGACTGAAACAGAGGGTCTGAAACAGAGGGGCTGAAACAGAGGGGCTGAAACGGAGGGCAAGAAACAGAGGGGCTGAAACGGAGGGCGAGAAACAGAGGGGCTGAAACAGAGGGCGAGAAACAGAGGGGCTGAAACAGAGGGGCTGAAACAGAGAGGCTGAAACAGAGGGGCTGAAACAGAGGGTGAGAAATAAAGTGGCTGAAACAGAGGGCGAGAAACAGAGGGGCTGAAACAGAGGGCGAGAAACAGAGGGGCTGAAACAGAGGGCGAGAAACAGAGGGGCTGAAACAGAGGGGATGAAACAGAGGGGCTGAAACAGAGGGCAAGAAATAGAGGGGCTGAAAAAGAGGGCAAGAAACAGAGGGGCTGAAACAGAGGGTCAGAAACAGAGGGGCTGAATCAGAGGGGCTGAAACAAATGCCGAGAAACAGAGGGGCTGAAACAGAGGGCGAGAAACAGAGGGGCTGAAACAGAGGGGCTGAAACAGAGGGCGAGAAACAGAGGGGCTGAAACAGAGGGGCAGAAACAGAGGGGCTGAATCAGAGGGGCGGAAACAGAGGGCGAGAAACAGAGGGGCAGATACAGAGGGCAAGAAACAGAGGGGCTGAAACAGAGGGCGAGAAACAGACGGGCAGAAACAGAGAGCGAGAAACAGAGGGACTGAAACAGAGGGGCTGAAACAGAGAGCGCGAAACAGAGGGACTGAAACAGAGGGGCTGAAACAGAGGGCGAGAAACAGAGGGGCTGAAACAGAGGGCGAGAAACAGACGGGCAGAAACAGAGGGCGAGAAACAGAGGGACTGAAACAAAGGGTCTGAAACAGAGAGCGCGAAACAGAGGGCGAGAAACGGAGGGGCTGAAACAGCGGGCAAGAAACAGAGGGGCTGAAACAGAGGGCGAGAAACAGAGGGGCTGAAACAGAGGGCAAGAAACAGAGGGGCTGAAACAGAGTGTCTGAAACAGAGGGCGAGAATCAGAGGGGCTGAATCAGACAGGCTGAATCAGATGGGCTGAAACAGAGGGGCTGAAACAGAGGGCGAGAAACAGAGTGGCTGAAACAGAGGGCGAGAAACAGAGGGCGAGAAACAGAGGGGCTGAAAAAGTGGGGCTGAAACAAAGGGGCTGAAACAAAGCGCCTGATACAGAGGGCGAGAAACAGAGGGGCTGAAACAGAGGGCGAGAAACAGAGGGGCTGAAACAGAGGGGCTGAAACAGAGGCCGAGAAACAGAGGGGCTGAAACAGAGGGCAAGAAACAGAGCGGCTGAAACCGAGTGGCTGAAACAGAAGGGCTGAAACAGAGGGGCTGAAACAGAGTGCGAGAAACAGAGGGGCTGAATCAGAGGGGCTGAATCAGAGGGGCTGAAACAGAGGGGCTGAATCAGGGGGGCTGAAACAGAAGGCGAGAAACAGAGGGGCTGAAACAGAGGGCGAGAAACAGAGGGGCAGAAACAGAGGGTGAGAAACAGAGGGGCTGAAACAGAGGGTGAGAAACAGAGGGGCTGAAACAGAGGGGCTGAAACAGAGGGGCTGAAACAGAGGGCGAGAAACAGAGGGGCTGAAACAAAGGGCGAGAAACAGAGGGGCTGAAACAGAGGGGCAGAAACAGAGGGGCTGAAACAGAGGGGCTGAATCGGAGGGGCTGAAACAGAGTGGCTGAAACAGAGGGGCTGAAACAGAGGGCAAGAAACAGAGGGGCTGAAACAGAGAGGCTGAAACAGAGGGGCAGAAACAGAGGGCGAGAAACAGAGGGGCTGAAAAAGAGGGGCTGAAACAGAGGGCGAGAACCAGAGGGGCTGAATCAGAGGGGCTGAATCAGAGGGGCTGAAACAGAGGGGCTGAAACAGAGGGCGAGAAACTAAGGGACTGAATCAGAGGGGCTGAAACAGAGGGGCTGAAACAGACGGGCTGAAACAGAGAGCCTGAAACAGAGGGGCTGAAACAGAGGGGCTGAAATAGAGGGGCTGAAACAGAGGGGCTGAATCAGAGGGGCTGAAACAGAGGGGCTGAATCAGAGGGGCTGAAACAGAGGGCGAGAAACAGAGGGGCTGAAACAGTGGGGCTGAATCAGAGGGGCTGAAACAGAGGGGCTGAAACAGAGGGCGAGAAACAGAGAGGCTGAAACAGAGGGCGAGAAACAGAGGGGCTGAAACAGAGGGCAAGAAACAGAGGGGCTGAAACAGAGGGCGAGAAACAGAGGGGCTGAAACAGAGGGTCTGAAACAGAGGGGCTGAAACAAAGGGCGAGAAACAGAGGGGCTGAAACAGAGGGCGAGAAACAGAGGGGCTGAAACAGAGGGCGAGAAACAGAGGGCGAGAAACAGAGGGACTGAAACAGAGGGTCTGAGACAGAGGGGCTGAAACAGAGGGCGAGAAACAGAGGGGCTGAAACGGAGGGCGAGAAACAGAGGGGCTGAAACAGAGGGCGAGAAACAGAGGGGCTGAAACAGAGGGGCTGAAACAGTGGGGCTGAAACAGAGGGGCTGAAACAGAGGGTGAGAAATAAAGGGGCTGAAACAGAGGGCGAGAAACAGAGGGGCTGAAACAGAGGGCGAGAAACAGAGGGGCTGAAACAGAGGGGCTGAAACAGAGGGGCTGAAACAGAGGGCAAGAAATAGAGGGGCTGAAAAAGAGGGCGAGAAACAGAGGGGCTGAAACAGAGGGTGAGAAACAGAGGGGCTGAATCAGAGGGGCTGAAACAAATGCCGAGAAACAGAGGGGCTGAAACAGAGTGCGAGAAACAGAGGGGCTGAAACAGAGGGGCTGAAACAGAGGGTGAGAAACAGAGGGGCTGAAACAGAGGGCGAGAAACAGAGGGGCTGAAACAGAGGGGCAGAAACAGAGGGGCTGAATCAGAGTGGCTGATTCAGAGGGTCTGAAACAGAGGGGCTGAATCAGAGGGGCGGAAACAGAGGGCGAGAAACAGAGGGGCAGAAACAGAGGGCAAGAAACAGAGGGGCTGAAACAGAGGGCGAGAAACAGACGGGCAGAAACAGAGAGCGAGAAACAGAGGGACTGAAACAGTGGGGCTTAAACAGAGAGCGCGAAACAGAGGGACTGAAACAGAGGGCGAGAAACAGAGGGGCTGAAACAGAGGGCGAGAAACAGAGGGGCTGAAACAGAGGGCGAGAAACAGAGGGGCTGAAACAGAGGGCAAGAAACAGAGGGGCTGAAACAGAGTGGCTGAAACAGAGGGCGAGAAACAGAGGGGCTGAATCAGAAAGGCTGAATCAGATGGGCTGAAACAGAGGGGCTGAAACAGAGGGGCTGAAACAGAGGGCAAGAAATAGAGGGGCTGAAAAAGAGGGCAAGAAACAGAGGGGCTGAAACAGAGGGTGAGAAACAGAGGGGCTGAATCAGAGGGGCTGAAACAAATGCCGAGAAACAGAGGGGCTGAAACAGAGGGCGAGAAACAGAGGGGCTGAAACAGAGGGGCTGAAACAGAGGGTGAGAACCAGAGGGGCTGAAACAGAGGGCGAGAAACAGAGGGGCTGAAACAGAGGGGCAGAAACAGAGGGGCTGAATCAGAGGGGCGGAAACAGAGGGCGAGAAACAGAGGGGCAGATACAGAGGGCAAGAAACAGAGGGGCTGAAACAGAGGGCGAGAAACTGACGGGCAGAAACAGAGAGCGAGAAACAGAGGGACTGAAACAGAGGGGCTGAAACAGAGAGCGCGAAACAGAGGGACTGAAACAGAGGGGCTGAAACAGAGGGCGAGAAACAGAGGGGCTGAAACAGAGGGCGAGAAACAGACGGGCAGAAACAGAGGGCGAGAAACAGAGGGACTGAAACAAAGGGTCTGAAACAGAGAGCGCGAAACAGAGGGCGAGAAACAGAGGGGCTGAAACAGCGGGCAAGAAACAGAGGGGCTGAAACAGAGGGCGAGAAACAGAGGGGCTGAAACAGAGGGCAAGAAACAGAGGGGCTGAAACAGAGTGTCTGAAACAGAGGGCGAGAAACAGAGGGGCTGAATCAGACAGGCTGAATCAGATGGGCTGAAACAGAGGGGCTGAAACAGAGGGCGAGAAACAGAGTGGCTGAAACAGAGGGCGAGAAACAGAGGGCGAGAAACAGAGGGGCTGAAAAAGTGGGGCTGAAACAAAGGGGCTGAAACAAAGCGCCTGATACAGAGGGCGAGAAACAGAGGGGCTGAAACAGAGGGCGAGAAACAGAGGGGCTGAAACAGAGGGGCTGAAACAGAGGCCGAGAAACAGAGGGGCTGAAACAGAGGGCAAGAAACAGAGCGGCTGAAACCGAGTGGCTGAAACAGAAGGGCTGAAACAGAGGGGCTGAAACAGAGTGCGAGAAACAGAGGGGCTGAATCAGAGGGGCTGAATCAGAGGGGCTGAAACAGAGGGGCTGAATCAGGGGGGCTGAAACAGAAGGCGAGAAACAGAGGGGCTGAAACAGAGGGCGAGAAACAGAGGGGCAGAAACAGAGGGTGAGAAACAGAGGGGCTGAAACAGAGGGGCTGAAACAGAGGGGCTGAAACAGAGGGCAAGAAACAGAGGGGCTGAAACAGAGGGTGAGAAGCAGAGGGGCTGAAACAGAGGGGCTGAAACAGAGGGGCTGAAACAGAGGGCGAGAAACAGAGGGGCTGAAACAAAGGGCGAGAAACAGAGGGGCTGAAACAGAGGGGCAGAAACAGAGGGGCTGAAACAGAGGGGCTGAATCGGAGGGGCTGAAACAGAGGGGCTGAAACAGAGGGGCTGAAACAGAGGGCAAGAAACAGAGGGGCTGAAACAGAGGGGCTGAAACAGAGGGGCAGAAGCAGAGGGCGAGAAACAGAGGGGCTGAAACAGAGGGGCTGAAACAGAGGGCGAGAACCAGAGGGGCTGAATCAGAGGGGCTGAATCAGAGGGGCTGAAACAGAGGGGCTGAAACAGAGGGCGAGAAACTAAGGGACTGAATCAGAGAGGCTGAAACAGAGGGGCTGAAACAGACGGGCTGAAACAGAGAGCCTGAAACAGAGGGGCTGAAACAGAGGGGCTGAAATAGAGGGGCTGAAACAGAGGGGCTGAATCAGAGGGGCTGAAACAGAGGGGCTGAATCAGAGGGGCTGAAACAGAGGGCGAGAAACAGAGGGGCTGAAACAGTGGGGCTGATTCAGAGGGGCTGAAACAGAGGGGCTGAAACAGAGGGCGAGAAACAGAGAGGCTGAAACAGAGGGCGAGAAACAGAGGGGCTGAAACAGAGGGCAAGAAACAGAGGGGCTGAAACAGAGGGCGAGAAACAGAGGGGCTGAAACAGTGGGGCTGAAACAGAGGGGCTGAAACAAAGGGCGAGAAACAGAGGGGCTGAAACAGAGGGCGAGAAACAGAGGGGCTGAAACAGAGGGCGAGAAACAGAGGGCGAGAAACAGAGGGACTGAAACAGAGGGTCTGAAACAGAGGGGCTGAAACAGAGGGCGAGAAACAGAGGGGCTGAAACGGAGGGCGAGAAACAGAGGGGCTGAAACAGAGGGCGAGAAACAGAGGGGCTGAAACAGAGGGGCTGAAACAGTGGGGCTGAAACAGAGGGGCTGAAACAGAGGGTGAGAAATAAAGGGGCTGAAACAGAGGGCGAGAAACAGAGGGGCTGAAACAGAGGGCGAGAAACAGAGGGGCTGAAACAGAGGGGCTGAAACAGAGGGGCTGAAACAGAGGGCAAGAAATAGAGGGGCTGAAAAAGAGGGCGAGAAACAGAGGGGCTGAAACAGAGGGTGAGAAACAGAGGGGCTGAATCAGAGGGGCTGAAACAAATGCCGAGAAACAGAGGGGCTGAAACAGAGTGCGAGAAACAGAGGGGCTGAAACAGAGGGGCTGAAACAGAGGGTGAGAAACAGAGGGGCTGAATCAGAGTGGCTGATTCAGAGGGTCTGAAACAGAGGGGCTGAATCAGAGGGGCGGAAACAGAGGGCGAGAAACAGAGGGGCAGAAACAGAGGGCAAGAAACAGAGGGGCTGAAACAGAGGGCGAGAAACAGACAGGCAGAAACAGAGTGCGAGAAACAGAGGGACTGAAACAGAGGGGCTGAAACAGAGAGCGCGAAACAGAGGGACTGAAACAGAGGGGCTGAAACAGAGGGCGAGAAACAGAGGGGCTGAAACAGAGGGCGAGAAACAGAGGGGCTGAAACAGAGGGCAAGAAACAGAGGGGCTGAAACAGAGGGCGAGAAACAGAGGGGCTCAATCAGAAAGGCTGAATCAGATGGGCTGAAACAGAGGGGCTGAAACAGAGGGCGAGAAACAGAGGGCGAGAAACAGAGGGTGAGAAACAGTGGGGCTGAAACAGAGGGCGAGAAACAGAGAGGCTGAAACACAGGGCGAGAAATAGAGGGGCTGAAACAGAGGGCGAGAAACAAAGGGGCTGAAACAGAGGGACTGAAACAGAGGGGCTGAAACAGAGGGGCTGAAACAGAGGGCGAGAAACAGAGTGGCTGAAACAGAGAGCGAGAAACAGAGTGGCTGAAACAGAGGGCAAGAAACAGAGGGGCTGAAACAGAGGGCGAGAAACATAGGGGCTGAAACAGAGGGGCTGAAACAGAGGGGCGGAAACAGAGGGGCTCAAACAGAGAGTGAGATACAGAGGGGCTGAAACAGAGGGGCTGAAACAGAGGGCGAGAAACAGAGGGGCTGAAACAGAGGGCGAGAAACAGAGGGGCTGAAACAGAGGGCGAGAAACAGAGGGCGAGAAACAGAGGGACTGAAACAGAGGGTCTGAAACAGAGGGGCTGAAACAGAGGGCGAGAAACAGAGTGGCTGAAACAGAGGGCGAGAAACAGAGTGGCTGAAACAGAGGGCAAGAAACAGAGGGGCTGAAACAGAGGGCGAGAAACAGAGGGGCTGAAACAGAGGGGCGGAAACAGAGGGGCGGAAACAGAGGGGCTGAAACAGAGAGCGAGAAACAGAGGGGCTGAACCAGAGGGGCGGAAACAGAGGGGCTGAATCAGAGGGTGAGAAACATAGTGGCTGAAACAAAGGGGCTGAAACAGTGGGGCTAAAATAGAGGGGCTGAAACAGAGGGCGAGAAATAGAGGGGCTGAAACAGAGGGCGAGAAACCGGGAGGCTGAAACAGAGGGCGAGAAACAGAGGGGCTGAAACAGAGGGCGAGAAACAAAGGGGCTGAAACAGAGGTGCTGAAACAGAGGGGCTGAAACAGAGGGCGAGAAACAGAGGGGCTGAAACAGAGGGCGAGAAACAGAGGGGCTGAAACAGAGGGCGAGAAACAGAGGGGCTGAAACAGAGGGCGAGAAACAGAGGGGCTGAAACAGAGGGGCTGAAACAGAGGGGCTGAAACAGAGGGCGAGAAACAGAGGGGCTGAAACAAAGGGCGAGAAACAGAGGGGCTGAAACAGAGGGGCTGAAACAGAGGGCGAGAAACAGAGGGGCTGAAACAGAGGGGCTGAAACAGAGGGCGAGAAACAGAGGGGCTGAAACAGAGGGGCTGAAACAGAGGGGCTGAAACAGAGGGGCTGAAACAGAGGGCGAGAAACAGAGGGGCTGAATCAGAGGGGCTGAATCAGAGGGGCTGAAACAGAGGGCCTGAATCAGAGCGGCTGAAACACAAGGCGAGAAACAGAGGGGCTGAAAGAGAGGGCCTGAATCAGAGGGGCTGAAACAGAAGGCGAGAAACAGAGGGGCTGAAACAGAGGGCGAGAAACAGAGGGGCAGAAACAGAGGGCGAGAAACAGTGGGGGTGAAACAGAGGGGCTGAAACAGAGGGCAAGAAACAGAGGGGCTGAAACAGAGGGCGAGAAACAGAGGGGCTGAAACAGAGGGGCTGAAGCAGAGGTGCTGAAACAGAGGGCGAGAAACAGAGGGGCTGAAACAAAGGGAGAGAAACAGAGGGGCTGAAACAGAGGGGCAGAAACAGAGGGGCTGAAACAGAGGGGCTGAATCGGAGGGGCTGAAACAGAGGGGCTGAAACAGAGGGGCTGAAACAGAGAGTGCGAAACAGAGGGGCTGAAACAGAGGGCGAGAAACAGAGGGGCTAAAACAGAGGGCGATAAACAGAGGGGCTGAAACAGAGGGCAAGAAAGAGAGGGGCTGAAACCGAGTGGCTGAAACAGAAGGGCTGAAACAGAGGGGCTGAAACAGAGGGCGAGAAACAGAGGGGCTGAATCAGAGGGGCTGAAACAGAGGGGCTGAAACAGAAGGCGAGAAACAGACGGGCTGAAACAGAGGGCGAGAAACAGAGGGGCAGGAACAGAGGGCGAGAAACAGAGGGGCTGAAACAGAGGGGCTGAAACAGAGGGCAAGAAACAGATGGGCTGAAACAGAGGGCGAGAAACAGAGGGGCTGAAACAGAGGGGCTGAAACAGAGGGGCTGAAACAGAGGGCGAGAAACAGAGGGGCTGAAACAAAGGGCGAGAAACAGAGGGGCGGAAACAGAGGGGCAGAAACAGAGGGGCTGAAACAGAGGGGCTGAATCGGAGGGGCTGAAACAGAGGGCGAGAAACAGAGGGGCTGAAACAAAGGGCGAGAAACAGATGGGCTGAAACAGAGGGCGAGAAACAGAGGGGCTGAAACAGAGGGGCTGAAACAGAGGGGCTGAAACAGAGGGCGAGAAACAGAGGGGCTGAAACAAAGGGCGAGAAACAGAGGTGCTGAAACAGAGGGCGAGAAACAGAGGGGCTGAAACAGAGGGGCTGAAACAGAGGGCAAGAAACAGATGGGCTGAAACAGAGGGCGAGAAACAGAGGGGCTGAAACAGAGGGGCTGAAACAGAGGGGCTGAAACAGAGGGCGAGAAACAGAGGGGCTGAAACAAAGGGCGAGAAACAGAGGGGCGGAAACAGAGGCGCTGAAACAGAGGGGCTGAAACAGAAGGGCAGAAACAGAGGGCGAGAAACAGAGGGGCTGAATCAGAGGGGCTGAATCAGAGGGGCTGAAACAGAGGGGCTGAAACAGAGGGCGAGAAACAGAGGGGCTGAATCAGAGGGGCTGAATCAGAGGGGCTGAAACAGAGGGGCTGAAACAGAGGGCGAGAAACTAAGGGACTGAATCAGAGAGGCTGAAACAGAGGGGCTGAAACAGACGGGCTGAAACAGAGGGGCTGAAACAGAGGGGCTGAAATAGAGGGGCTGAAACAGAGGGGCTGAAACAGAGGGGCCGAAACAGAGGGGCTGAATCAGAGGGGCTGAAACAGAGGGGCTGAAACAGAGGGCGAGAAACAGAGAGGCTGAAACAGAGGGCGAGAAACAGAGGGGCTGAAACAGAGGGCGAGAAACAGTGGTGCTGAAACAGAGGGGCTGAAACAGAGGGGCTGAAACAGAGGGCGAGAAACAGAGGGGCTGAAACAGATGGCGAGAAACAGAGGGGCTGAAAGAGAGGGCGAGAAACAGAGGGGCTGAATCAGAGGGGCTGAAACAGAGGGCGAGAAACAGAGGGGCTGAAACAGAGGGCGAGAAACAGAGGGCAAGAAACAGAGGTGCTGAAACAGAGTGTGAGAAACAGAGGGGCTGAAACAGAGGGCGAGAAACAGAGTAGCTGAAACAGAGGGCGAGAAACAGAGGGGCTGAAACAGAGGAGCTGAAACAGAGAGTGCGAAACAGAGGGGCTGAAACAGAGCGCGAGAAACAGAGGGGCTGAAACAGAGGGCGAGAAACAGAGGGGCTGAAACAGAGGGCAAGAAACAGAGGGGCTGAAACCGAGTGGCTGAAACAGAAGGGCTGAAACAGAGGGGCTGAAACAGAGGGCGAGAAACAGAGGGGCTGAAACAGAAGGCGAGAAACAGAGTGGCTGAAACAGAGGGCGAGAAACAGAGGGGCAGAAACAGAGGGCGAGAAACAGAGGTGCTGAAACAGAGGGGCTGAAACAGAGGGGCTGAAACAGAAGGCAAGAAACAGAGGGGCTGAAACAGAGGGCGAGAAACAGAGGGGCTGAAACAGAGGGCCTGAAACAGAGGGGCTGAAACAGAGGGCGAGAAACAGAGGGGCTGAAACAAAGGGCGAGAAACAGAGGGGCTGAAACAGAGGGGCAGAAACAGATGGGCTGAAACAGAGGGGCTGAATCGGAGGGGCTGAAGCAGAGGGGCTGAAACAGAGGGGCTGAAACAGAGGGCAAGAAACAGAGGGGCTGAAACAGAGGGGCTGAAACAGAGGGGCAGAAACTGAGGGCGAGAAACAGAGGGGCTGAAACAGAGGGGCTGAAACAGAGGGCGAGAAACAGAGGGGCTGAATCAGAGGGGCTGAATCAGAGGGGCTGAAACAGAGGGGCTGAAACAGAGGGCGAGAAACTAAGGGACTGAATCAGAGGGGCTGAAACAGAGGGGCTGAAACAGAGGGGCAGAAACAGAGGGCGAGAAACAGAGGGGCTGAAACAGAGGGGCTGAAACAGAGCGCGAGAAACAGAGGGGCTGAAACAGAGGGGCGGAAACAGAGGGGCGGAAACAGAGGGGCTGAAACAGAGAGCGAGAAACAGAGGGGCTGAACCAGAGGGGCGGAAACAGAGGGGCTGAATCAGAGGGTGAGAAACATAGTGGCTGAAACAAAGGGGCTGAAACAGTTGGGCTAAAATAGAGGGGCTGAAACAGAGGGCGAGAAATAGAGGGGCTGAAACAGAGGGCGAGAAACCGGGAGGCTGAAACAGAGGGCGAGAAACAGAGGGGCTGAAACAGAGGGCGAGAAACAAAGGGGCTGAAACAGAGGTGCTGAAACAGAGGGGCTGAAACAGAGGGCGAGAAACAGAGGGGCTGAAACAGAGGGCGAGAAACAGAGGGGCTGAAACAGAGGGCGAGAAACAGAGGGCCTGAAACAGAGGGCGAAAAACAGAGGGGCTGAAACAGAGGGGCTGAAACAGAGGGGCTGAAACAGAGGGCGAGAAACAGAGGGGCTGAAACAAAGGGCGAGAAACAGAGGGGCTGAAACAGAGGGGCTGAAACAGAGGGCGAGAAACAGAGGGGCTGAAACAGAGGGGCTGAAACAGAGGGCGAGAAACAGAGGGGCTGAAACAGAGGGGCTGAAACAGAGGGGCTGAAACAGAGGGGCTGAAACAGAGGGCGAGAAACAGAGGGGCTGAATCAGAGGGGCTGAATCAGAGGGGCTGAAACAGAGGGCCTGAATCAGAGCGGCTGAAACACAAGGCGAGAAACAGAGGGGCTGAAAGAGAGGGCCTGAATCAGAGGGGCTGAAACAGAAGGCGAGAAACAGAGGGGCTGAAACAGAGGGCGAGAAACAGAGGGGCAGAAACAGAGGGCGAGAAACAGTGGGGCTGAAACAGAGGGGCTGAAACAGAGGGCAAGAAACAGAGGGGCTGAAACAGAGGGCGAGAAACAGAGGGGCTGAAACAGAGGGGCTGAAGCAGAGTGGCTGAAACAGAGGGCGAGAAACAGAGGGGCTGAATCAAAGGGAGAGAAACAGAGGGGCTGAAACAGAGGGGCAGAAACAGAGGGGCTGAAACAGAGGGGCTGAATCGGAGGGGCTGAAACAGAGGGGCTGAAACAGAGGGGCTGAAACAGAGAGTGCGAAACAGAGGGGCTGAAACAGAGGGCGAGAAACAGAGGGGCTAAAACAGAGGGCGATAAACAGAGGGGCTGAAACAGAGGGCAAGAAAGAGAGGGGCTGAAACCGAGTGGCTGAAACAGAAGGGCTGAAACAGAGGGGCTGAAACAGAGGGCGAGAAACAGAGGGGCTGAATCAGAGGGGCTGAAACAGAGGGGCTGAAACAGAAGGCGAGAAACAGACGGGCTGAAACAGAGGGCGAGAAACAGAGGGGCAGGAACAGAGGGCGAGAAACAGAGGGGCTGAAACAGAGGGGCTGAAACAGAGGGCAAGAAACAGATGGGCTGAAACAGAGTGCGAGAAACAGAGGGGCTGAAACAGAGGGGCTGAAACAGAGGGGCTGAAACAGAGGGCGAGAAACAGAGGGGCTGAAACAAAGGGCGAGAAACAGAGGGGCGGAAACAGAGGGGCAGAAACAGAGGGGCTGAAACAGAGGGGCTGAATCGGAGGGGCTGAAACAGAGGCGCTGAAACAGAGGGGCTGAAACAGAGGGCAAGAAACAGAGGGGCTGAAACAGAGGGGCTGAAACAGAAGGGCAGAAACAGAGGGCGAGAAACAGAGGGGCTGAATCAGAGGGGCTGAATCAGAGGGGCTGAAACAGAGGGGCTGAAACAGAGGGCGAGAAACAGAGGGGCTGAATCAGAGGGGCTGAATCAGAGGGGCTGAAACAGAGGGGCTGAAACAGAGGGCGAGAAACTAAGGGACTGAATCAGAGGGGCTGAAACAGAGGGGCTGAAACAGACGGGCTGAAACAGAGGGGCTGAAACAGAGGGGCTGAAATAGAGGGGCTGAAACAGAGGGGCTGAAACAGAGGGGCCGAAACAGAGGGGCTGAATCAGAGGGGCTGAAACAGAGGGGCTGAAACAGAGGGCGAGAAACAGAGAGGCTGAAACAGAGGGCGAGAAACAGAGGGGCTGAAACAGAGGGCGAGAAACAGTGGTGCTGAAACAGAGGGGCTGAAACAGAGGGGCTGAAACAGAGGGCGAGAAACAGAGGGGCTGAAACAGATGGCGAGAAACAGAGGGGCTGAAAGAGAGGGCGAGAAACAGAGGGGCTGAATCAGAGGGGCTGAAACAGAGGGCGAGAAACAGAGGGGCTGAAACAGAGGGCGAGAAACAGAGGGCAAGAAACAGAGGTGCTGAAACAGAGTGTGAGAAACAGAGGGGCTGAAACAGAGGGCGAGAAACAGAGTAGCTGAAACAGAGGGGCTGAAACAGAGGGGCTGATTCAGAGGGGCTGAAAAAGAGGGGCTGAATCAGAGGGGCTGAAACAGAGGGCGAGAAACAGAGGGGCTGAAACCGAGGGCGAGAAACAGAGGAGCAGAAACAGAGGGCGAGAAACAGAGGGGCTGAAACAGAGGAGCTGAAACAGAGAGTGCGAAACAGAGGGGCTGAAACAGAGCGCGAGAAACAGAGGGGCTGAAACAGAGGGCGAGAAACAGAGGGGCTGAAACAGAGGGCAAGAAACAGAGGGGCTGAAACCGAGTGGCTGAAACAGAAGGGCTGAAACAGAGGGGCTGAAACAGAGGGCGAGAAACAGAGGGGCTGAAACAGAAGGCGAGAAACAGAGGGGCTGAAACAGAGGGCGAGAAAAAGAGGGGCAGAAACAGAGGGCGAGAAACAGAGGTGCTGAAACAGAGGGGCTGAAACAGAGGGGCTGAAACAGAGGGCAAGAAATAGAGGGGCTGAAACAGAGGGCGAGAAACAGAGGGGCTGAAACAGAGGGCCTGAAACAGAGGGGCTGAAACAGAGGGCGAGAAACAGAGGGGCTGAAACAAAGGGCGAGAAACAGAGGGGCTGAAACAGAGGGGCAGAAACAGATGGGCTGAAACAGAGGGGCTGAATCGGAGGGGCTGAAACAGAGGGGCTGAAACAGAGGGGCTGAAACAGAGGGCAAGAAACAGAGGGGCTGAAACAGAGGGGCTGAAACAGAGGGGCAGAAACTGAGGGCGAGAAACAGAGGGGCTGAAACAGAGGGGCTGAAACAGAGGGCGAGAAACAGAGGGGCTGAATCAGAGGGGCTGAATCAGAGGGGCTGAAACAGAGGGGCTGAAACAGAGGGCGAGAAACTAAGGGACTGAATCAGAGGGGCTGAAACAGAGGGGCAGAAACAGAGGGCGAGAAACAGAGGGGCTGAAACAGAGGGGCTGAAACAGAGCGCGAGAAACAGAGGGGCTTAATCAGAGGGGTTGAATCAGAGGGGCTGAAACAGAGGGGCTGAATCAGAGGGGCTGAAACAGAAGGCGAGAAACAGAGGGGCTGAAACAGAGGGCGAGAAACAGAGGGGCAGAAACAGAGGGCGAGAAACAGAGGGGCTGAAACAGAGGGCGAGAAACAGAGGGGCTGAAACAAAGGGCGAGAAACAGAGGGGCTGAAACAGAGGGGCAGAAACAGAGGGGCTGAAACAGAGGGGCTGAATCGGAGGGGCTGAAACAGAGGGGCTGAAACAGAGGGGCTGAAACAGAGGGCAAGAAACAGAGGGGCTGAAACCGAGGGGCTGAAACAGAGGGGCAGAAACAGAGGGCGAGAAACAAAGGGGCTGAAACAGAGGGGCTGAAACAGAGGGCGAGAAACAGAGGGGCTGAATCAGAGGGGCTGAATCAGAGGGGCTGAAACAGAGGGGCTGAAACAGAGGGCGAGAAACTAAGGGACTGAATCAGAGGGGCTGAAACAGAGGGGCTGAAACAGACGGGCTGAAACAGAGAGCCTGAAACAGAGGGGCTGAAACAGAGGGACTGAAATAGAGGGGCTGAAACAGAGGGGCTGAATCAGAGGGGCTGAAACAGAGGGGCTGAATCAGAGGGGCTGAAACAGAGGGCGAGGAACAGAGGGGCTGAAACAGAGGGGCTGAATCAGAGGGGCTGAAACAGAGGGGCTGAAACAGAGGGCGAGAAACAGAGGGGCTGAAACAGAGGGCAAGAAACAGAGGGGCTGAAACAGAGGGCGAGAAACAGACGGGCTGAAACAGAGGGGCTGAAACAGAGGGGCTGAAACAGAGGGCGAGAAACAGAGGGGCTGAAACAGAGGGCGAGAAACAGAGGGCGAGAAACAGAGGGACTGAAACAGAGGGTCTGAAACAGAGGGGCTGAAACAGAGGGCGAGAAACAGAGGGGCTGAAACGGAGGGCGAGAAACAGAGGGGCTGAAACAGAGGGCGAGAAACAGAGGGGCTGAAACAGAGGGGCTGAAACAGTGGGGCTGAAACAGAGGGGCTGAAACAGAGGGTGAGAAATAAAGGGGCTGAAACAGAGGGCGAGAAACAGAGGGGCTGAAACAGAGGGCGAGAAACAGAGGGGCTGAAACAGAGGGCGAGAAACAGAGGGGCTGAAACAGAGGGGCTGAAACAGAGGGGCTGAAACAGAGGGCAAGAAATAGAGGGGCTGAAAAAGTGGGCAAGAAACAGAGGGGCTGAAACAGAGGGTGAGAAACAGAGGGGCTGAATCAGAGGGGCTGAAACAAATGCTGAGAAACAGAGGGGCTGAAACAGAGGGCGAGAAACAGAGGGGCTGAAACAGAGGGGCTGAAACAGAGGGTGAGAAACAGAGGGGCTGAAACAGAGGGCGAGAAACAGAGGGGCTGAAACAGAGGGGCAGAAACAGACGGGCTGAATCAGAGTGGCTGATTCAGAGGGTCTGAAACAGAGGGGCTGAATCAGAGGGGCGGAAACAGAGGGCGAGAAACAGAGTGGCAGATACAGAGGGCAAGAAACAGAGGGGCTGAAACAGAGGGCGAGAAACAGACGGGCAGAAACAGAGAGCGAGAAACAGAGGGGCTGAAACAGAGGGTGAGAAACAGAGGGACTGAAACAGAGGGTCTGAAACAGAGAGCGCGAAACAGAGGGACTGAAACAGAGGGCGAGAAACAGAGGGGCTGAAACAGAGGGCGAGAAACAGAGGGGCTGAAACAGAGGGGCGGAAACAGAGGGCGAGAAACAGAGTGGCAGATACAGAGGGCAAGAAACAGAGGGGCTGAAACAGAGGGCGAGAAACAGACGGGCAGAAACAGAGAGCGAGAAACAGAGGGACTGAAACAGAGGGTCTGAAACAGAGAGCGCGAAACAGAGGGACTGAAACAGAGGGCGAGAAACAGAGGGGCTGAAACAGAGGGCGAGAAACAGAGGGGCTGAAACAGAGGGCGAGAAACAGAGGGGCTGAAACAGAGGGCGAGAAACAGACGGGCAGAAACAGAGGGCGAGAAACAGAGGGACTGAAACAAAGGGGCTGAAACAGAGAGCGCGAAACAGAGGGACTGAAACAGAGGGCGAGAAACAGAGGGGCTGAAACAGCGGGCAAGAATCAGAGGGGATGAAACAGAGGGCGAGAAACAGAGGGGCTCAAACAGAGGGCAAGAAACAGAGGGGCTGAAACAGAGTGGCTGAAACAGAGGGCGAGAAACAGAGGGGCTGAATCAGACAGGCTGAATCAGATGGGCTGAAACAGTGGGCCTGAAACAGAGGGCGAGAAACAGAGTGGCTGAAACAGAGGGCGAGAAACAGAGGGCGAGAAACAGAGGGGCTGAAACAGAGGGGCTGAAACAGAGGGCAAGAAATAGCGGGGCTGAAAAAGAGGGCAAGAAACAGAGGGGCTGAAACAGAGGGTGAGAAACAGAGGGGCTGAATCAGAGGGGCTGAAACAAATGCCGAGAAACAGAGGGGCTGAAACAGAGGGCAAGAAACAGAGGGGCTGAAACAGAGGGGCTGAAACAGAGGGGCAGAAACAGAGGGCGAGAAACAGAGGGGCTGAAACAGAGGGGCTGAAACAGAGGGCGAGAAACAGAGAGGCTGAATCAGAGGGGCTGAATCAGAGGGGCTGAAACAGAGGGGCTGAAACAGAGGGCGAGAAACTAAGGGACTGAATCAGAGGGGCTGAAACAGAGGGGCTGAAACAGACGGGCTGAAACAGAGAGCCTGAAACAGAGGGGCTGAAACAGAGGGGCTGAAATAGAGGGGCTGAAACAGAGGGGCTGAATCCGAGGGGCTGAAACAGAGGGGCTGAATCAGAGCGGCTGAAACAGAGGGCGAGGAACAGAGGGGCTGAAACAGAGGGGCTGAATCAGAGGGGCTGAAACAGAGGGGCTGAAACAGAGGGCGAGAAACAGAGAGGCTGAAACAGAGGGCGAGAAACAGAGGGGCTGAAACAGAGGGCAAGAAACAGAGGGGCTGAAACAGAGGGCGAGAAACAGAGGGGCTGAAACAGAGGGGCTGAAACAGAGGGGCTGAAACAGAGGGCGAGAAACAGAGGGCGAGAAACAGAGGGACTGAAACAGAGGGTCTGAAACAGAGGGGCTGAAACAGAGGGCGAGAAACAGAGGGGCTGAAACGGAGGGCGAGAAACAGAGGGGCTGAAACAGAGGGCGAGAAACAGAGGGGCTGAAACAGAGGGGCTGAAACAGTGGGGCTGAAACAGAGGGGCTGAAACAGAGGGTGAGAAATAAAGGGGCTGAAACAGAGGGCGAGAAACAGAGGTGCTGAAACAGAGGGCGAGAAACAGAGGGGCTGAAACAGAGGGCAAGAAACAGAGGGGCTGAAACAGAGGGGCTGAAACAGAGGGTCTGAAACAGAGGGCAAGAAATAGAGGGGCTGAAAAAGAGGGCAAGAAACAGAGGGGCTGAAACAGAGGGTGAGAAACAGAGGGGCTGAATCAGAGGGGCTGAAACAAATGCCGAGAAACAGAGGGGCTGAAACAGAGGGCGAGAAACAGAGGGGCTGAAACAGAGGGGCTGAAACAGAGGGTGAGAAACAGAGGGGCTGAAACAGAGGGCGAGAAACAGAGGGGCTGAAACAGAGGGGCAGAAACAGACGGGCTGAATCAGAGGGGCGGAAACAGAGGGCGAGAAACAGAGTGGCAGATACAGAGGGCAAGAAACAGAGGGGCTGAAACAGAGGGCGAGAAACAGACCGGCAGAAACAGAGAGCGAGAAACAGAGGGACTGAAACAGAGGGTCTGAAACAGAGAGCGCGAAACAGAGGGACTGAAACAGAGGGCGAGAAACAGAGGGGCTGAAACAGAGGGCGAGAAACAGAGGGGCTGAAACAGAGGGGCGGAAACAGAGGGCGAGAAACAGAGTGGCAGATACAGAGGGCAAGAAACAGAGGGGCTGAAACAGAGGGCGAGAAACAGACGGGCAGAAACAGAGAGCGAGAAACAGAGGGACTGAAACAGAGGGTCTGAAACAGAGAGCGCGAAACAGAGGGACTGAAACAGAGGGCGAGAAACAGAGGGGCTGAAACAGAGGGCGAGAAACAGAGGGGCTGAAACAGAGGGCGAGAAACAGAGGGGCTGAAACAGAGGGCGAGAAACAGACGGGCAGAAACAGAGGGCGAGAAACAGAGCGACTGAAACAAATGGGCTGAAACAGAGAGCGCGAAACAGAGGGACTGAAACAGAGGGCGAGAAACAGAGGGGCTGAAACAGCGGGCAAGAAACAGAGGGGATGAAACAGAGGGCGAGAAACAGAGGGGCTGAAACAGAGGGCAAGAAACAGAGGGGCTGAAACAGAGTGGCTGAAACAGAGGGCGAGAAACAGAGGGGCTGAATCAGACAGGCTGAATCAGATGGGCTGAAACAGAGGGCCTGAAAAAGAGGGCGAGAAACAGAGAGGCTGAAACACAGGGCGAGAAACAGAGGGGCTGAAACAGAGGGGCTGAAACAGAGGGTCTGAAACAGAGGGCAAGAAATAGAGGGGCTGAAAAAGAGGGCAAGAAACAGAGGGGCTGAAACAGAGGGTGAGAAACAGAGGGGCTGAATCAGAGGGGCTGAAACAAATGCCGAGAAACAGAGGGGCTGAAACAGAGGGCGAGAAACAGAGGGGCTGAAACAGAGGGGCTGAAACAGAGGGTGAGAAACAGAGGGGCTGAAACAGAGGGCGAGAAACAGAGGGGCTGAAACAGAGGGGCAGAAACAGACGGGCTGAATCAGAGTGGCTGATTCAGAGGGACTGAATCAGAGGGGCTGAATCAGAGGGGCGGAAACAGAGGGCGAGAAACAGAGGGGATGAAACAGAGGGCGAGAAACAGAGGGGCTGAAACAGAGGGCAAGAAACAGAGGGGCTGAAACAGAGTGGCTGAAACAGAGGGCGAGAAACAGAGGGGCTGAATCAGACAGGCTGAATCAGATGGGCTGAAACAGAGGGCCTGAAAAAGAGGGCGAGAAACAGAGAGGCTGAAACACAGGGCGAGAAACAGAGGGGCTGAAACAGAGGGGCTGAAACAGAGGGTCTGAAACAGAGGGCAAGAAATAGAGGGGCTGAAAAAGAGGGCAAGAAACAGAGGGGCTGAAACAGAGGGTGAGAAACAGAGGGGCTGAATCAGAGGGGCTGAAACAAATGCCGAGAAACAGAGGGGCTGAAACAGAGGGCGAGAAACAGAGGGGCTGAAACAGAGGGGCTGAAACAGAGGGTGAGAAACAGAGGGGCTGAAACAGAGGGCGAGAAACAGAGGGGCTGAAACAGAGGGGCAGAAACAGACGGGCTGAATCAGAGTGGCTGATTCAGAGGGACTGAATCAGAGGGGCTGAATCAGAGGGGCGGAAACAGAGGGCGAGAAACAGAGTGGCAGATACAGAGGGCAAGAAACAGAGGGGCTGAAACAGAGGGCGAGAAACAGACGGGCAGAAACAGAGAGCGCGAAACAGAGGGACTGAAACAGAGGGTCTGAAACTGAGAGCGCGAAACAGAGGGACTGAAACAGAGGGCGAGAAACAGAGGGGCTGAAACAGAGGGCGAGAAACAGAGGGGCTGAAACAGAGGGCGAGAAACAGAGGGGCTGAAACAGAGGGCGAGAAACAGACGGGCAGAAACAGAGGGCGAGAAACAGAGGGACATGAAACAAAGGGGCTGAAACAGAGAGCGCGAAACAGAGGGTCTGAAACAGAGGGCGAGAAACAGAGGGGCTGAAACAGCGGGCAAGAAACAGAGGGGCTGAAACAGAGGGCGAGAAACAGAGGGGCTGAAACAGAGGGCAAGAAACAGAGGGGCTGAAACAGAGGGGCGGAAACAGAGGGGCTGAAACAGTGGGGCTGAAACACACGGCGAGAAACAGAGAGGCTGAAACACAGGGCGAGAAACAGAGGGGCTGAAACAGAGGGCGAGAAACAGAGGGGCTGAAACAGAGGGACTGAAACAGAGGTGCTGAAACAGAGGGGCTGAAAGAGAGGGCGAGAAACAGAGTGGCTGAAACAGAGGGCGAGAAACAGAGGGGCTGAATCAGACAGGCTGAATCAGATGGGCTGAAACAGAGGGCCTGAAACAGAGGGCGAGAAACAGAGTGGCTGAAACAGAGGGCGAGAAACAGAGGGCGAGAAACAGAGGGGCTGAAAAAGTGGGGCTGAAACAAAGGGGCTGAAACAAAGTGCCTGATACAGAGGGCGAGAAACAGAGGGGCTGAAACAGAGGGCGAGAAACAGAGGGGTTGAAACAGAGGGGCTGAAACAGTGGGGCTGAAACAGAGGGCGAGAAACAGAGAGGCTGAAACACAGGGCGAGAAACAGAGGTGCTGAAACAGAGGGCGAGAACCAGAGGGGCTGAAACAGAGGGACTGAAACAGAGGGGCTGAAACAGAGGTGCTGAAACAGAGGGCGAGAAACAGAGTGGCTGAAACAGAGGGCGAGAAACAGAGTGGCTGAAACAGAGGGCAAGAAACAGAGGGGCTGAAACAGAGGGCGAGAAACAGAGGGGCTGAAACAGTGGGCCAGAAACAGAGTGGCTGAAACAGAGGGCGAGAAACAGAGTGGCTGAAACAGAGGGCAAGAAACAGAGGGGCTGAAACAGAGGGCGAGAAACAGAGGGGCTGAAACAGAGGGGCTGAAACAGAGGGGCGGAAACAGAGGGGCTGAAACAGAGAGCGAGAAACAGAGGGGCTGAAACAGAGGGGCGGAAACAGAGGGGCTGAAACAGAGGGCGAGAAACATAGTGGCTGAAACAAAGGGGCTGAAACAGTGGGGCTACAATAGAGGGGCTGAAACAGAGGGCGAGAAATAGAGGGGCTGAAACAGAGGGCGAGAAACGGAGGGGCTGAAACAGAGGGGATGAAACAGAGGGCGAGAAACAGAGGGGCTGAAACAGAGGGGCTGAAACAGAGGGGTTGAAACAGAGGGCGAGAAACAGAGGGGCTGAAACAGAGGGCGAGAAACAGAGGGGCTGAAACAGAGGGCGAGAAACACAGGGGCTGAAACAGAGGGCTAGAAACAGAGGGGCTGAAACAGAGGGGCTGAAACAGAGAGGCTGAAACAGAGGGCGAGAAACAGAGGGGCTGAAACAGAGGGCGAGAAACAGAGGGGCAGAAACAGAGGGGCTGAAACAGAGGGCGAGAAACAGAGGGGCTGAAACAGAGGGGCTGAAACAGAGGGGCTGAAACCGAGGGCGAGAAACAGAGAGGCTGAAACAGAGGGCGAGAAACAGAGTGGCTGAAACAGAGGACAAGAAACAGAGGGGCTGAAACAGAGGGCGAGAAACAGAGGGGCTCAAACAGAGGGGCTGAAACAGAGGGTTGAAACAGAGAGCGAGAAACAGAGGGGCTGAAACAGAGGGCGAGAAACAGAGAGGCTGAAACAGAGGGCGAGAAACAGATGGGCTGAAACAGAGGGCGAGAAACAGAGGGGCAGAAACAGAGGGGCTGAAACAGAGGGCGAGAAACAGAGGGGCTGAAACAGAGGGGCTGAAACAGAGGGGCTGAAACAGAGGGCGAGAAACAGAGAGGCTGAAACAGAGGGCGAGAAACAGAGTGGCTGAAACAGAGGACAAGAAACAGAGGGGCTGAAACAGAGGGCGAGAAACAGAGGGGCTCAAACAGAGGGGCTGAAACAGAGGGTTGAAACAGAGAGCGAGAAACAGAGGGGCTGAAACAGAGGGCCAGAAACAGAGGGCGAGAAACAGAGGGACTGAAACAGTGGGGCTGAAACAGAGGGGCTGATACAGAGGGCGAGAAACAGAGCGGCTGAAACAGAGGGCGAGAAACAGAGGGGCTGAAACAAAGGGGCTGAAACAGTGGGGCTAAAACAGAGGGGCTGAAACAGAGGGCGAGAAATAGAGGGGCTGAAACAGAGGGCGAGAAACAGAGGGGCTGAAACAGAGGGCGAGAAACAGAGGGGCTGAAACAGAAGGCGAGAAACAGAGGGGCTGAAACAGAGGGGCTGAAACAGAGGGCGAGAAACAGAGGGTCTGAAACAGAGGGCGAGAAACAGAGGGGCTGAAACAGAGGGCGAGAAACAGAGGGTCTGAATCAGAGGGGCTGAAACAGAGGGCGAGAAACAGAGGGGCTGAAACAGAGGATCTGAAACAGAGGGTGAGAAACAGAGGGGCTGAAACAGAGGGCGAGAAACAGAGGGGCTGAAACAGAGGGGCTGAAACAGAGGGGCTGAATCAGAGGGGCTGATTCAGAGGGGCTGAAACAGAGGGGCTTAATCAGAGGGGCTGAAACAGAGGGCGAGAAACAGAGGGGCTGAAACAGAGGGCGAGAAACAGAGGGGCAGAACAGAGGGCGAGAAACAGAGAAGCTGAAACAGAGGGGCTGAAACAGAGAGCGCGAAACAGAGGGGCTGAAACAGATGGCGAGAAACAGAGGGACTGAAACAGAGGTCGAGAAACAGAGGGGCTGAAACAGAGGGCAAGAAACAGAGGGGCTGAAACAGAGTGGCTGAAACAAGGGCTGAAACAGAGGGGCAGAAACAGCGGGCGAGAAACAGAGGGGCTGAATCATGAGGGGCTGAATTAGAAGGGCTGAAACAGAGGGCGAGAAACAGAGGGGCTGAAACAGAGGGCGAGAAACAGACGGGCAGAAACAGAGGGGCTGAAACAGAGGGGCTGAAACAGAGGGCGAGAAACAGACGGGCAGAAACAGAGAGCGAGAAACACAGGGACTGAAACAGAGGGGCTGAAACAGAGGGTTGAAAGAGAGAGCGAGAAACAGAGGGGCTGAAACAGAGGGCCAGAAACAGAGGGCGAGAAACAGAGGGACTGAAACAGTGGGGCTGAAACAGAGGGGCTGATACAGAGGGCGAGAAACAGAGCGGCTGAAACAGAGGGCGAGAAACAGAGGGGCTGAAACAAAGGGGCTGAAACAGTAGGGCTAAAACAGAGTGGCTGAAACAGAGGGCGAGAAATAGAGGGGCTGAAACAGAGGGCGAGAAACAGAGGGGCTGAAACAGAGGGCGAGAAACAGAGGGGCTGAAACAGAGGGCGAGAAACAGAGGGGCTGAATCAGAGGGGCTGAAACAGAGGGTGAGAAACAGAGGGGCTGAAACAGAGGGCGAGAAACAGAGGGGCTGAAACAGAGGGCGAGAAACAGAGTGGCTGAAACAGATGGGCTGAAACAGAGGGGCTGAAAAAGAGGGCGAAAAACAGAGGGGCTGAAACAGAGGGCGAGAAACAGAGGGGCTGAATCAGTGGGCTAAATCAGAGGGGCTGAATCAGAGCGGCTGAAACAGAGGGGCTGAATCAGAGGGGCTGAAACAGAGGGCGAGAAACAGATGGGCTGAAACAGAGGGCAAGAAACAGAGGGGCTGAAACAGAAGGGCTGAAACAGAGGGCGAGAAACAGAGGGGCTGAATCAGAGGGGCTAAATCAGAGGGGCTGAATCAGAGGGGTTGAAACAGAGGGTTGAATCAGAGGGGCTGAAACAGAGGGCGAGAAACAGAGTGGCTGAAACAGAGGGCGAGAAACAGAGTGGCTGAAACAGAGGGCAAGAAACAGAGGGGCTGAAACAGAGGGCGAGAAACAGAGGGGCTGAAACAGTGGGCCAGAAACAGAGTGGCTGAAACAGAGGGCGAGAAACAGAGTGGCTGAAACAGAGGGCAAGAAACAGAGGGGCTGAAACAGAGGGCGAGAAACAGAGGGGCTGAAACAGAGGGGCTGAAACAGAGGGGCGGAAACAGAGGGGCTGAAACAGAGAGCGAGAAACAGAGGGGCTGAAACAGAGGGGCGGAAACAGAGGGGCTGAAACAGAGGGCGAGAATCATAGTGGCTGAAACAAAGGGGCTGAAACAGTGGGGCTACAATAGAGGGGCTGAAACAGAGGGCGAGAAATAGAGGGGCTGAAACAGAGGGCGAGAAACGGAGGGGCTGAAACAGAGGGGATGAAACAGAGGGCGAGAAACAGAGGGGCTGAAACAGAGGGGCTGAAACAGAGGGGTTGAAACAGAGGGCGAGAAACAGAGGGGCTGAAACAGAGGGCGAGAAACAGAGGGGCTGAAACAGAGGGCGAGAAACAGAGGGGCTGAAACAGAGGGCGAGAAACAGAGGGGCTGAAACAGAGGGGCTGAAACAGAGAGGCTGAAACAGAGGGCGAGAAACAGAGGGGCTGAAACAGAGGGCGAGAAACACAGGTTTCAGAAACAGAGGGGCTGAAACAGAGGGCGAGAAACAGAGGGGCTGAAACAGAGGGGCTGAAACAGAGGGGCTGAAACCGAGGGCGAGAAACAGAGAGGCTGAAACAGAGGGCGAGAAACAGAGTGGCTGAAACAGAGGACAAGAAACAGAGGGGCTGAAACAGAGGGCGAGAAACAGAGGGGCTCAAACAGAGGGGCTGAAACAGAGGGTTGAAACAGAGAGCGAGAAACAGAGGGGCTGAAACAGAGGGCGAGAAACAGAGAGGCTGAAACAGAGGGCGAGAAACATATGGGCTGAAACAGAGGGCGAGAAACAGAGGGGCAGAAACAGAGGGGCTGAAACAGAGGGCGAGAAACAGAGGGGCTGAAACAGAGGGGCTGAAACAGAGGGGCTGAAACAGAGGGCGAGAAACAGAGAGGCTGAAACAGAGGGCGAGAAACAGAGTGGCTGAAACAGAGGACAAGAAACAGAGGGGCTGAAACAGAGGGCGAGAAACAGAGGGGCTCAAACAGAGGGGCTGAAACAGAGGGTTGAAACAGAGAGCGAGAAACAGAGGGGCTGAAACAGAGGGCCAGAAACAGAGGGCGAGAAACAGAGGGACTGAAACAGTGGGGCTGAAACAGAGGGGTTGATACAGAGGGCGAGAAACAGAGCGGCTGAAACAGAGGGCGAGAAACAGAGGGGCTGAAACAAAGGGGCTGAAACAGTGGGGCTAAAACAGAGGGGCTGAAACAGAGGGCGAGAAATAGAGGGGCTGAAACAGAGGGCGAGAAACAGAGGGGCTGAAACAGAGGGCGAGAAACAGAGGGGCTGAAACAGAAGGCGAGAAACAGAGGGGCTGAAACAGAGGGGCTGAAACAGAGGGCGAGAAACAGAGGGTCTGAAACAGAGGGCGAGAAACAGAGGGGCTGAAACAGAGGGCGAGAAACAGAGGGTCTGAATCAGAGGGGCTGAAACAGAGGGCGAGAAACAGAGGGGCTGAAACAGAGAGCGAGAAACAGAGGGGCTGAAACAGAGGATCTGAAACAGAGGGTGAGAAACAGAGGGGCTGAAATAGAGGGCGAGAAACAGAGGGGCTGAAACAGAGGGGCTGAAACAGAGGGGCTGAATCAGAGGGGCTGATTCAGAGGGGCTGAAACAGAGGGGCTTAATCAGAGGGGCTGAAACAGAGGGCGAGAAACAGAGGGGCTGAAACAGAGGGCGAGAAACAGAGGGGCAGAACAGAGGGCGAGAAACAGAGGAGCTGAAACAGAGGGGCTGAAACAGAGAGCGCGAAACAGAGGGTCTGAAACAGAAGGCGAGAAACAGAGGGACTGAAACAGAGGTCGAGAAACAGAGGGGCTGAAACAGAGGGCAAGAAACAGAGGGGCTGAAACAGAGTGGCTGAAACAAGGGCTGAAACAGAGGGGCAGAAACAGCGGGCGAGAAACAGAGGGGCTGAATCATGAGGGGCTGAATTAGAAGGGCTGAAACAGAGGGCGAGAAACAGAGGGGCTGAAACAGAGGGCGAGAAACAGACGGGCAGAAACAGAGGGGCTGAAACAGAGGGGCTGAAACAGAGGGCGAGAAACAGACGGGCAGAAACAGAGAGCGAGAAACACAGGGACTGAAACAGAGGGGCTGAAACAGAGGGTTGAAAGAGAGAGCGAGAAACAGAGGGGCTGAAACAGAGGGCCAGAAACAGAGGGCGAGAAACAGAGGGACTGAAACAGTGGGGCTGAAACAGAGGGGCTGATACAGAGGGCGAGAAACAGAGCGGCTGAAACAGAGGGCGAGAAACAGAGGGGCTGAAACAAAGGGGCTGAAACAGTAGGGCTAAAACAGAGTGGCTGAAACAGAGGGCGAGAAATAGAGGGGCTGAAACAGAGGGCGAGAAACAGAGGGGCTGAAACAGAGGGCGAGAAACAGAGGGGCTGAAACAGAGGGCAAGAAACAGAGGGGCTGAAACAGAGGGCGAGAAACAGAGGGGCTGAAACAGTGGGCCAGAAACAGAGTGGCTGAAACAGAGGGCGAGAAACAGAGTGGCTGAAACAGAGGGCAAGAAACAGAGGGGCTGAAACAGAGGGCGAGAAACAGAGGGGCTGAAACAGAGGGGCTGAAACAGAGGGGCGGAAACAGAGGGGCTGAAACAGAGAGCGAGAAACAGAGGGGCTGAAACAGAGGGGCGGAAACAGAGGGGCTGAAACAGAGGGCGAGAATCATAGTGGCTGAAACAAAGGGGCTGAAACAGTGGGGCTACAATAGAGGGGCTGAAACAGAGGGCGAGAAATAGAGGGGCTGAAACAGAGGGCGAGAAACGGAGGGGCTGAAACAGAGGGGATGAAACAGAGGGCGAGAAACAGAGGGGCTGAAACAGAGGGGCTGAAACAGAGGGGTTGAAACAGAGGGCGAGAAACAGAGGGGCTGAAACAGAGGGCGAGAAACAGAGGGGCTGAAACAGAGGGCGAGAAACAGAGGGGCTGAAACAGAGGGCGAGAAACAGAGGGGCTGAAACAGAGGGGCTGAAACAGAGAGGCTGAAACAGAGGGCGAGAAACAGAGGGGCTGAAACAGAGGGCGAGAAACACAGGTTTCAGAAACAGAGGGGCTGAAACAGAGAGCGAGAAACAGAGGGGCTGAAACAGAGGGGCTGAAACAGAGGGGCTGAAACCGAGGGCGAGAAACAGAGAGGCTGAAACAGAGGGCGAGAAACAGAGTGGCTGAAACAGAGGACAAGAAACAGAGGGGCTGAAACAGAGGGCGAGAAACAGAGGGGCTCAAACAGAGGGGCTGAAACAGAGGGTTGAAACAGAGAGCGAGAAACAGAGGGGCTGAAACAGAGGGCGAGAAACAGTGAGGCTGAAACAGAGGGCGAGAAACATATGGGCTGAAACAGAGGGCGAGAAACAGAGGGGCAGAAACAGAGGGGCTGAAACAGAGGGCGAGAAACAGAGGGGCTGAAACAGAGGGGCTGAAACAGAGGGGCTGAAACAGAGGGCGAGAAACAGAGAGGCTGAAACAGAGGGCGAGAAACAGAGTGGCTGAAACACAGAGGACAAGAAACAGAGGGGCTGAAACAGAGGGCGAGAAACAGAGGGGCTCAAACAGAGGGGCTGAAACAGAGGGTTGAAACAGAGAGCGAGAAACAGAGGGGCTGAAACAGAGGGCCAGAAACAGAGGGCGAGAAACAGAGGGACTGAAACAGTGGGGCTGAAACAGAGGGGTTGATACAGAGGGCGAGAAACAGAGCGGCTGAAACAGAGGGCGAGAAACAGAGGGGCTGAAACAAAGGGGCTGAAACAGTGGGGCTAAAACAGAGGGGCTGAAACAGAGGGCGAGAAATAGAGGGGCTGAAACAGAGGGCGAGAAACAGAGGGGCTGAAACAGAGGGCGAGAAACAGAGGGGCTGAAACAGAAGGCGAGAAACAGAGGGGCTGAAACAGAGGGGCTGAAACAGAGGGCGAGAAACAGAGGGTCTGAAACAGAGGGCGAGAAACAGAGGGGCTGAAACAGAGGGCGAGAAACAGAGGGTCTGAATCAGAGGGGCTGAAACAGAGGGCGAGAACAGAGGGGCTGAAACAGAGAGCGAGAAACAGAGGGGCTGAAACAGAGGATCTGAAACAGAGGGTGAGAAACAGAGGGGCTGAAACAGAGGGCGAGAAACAGAGGGGCTGAAACAGAGGGGCTGAAACAGAGGGGCTGAATCAGAGGGGCTGATTCAGAGGGGCTGAAACAGAGGGGCTTAATCAGAGGGGCTGAAACAGAGGGCGAGAAACAGAGGGGCTGAAACAGAGGGCGAGAAACAGAGGGGCAGAACAGAGGGCGAGAAACAGAGGAGCTGAAACAGAGGGGCTGAAACAGAGAGCGCGAAACAGAGGGTCTGAAACAGAAGGCGAGAAACAGAGGGACTGAAACAGAGGTCGAGAAACAGAGGGGCTGAAACAGAGGGCAAGAAACAGAGGGGCTGAAACAGAGTGGCTGAAACAAGGGCTGAAACAGAGGGGCAGAAACAGCGGGCGAGAAACAGAGGGGCTGAATCATGAGGGGCTGAATTAGAAGGGCTGAAACAGAGGGCGAGAAACAGAGGGGCTGAAACAGAGGGCGAGAAACAGACGGGCAGAAACAGAGGGGCTGAAACAGAGGGGCTGAAACAGAGGGCGAGAAACAGACGGGGCAGAAACAGAGAGCGAGAAACACAGGGACTGAAACAGAGGGGCTGAAACAGAGGGTTGAAAAGAGAGAGCGAGAAACAGAGGGGCTGAAACAGAGGGCCAGAAACAGAGGGCGAGAAACAGAGGGACTGAAAACAGTGGGGCTGAAAACAGAGGGGCTGATACAGAGGGCGAGAAACAGAGCGGCTGAAACAGAGGGCGAGAAACAGAGGGGCTGAAACAAAGGGGCTGAAACAGTAGGGCTAAAACAGAGTGGCTGAAACAGAGGGCGAGAAATAGAGGGGCTGAAACAGAGGGCGAGAAACAGAGGGGCTGAAACAGAGGGCGAGAAAACAGAGGGGCTGAAACAGAAGGCGAGAAACAGAGGGGCTGAAACAGAGGGGCTGAAACAGAGGGCGAGAAACAGAGGGGCTGAAACAGAGGGCGAGAAACAGAGGGGCTGAAAACAGAGGGCAAGAAACAGAGGGGCTGAAACAGAGTGGCTGAAACAGAGGGCGAGAAACAGAGGGGCTGAATCAGACAGGCTGAATCAGATGGGCTGAAAACAGAGGGGCTGAAACAGAGGGTGAGAAACAAAGGGGCTGAAACAGCGGGCGAGAAACAGAGGGCAAGAAACAGAGGGGCTGAAACAGAGGGGCTGAAACAGAGGGGCTGAAACAGAGGGCGAGAAACAGAGGGGCTGAATCAGAGGGGCTGAATCAGAGGGACTGAAACAGAGGGGCTGAAACAGAGGGCGAGAAACAAAGGGGCTGAAAACAGCGGGCGAGAAACAGAGGGCGAGAAACAGAGTGTCTGAATCAGAGGGCTGAAAACAGAGGGCGAGAAACAGAGGGGCTGAAACAGAGGGCGAGAAACAGAAGGGCTGAAACAGAGGGGCTGAAACAGAGGGGCTGAAACAGAGGGGCTGAATCCGAGGGCAAGAAACAGAGAGGCTGAAACAGAGGGCGAGAAACAGAGGGGCTGAAACAGAGGGCGAGAAACAGAGGGGTTGAAACAGAGGGGCTGAAACAGTGGGGCTGAAACAGAGGGCGAGAAACAGAGAGGCTGAAAACACAGGGCGAGAAAACAGAGGTGCTGAAACAGAGGGCGAGAACCAGAGGGGCTGAAACAGAGGGACTGAAACAGAGGGGCTGAAACAGAGGTGCTGAAACAGAGGGGCTGAAACAGAGAGCGAGAAACAGAGTGGCTGAAACAGAGGGCAAGAAACAGAGGGGCTGAAAACAGAGGGCGAGAAACAGAGGGGCTGAAACAGTGTGCCAGAAACAGAGTGGCTGAAACAGAGGGCGAGAAACAGAGTGGCTGAAACAGAGGGCAAGAAACAGAGGGGCTGAAAACAGAGGGCGAGAAACAGAGGGGCTGAAACAGAGGGGCTGAAAACAGAGGGGCGGAAACAGAGGGGCTGAAACAGAGAGCGAGAAACAGAGGGGCTGAAACAGAGGGGCGGAAAACAGAGGGGCTGAAACAGAGGGCGAGAAACATAGTGGCTGAAACAAAGGGGCTGAAACAGTGGGGCTACAATAGAGGGGCTGAAACAGAGGGCGAGAAATAGAGGGGCTGAAACAGAGGGCGAGAAACGGAGGGGCTGAAACAGAGGGGATGAAACAGAGGGCGAGAAAACAGAGGGGCTGAAACAGAGGGGCTGAAACAGAGGGGTTGAAACAGAGGGCGAGAAACAGAGGGGCTGAAACAGAGGGCGAGAAACAGAGGGGGCTGAAACAGAGGGCGAGAAACAGAGGGGCTGAAACAGAGGGCGAGAAACAGAGGGGCTGAAACAGAGGGGCTGAAACAGAGAGGCTGAAACAGAGGGCGAGAAACAGAGGGGCTGAAACAGAGGGCGAGAAACAGAGGGGCAGAAACAGAGGGGCTGAAACAGAGGGCGAGAAACAGAGGGGCTGAAACAGAGGGGCTGAAACAGAGGGGCTGAAACAGAGGGCGAGAAACAGAGAGGCTGAAACAGAGGGCGAGAAACAGAGTTGCTGAAACAGAGGACAAGAAACAGAGGGGCTGAAACAGAGGGCGAGAAACAGAGGGGCTCAAACAGAAGGCGAGAAACAGAGGGGCTGAAACAGAGGGGCTGAAACAGAGGGCGAGAAACAGAGGGGCTGAAACAGAGGGCGAGAAACAGAGGGGCTGAAACAGAGGGCAAGAAACAGAGGGGCTGAAACAGAGTGGCTGAAACAGAGGGCGAGAAACAGAGGGGCTGAATCAGACAGGCTGAATCAGATGGGCTGAAACAGAGGGGCTGAAACAGAGGGTGAGAAACAAAGGGGCTGAAACAGCGGGCGAGAAACAGAGGGCAAGAAACAGAGGGGCTGAAACAGAGGGGCTGAAACAGAGGGGCTGAAACAGAGGGCGAGAAACAGAGGGGCTGAATCAGAGGGGCTGAATCAGAGGGACTGAAACAGAGGGGCTGAAACAGAGGGCGAGAAACAAAGGGGCTGAAACAGCGGGCGAGAAACAGAGGGCGAGAAACAGAGTGTCTGAATCAGAGGGGCTGAAACAGAGGGCGAGAAACAGAGGGGCTGAAACAGAGGGCGAGAAACAGAAGGGCTGAAACAGAGGGGCTGAAACAGAGGGGCTGAAACAGAGGGGCTGAATCCGAGGGCAAGAAACAGAGAGGCTGAAACAGAGGGCGAGAAACAGAGGGGCTGAAACAGAGGGCGAGAAACAGAGGGGTTGAAACAGAGGGGCTGAAACAGTGGGGCTGAAACAGAGGGCGAGAAACAGAGAGGCTGAAACACAGGGCGAGAAACAGAGGTGCTGAAACAGAGGGCGAGAACCAGAGCGGCTGAAACAGAGGGACTGAAACAGAGGGGCTGAAACAGAGGTGCTGAAACAGAGGGGCTGAAACAGAGAGCGAGAAACAGAGTGGCTGAAACAGAGGGCAAGAAACAGAGGGGCTGAAACAGAGGGCGAGAAACAGAGGGGCTGAAACAGTGTGCCAGAAACAGAGTGGCTGAAACAGAGGGCGAGAAACAGAGTGGCTGAAACAGAGGGCAAGAAACAGAGGGGCTGAAACAGAGGGCGAGAAACAGAGGGGCTGAAACAGAGGGGCTGAAACAGAGGGGCGGAAACAGAGGGGCTGAAACAGAGAGCGAGAAACAGAGGGGCTGAAACAGAGGGGCGGAAACAGAGGGGCTGAAACAGAGGGCGAGAAACATAGTGGCTGAAACAAAGGGGCTGAAACAGTGGGGCTACAATAGAGGGGCTGAAACAGAGGGCGAGAAATAGAGGGGCTGAAACAGAGGGCGAGAAACGGAGGGGCTGAAACAGAGGGGATGAAACAGAGGGCGAGAAACAGAGGGGCTGAAACAGAGGGGCTGAAACAGAGGGGTTGAAACAGAGGGCGAGAAACAGAGGGGCTGAAACAGAGGGCGAGAAACAGAGGGGCTGAAACAGAGGGCGAGAAACAGAGGGGCTGAAACAGAGGGCGAGAAACAGAGGGGCTGAAACAGAGGGGCTGAAACAGAGAGGCTGAAACAGAGGGCGAGAAACAGAGGGGCTGAAACAGAGGGCGAGAAACAGAGGGGCAGAAACAGAGGGGCTGAAACAGAGGGCGAGAAACAGAGGGGCTGAAACAGAGGGGCTGAAACAGAGGGGCTGAAACAGAGGGCGAGAAACAGAGAGGCTGAAACAGAGGGCGAGAAACAGAGTTGCTGAAACAGAGGACAAGAAACAGAGGGGCTGAAACAGAGGGCGAGAAACAGAGGGGCTCAAACAGAGGGGCTGAAACAGAGGGTTGAAACAGAGAGCGAGAAACAGAGGGGCTGAAACAGAGGGCGAGAAACAGAGAGGCTGAAACAGAGGGCGAGAAACAGAGGGGCTGAAACAGAGGGCGAGAAACAGAGGGGCAGAAACAGAGGGGCTGAAACAGAGGGCGAGAAACAGAGGGGCTGAATCAGAGGGGCTGAATTAGAAGGGCTGAAACAGAGGGCGAGAAACAGAGGGGCTGAAACAGAGCGCGAGAAACAGACGGGCAGAAACAGAGGGGCTGAAACAGAGGGGCTGAAACAGAGGGCGAGAAACAGACGGGCAGAAACAGAGAGCGAGAAACACAGGGACTGAAACAGAGGGGCTGAAACAGAGGGTTGAAAGAGAGAGCGAGAAACAGAGGGGCTGAAACAGAGGGCCAGAAACAGAGGGCGAGAAACAGAGGGACTGAAACAGTGGGGCTGAAACAGAGGGGCTGATACAGAGGGCGAGAAACAGAGCGGCTGAAACAGAGGGCGAGAAACAGAGGGGCTGAAACAAAGGGGCTGAAACAGTAGGGCTAAAACAGAGGGGCTGAAACAGAGGGCGAGAAATAGAGGGGCTGAAACAGAGGGCGAGAACCAGAGGGGCTGAAACAGAGGGCGAGAAACAGAGGGGCTGAAACAGAAGGCGAGAAACAGAGGGGCTGAAACAGAGGGGCTGAAACAGAGGGCGAGAAACAGAGGGGCTCAAACAGAGGGGCTGAAACAGAGGGTTGAAACAGAGAGCGAGAAACAGAGGGGCTGAAACAGAGGGCCAGAAACAGAGGGCGAGAAACAGAGGGACTGAAACAGTGGGGCTGAAACAGAGGGGCTGATACAGAGGGCGAGAAACAGAGCGGCTGAAACAGAGGGCGAGAAACAGAGGGGCTGAAACAAAGGGGCTGAAACAGTGGGGCTAAAACAGAGGGGCTGAAACAGAGGGCGAGAAATAGAGGGGCTGAAACAGAGGGCGAGAAACAGAGGGGCTGAAACAGAGGGCGAGAAACAGAGGGGCTGAAACAGAAGGCGAGAAACAGAGGGGCTGAAACAGAGGGGCTGAAACAGAGGGCGAGAAACAGAGGGTCTGAAACAGAGGGCGAGAAACAGAGGGGCTGAAACAGAGGGCGAGAAACAGAGGGTCTGAATCAGAGGGGCTGAAACAGAGGGCGAGAAACAGAGTGGCTGAAACAGAGAGCGAGAAACAGAGGGGCTGAAACAGAGGATCTGAAACAGAGGGTGAGAAACAGAGGGGCTGAAACAGAGGGCGAGAAACAGAGGGGCTGAAACAGAGGGGCTGAAACAGAGGGGCTGAATCAGAGGGGCTGATTCAGAGGGGCTGAAACAGAGGGGCTTAATCAGAGGGGCTGAAACAGAGGGCGAGAAACAGAGGGGCTGAAACAGAGGGCGAGAAACAGAGGGGCAGAACAGAGGGCGAGAAACAGAGGAGCTGAAACAGAGGGGCTGAAACAGAGAGCGCGAAACAGAGGGTCTGAAACAGATGGCGAGAAACAGAGGGACTGAAACAGAGGTCGAGAAACAGAGGGGCTGAAACAGAGGGCAAGAAACAGAGGGGCTGAAACAGAGTGGCTGAAACAAGGGCTGAAACAGAGGGGCAGAAACAGAGGGCGAGAAACAGAGGGGCTGAATCAGAGGGGCTGAATTAGAAGGGCTGAAACAGAGGGCGAGAAACAGAGGGGCTGAAACAGAGGGCGAGAAACAGACGGGCAGAAACAGAGGGGCTGAAACAGAGGGGCTGAAACAGAGGGCGAGAAACAGACGGGCAGAAACAGAGAGCGAGAAACACAGGGACTGAAACAGAGGGGCTGAAACAGAGGGTTGAAAGAGAGAGCGAGAAACAGAGGGGCTGAAACAGAGGGCCAGAAACAGAGGGCGAGAAACAGAGGGACTGAAACAGTGGGGCTGAAACAGAGGGGCTGATACAGAGGGCGAGAAACAGAGCGGCTGAAGCAGAGGGCGAGAAACAGAGGGGCTGAAACAAAGGGGCTGAAACAGTAGGGCTAAAACAGAGGGGCTGAAACAGAGGGCGAGAAATAGAGGGGCTGAAACAGAGGGCGAGAACCAGAGGGGCTGAAACAGAGGGCGAGAAACAGAGGGGCTGAAACAGAAGGCGAGAAACAGAGGGGCTGAAACAGAGGGGCTGAAACAGAGGGCGAGAAACAGAGGGGCTGAAACAGAGGGCGAGAAACAGAGGGGCTGAAACAGAGGGCAAGAAACAGAGGGGCTGAAACAGAGTGGCTGAAACAGAGGGCGAGAAACAGAGGGGCTGAATCAGACAGGCTGAATCAGATGGGCTGAAACAGAGGGGCTGAAACAGAGGGTGAGAAACAAAGGGGCTGAAACAGCGGGCGAGAAACAGAGGGCAAGAAACAGAGGGGCTGAAACAGAGGGGCTGAAACAGAGGGGCTGAAACAGAGGGCGAGAAACAGAGGGGCTGAATCAGAGGGGCTGAATCAGAGGGACTGAAACAGAGGGGCTGAAACAGAGGGCGAGAAACAAAGGGGCTGAAACAGCGGGCGAGAAACAGAGGGCGAGAAACAGAGTGTCTGAATCAGAGGGGCTGAAACAGAGGGCGAGAAACAGAGGGGCTGAAACAGAGGGCGAGAAACAGAAGGGCTGAAACAGAGGGGCTGAAACAGAGGGGCTGAAACAGAGGGGCTGAATCCGAGGGCAAGAAACAGAGAGGCTGAAACAGAGGGCGAGAAACAGAGGGGCTGAAACAGAGGGCAAGAAAGAGAGGGGCTGAAACAGAGGGCGAGAAACAGAGGGGCTGAAACAGAGGGGCTGAAACAGAGGTGCTGAAACGGAGGGGCTGAAACAGAGGGCGAGAAACAGAGGGGCTGAAACAGAGGGCGAGAAACAGAGGGGCTGAAACAGAGGGCGAGAAACAGAGGGCGAGAAACAGAGGGACTGAAAAAGAGGGGCTGAAACAGAGGGGCTGAAACAGATGGCGAGAAACAGAGGGGCTGAAACAGAGGGCGAGAAACAGAGGGGCTTAAACAGAGGGCGAGAAACAGAGGGGCTGAAACAGAGGGGCTGAAACAGTGGGGCTGAAACAGAGCGGCTGAAACAGAGGGCGAGAAATAGAGGGGCTGAAACACAGGGCGAGAAATACAGGGGCTGAAACAGAGGGCGAGAAACAGAGGGGCTGAAACAGAGGAGCTGAAACAGAGGGGCTGAAACAGAGGGCGAGAAACAGAGGGGCTGAAACAGAGGGCGAGAAACAGAGGGGCTGAAACAGAGGGCGAGAAACAGAGGGGCTGAATCAGAGGAGCTGAAACAGAGGGCGAGAAACCGAGTGGCTGAAACAGAGGGGCTGAGACAGAGGGTGAGAAACAGAGGGGCTGAAACAGAGGGCGAGAAACAGAGGGGCTGAAACAGAGGATCTGAAACAGAGGGGCTGAATCAGAGGGGCTGATTCAGAGGGGCTGAAACAGTGGCGCTGAAGCAGAGGGGCTGAAACAGAGGGCAAGAAACAGAGGGGCTGAAACAAAGGGGCTGAAACAGTGGGGCTGAAACAGAGGGGCTGCAACAGAGGGCGAGAAACAGAGGGGCTGAAACAGAGGGCGAGAAACAGAGTGGCTGAAACAGAGGGGCTGAAACAGAGGGGCTGAATCAGAGTGGCTGATTCAGAGGGTCTGAATCAGAGGGGCTGAATCAGAGGGGCGGAAACAGAGGGCGAGAAACAGAGGGGCAGAAACAGAGGGCAAGAAACAGAGGGGCTGAAACAGAGGGCGAGAAACAGATGGGCAGAAACAGAGAGCGAGAAACAGAGGGACTGAAACAGAGGGGCTGAAACAGAGAGCGCGAAACAGAGGGACTGAAACAGAGGGCGAGAAACAGAGGGGCTGAAACAGAGGGCGAGAAACAGAGGGGCTGAAAAAGAGGGCGAGAAACAGAGGGGCTGAAACAGAGGGAGGGAAACAGACGGGCAGAAACAGAGGGCGAGAAACAGAGGGACTGAAACAAAGGGGCTGAAACAGAGAGCGCGAAACAGAGGGACTGAAACAGAGGGCGAGAAACAGAGGGGCTGAAACAGAGGGCCAGAAACAGAGGGGCTGAAACAGAGGGCGAGAAACAGAGGGGCTGAAACAGAGGGCGAGAAACAGAGGGGCTGACACAGAGGGGCTGAAACAGAGGGGCTGAAACAGAGGGCGAGAAACAGAGGGGCTGAAACAGAGGGCGAGAAACAGAGGGGCTGAATCAGAGGGGCTGAAACAGAAGGCGAGAAAGAGAGGGGCTGAAACAGAGGGCGAGAAACAGAGGGGCAGAAACAGAGGGCGAGAAACAGAGGGGCTGAAACAGAGGGGCTGAAACAGAGGGGCTGAAAGGAGGGCAAGAAACAGAGGATCTGAAACAGAGGGCGAGAAACAGAGGGGCTGAAACAGAGGGGCTGAAACAGAGGGGCTGAAACAGAGGGCGAGAAACAGAGGGGCTGAAACAAAGGGCGAGAAACAGAGGGGCTGAAACAGAGGGGCAGAAACAGAGGGGCTGAAACAGAGGGGCTGAATCGGAGGGGCTGAAACAGAGGGGCTGAAACAGAGGGGCTGAAACAGAGGGCAAGAAACAGAGGGGCTGAAACAGAGGGGCTGAAACAGAGGGGCAGAAACAGAGTGCGAGAAACAGAGGGGCTGAAACAGAGGGGCTGAAACAGAGGGCGAGAAACAGAGGGGCTGAATCAGAGGGGCTGAATCAGAGGGGCTGAAACAGAGGGGCTGAAACAGAGGGCGAGAAACTAAGGGACTGAATCAGAGGGGCTGAAACAGAGGGGCTGAAACAGACGGGCTGAAACAGAGGGGCTGAAACAGCGGGCGAGAAACAGAGGGGCTGAAACAGAGGGCGAGAAACAGAGTGGCTGAAACAGAGGGTCTGAAACAGAGGGGCTGAAACAGAGGGCGAGAAAGAGAGGGGCTGAAACAGAGGGGCTGAAACAGAGGGGCTGAAACAGAGGGCGAGAAACAGAGGGGCTGAAACAGAGGGCGAGAAACAGAGGGGCTGAAACAGAGGGCGAGAAACAGAGGGGCTGAAACAGAGGGCGAGAAACAGAGGGGCTGAAACAGAGGGGCTGAAACAGAGAGCGAGAAACAGAGGGGCTGAAACAGAGGGGCTGAAACAGAGGGCGAGAAACAGAGGGGCTGAATCAGAGGGGCTGAAACAGAAGGCGAGAAACAGAGGTGCTGAAACAGAGGGCGAGAAACAGAGGGGCTTAAACAGAGGGCGAGAAACAGAGGGGCTGAAACAGAGGGGCTGAAACAGTGGGGCTGAAACAGAGCGGCTGAAACAGAGGGCGAGAAATAGAGAGGCTGAAACACAGGGCGAGAAATACAGGGGCTGAAACAGAGGGCGAGAAACAGAGGGGCTGAAACAGAGGAGCTGAAACAGAGGGGCTGAAACAGAGGGCGAGAAACAGAGGGGCTGAAAAAGAGGGCGAGAAACAGAGGGGCTGAAACAGAGGGCGAGAAACAGAGGGGCTGAATCAGAGGAGCTGAAACAGAGGGCGAGAAACAGAGTGGCTGAAAAAGAGGGGCTGAGACAGAGGGTAAGAAACAGAGGGGCTGAAACAGAGGGCGAGAAACTGAGGGGCTGAAACAGAGGATCTGAAACAGAGTGGCTGAATCAGAGGGGCTGATTCAGAGGGGCTGAAACAGTGGGGCTGAAGCAGAGGGGCTGAAACAGAGGGCAAGAAACAGAGGGGCTGAAACAAAGGGGCTGAAACAGTGGGGCTGAAACAGGGGGGCTGAAACAGAGGGCGAGAAACAGAGGTGCTGAAACAGAGGGCGAGAAACAGAGTGGCTGAAACAGAGGGGCTGAAACAGAGGGGCTGAATCAGAGTGGCTGATTCAGAGGGTCTGAATCAGAGGGGCTGAATCAGAGGGGCGGAAACAGAGGGCGAGAAACAGAGGGGCAGAAACAGAGGGCAAGAAACAGAGGGGCTGAAACAGAGGGCGAGAAACAGATGGGCAGAAACAGAGAGCGAGAAACAGAGGGACTGAAACAGAGGGGCTGAAACAGAGAGCGCGAAACAGAGGGACTGAAACAGAGGGTGACAAACAGAGGGGCTGAAACAGAGGGCGAGAAACAGAGGGGCTGAAACAGAGGGCGAGAAACAGAGGGGCTGAAACAGAGGGAGGGAAACAGACGGGCAGAAACAGAGGGCGAGAAACAGAGGGACTGAAACAAAGGGGCTGAAACAGAGAGCGCGAAACAGAGGGACTGAAACAGAGGGCGAGAAACAGAGGGGCTGAAACAGAGGGCCAGAAACAGAGGGGCTGAAACAGAGGGCGAGAAACAGAGGGGCTGAAACAGAGGGCGAGAAACAGAGGGGCTGACACAGAGGGGCTGAAACAGAGGGGCTGAAACAGAGGGCGAGAAACAGAGGGGCTGAAACAGAGGGCGAGAAACAGAGGGGCTGAATCAGAGGGGCTGAAACAGAAGGCGAGAAACAGAGGGGCTGAAACAGAGGGCGAGAAACAGAGGGGCAGAAACAGAGGGCGAGAAACAGAGGGGCTGAAACAGAGGGGCTGAAACAGAGGGGCTGAAACAGAGGGCAAGAAACAGAGGGGCTGAAACAGAGGGCGAGAAACAGAGGGGCTGAAACAGAGGGGCTGAAACAGAGGGGCTGAAACAGAGGGCGAGAAGCAGAGGGGCTGAAACAAAGGGCGAGAAACAGAGGGGCTGAAACAGAGGGGCAGAAACAGAGGGGCTGAAACAGAGGGGCTGAATCGGAGGGGCTGAAACAGAGGGGCTGAAACAGAGGGGCTGAAACAGAGGGCAAGAAACAGAGGGGCTGAAACAGAGGGGCTGAAACAGAGGGGCAGAAACAGAGTGCGAGAAACAGAGGGGCTGAAACAGAGGGGCTGAAACAGAGGGCGAGAAACAGAGGGGCTGAATCAGAGGGGCTGAATCAGAGGGGCTGAAACAGAGGGGCTGAAACAGAGGGCGAGAAACTAAGGGACTGAATCAGAGGGGCTGAAACAGAGGGGCTGAAACAGACGGGCTGAAACAGAGGGGCTGAAACAGCGGGCGAGAAACAGAGGGGCTGAAACAGAGGGCGAGAAACAGAGTGGCTGAAACAGAGGGTCTGAAACAGAGGGGCTGAAACAGAGGGCGAGAAAGAGAGGGGCTGAAACAGAGGGGCTGAAACAGAGGGGCTGAAACAGAGGGCGAGAAACAGAGGTGCTGAAACAGAGGGCGAGAAACAGAGGGGCTGAAACAGAGGGCGAGAAACAGAGGGGCTGAAACAGAGGGGCTGAAACAGAGAGCGAGAAACAGAGGGGCTGAAACAGAGGGTCTGAAACAGAGGGCGAGAAACAGAGGGGCTGAATCAGAGGGGCTGAAACAGAAGGCGAGAAACAGAGGGGCTGAAACAGAGGGCGAGAAACAGAGGGGCTGAAACAGATGGCGAGAAACAGAGGGGCTGAAACAGAGGGCGAGAAACAGAGGGGCTTAAACAGAGGGCGAGAAACAGAGGGGCTGAAACAGAGGGGCTGAAACAGTGGGGCTGAAACAGAGCGGCTGAAACAGAGGGCGAGAAATAGAGGGGCTGAAACACAGGGCGAGAAATACAGGGGCTGAAACAGAGGGCGAGAAACAGAGGGGCTGAAACAGAGGAGCTGAAACAGAGGGTCTGAAACAGAGGGCGAGAAACAGAGGGGCTGAAAAAGAGGGCGAGAAACAGAGGGGCTGAAACAGAGGGCGAGAAACAGAGGGGCTGAATCAGAGGAGCTGAAACAGAGGGCGAGAAACAGAGTGGCTGAAACAGAGGGGCTGAGACAGAGGGTGAGAAACAGAGGGGCTGAAATAGAGGGCGAGAAACAGAGGGGCTGAAACAGAGGATCTGAAACAGAGGGGCTGAATCAGAGGGGCTGATTCAGAGGGGCTGAAACAGTGGGGCTGAAGCAGAGGGGCTGAAACAGAGGGCAAGAAACAGAGGGGCTGAAACAAAGGGGCTGAAACAGTGGGGCTGAAACAGAGGGGCTGAAACAGAGGGCGAGAAACAGAGGGGCTGAAACAGAGGGCGAGAAACAGAGTGGCTGAAACAGAGGGGCTGAAACAGAGGGGCTGAATCAGAGTGGCTGATTCAGAGGGTCTGAATCAGAGGGGCTGAATCAGAGGGGCGGAAACAGAGGGCGAGAAACAGAGGGGCAGAAACAGAGGGCAAGAAACAGAGTGGCTGAAACAGAGGGCGAGAAACAGATGGGCAGAAACAGAGAGCGAGAAACAGAGGGACTGAAACAGAGGGGCTGAAACAGAGAGCGCGAAACAGAGGGACTGAAACAGAGGGCGAGAAACAGAGGGGCTGAAACAGAGGGCGAGAAACAGAGGGGCTGAAACAGAGGGCGAGAAACAGAGGGGCTGAAACAGAGGGAGGGAAACAGACGGGCAGAAACAGAGGGCGAGAAACAGAGGGACTGAAACAAAGGGGCTGAAACAGAGAGCGCGAAACAGAGGGACTGAAACAGAGGGCGAGAAACAGAGGGGCTGAAACAGAGGGCCAGAAACAGAGGGGCTGAAACAGAGGGCGAGAAACAGAGGGGCTGAAACAGAGGGCGAGAAACAGAGGGGCTGACACAGAGGGGCTGAAACAGAGGGGCTGAAACAGAGGGCGAGAAACAGAGGGGCTGAAACAGAGGGCGAGAAACAGAGGGGCTGAATCAGAGGGGCTGAAACAGAAGGCGAGAAACAGAGGGGCTGAAACAGAGGGCGAGAAACAGAAGGGCAGAAACAGAGGGCGAGAAACAGAGGGGCTGAAACAGAGGGGCTGAAACAGAGGGGCTGAAACAGAGGGCAAGAAACAGAGGGGCTGAAACAGAGGGCGAGAAACAGAGGGGCTGAAACAGAGGGGCTGAAACAGAGGGGCTGAAACAGAGGGCGAGAAACAGAGGGGCTGAAACAAAGGGGAGGAACAGAGGGGCTGAAACAGAGGGGCAGAAACAGAGGGGCTGAAACAGAGGGGCTGAATCGGAGGGGCTGAAACAGAGGGGCTGAAACAGAGGGGCTGAAACAGAGGGCAAGAAACAGAGGAGCTGAAACAGAGGGGCTGAAACAGAGGGGCAGAAACAGAGTGCGAGAAACAGAGGGGCTGAAACAGAGGGGCTGAAACAGAGGGCGAGAAACAGAGGGGCTGAATCAGAGGGGCTGAATCAGAGGGGCTGAAACAGAGGGGCTGAAACAGAGGGCGAGAAACTAAGGGACTGAATCAGAGGGGCTGAAACAGAGGGGCTGAAACAGACGGGCTGAAACAGAGGGGCTGAAACAGCGGGCGAGAAACAGAGGGGCTGAAACAGAGGGCGAGAAACAGAGTGGCTGAAACAGAGGGTCTGAAACACAGGGGCTGAAACAGAGGGCGAGAAAGAGAGGGGCTGAAACAGAGGGGCTGAAACAGAGGGGCTGAAACAGAGGGCGAGAAACAGAGGGGCTGAAACAGAGGGCGAGAAACAGAGGGGCTGAAACAGAGGGCGAGAACAGAGGGGCTGAAACAGTGGGCGAGAAACAGAGGGGCTGAAACAGAGGGGCTGAAACAGAGAGCGAGAAACAGAGTGGCTGAAACAGAGGGGCTGAAACAGACGGGCTGAAACAGAGGGGCTGAAACAGCGGGCGAGAAACAGAGGGGCTGAAACAGAGGGCGAGAAACAGAGTGGCTGAAACAGAGGGTCTGAAACACAGGGGCTGAAACAGAGGGCGAGAAAGAGAGGGGCTGAAACAGAGGGGCTGAAACAGAGGGGCTGAAACAGAGGGCGAGAAACAGAGGGGCTGAAACAGAGGGCGAGAAACAGAGAGGCTAAAACACAGGGCGAGAAACAGAGGTGCTGAAACAGAGGGCGAGAACCAGAGGGGCTGAAACAGAGGGACTGAAACAGAGGGGCTGAAACAGAGGTGCTGAAACAGAGGGGCTGAAACAGAGAGCGAGAAACAGAGTGGCTGAAACAGAGGGCAAGAAACAGAGGGGCTGAAACAGAGGGCGAGAAACAGAGGGGCTGAAACAGTGTGCCAGAAACAGAGTGGCTGAAACAGAGGGCGAGAAACAGAGTGGCTGAAACAGAGGGCAAGAAACAGAGGGGCTGAAACAGAGGGCGAGAAACAGAGGGGCTGAAACAGAGGGGCTGAAACAGAGGGGCGGAAACAGAGGGGCTGAAACAGAGAGCGAGAAACAGAGGGGCTGAAACAGAGGGGCGGAAACAGAGGGGCTGAAACAGAGGGCGAGAAACATAGTGGCTGAAACAAAGGGGCTGAAACAGTGGGGCTACAATAGAGGGGCTGAAACAGAGGGCGAGAAATAGAGGGGCTGAAACAGAGGGCGAGAAACGGAGGGGCTGAAACAGAGGGGATGAAACAGAGGGCGAGAAACAGAGGGGCTGAAACAGAGGGGCTGAAACAGAGGGGTTGAAACAGAGGGCGAGAAACAGAGGGGCTGAAACAGAGGGCGAGAAACAGAGGGGCTGAAACAGAGGGCGAGAAACAGAGGGGCTGAAACAGAGGGCGAGAAACAGAGGGGCTGAAACAGAGGGGCTGAAACAGAGAGGCTGAAACAGAGGGCGAGAAACAGAGGGGCTGAAACAGAGGGCGAGAAACAGAGGGGCAGAAACAGAGGGGCTGAAACAGAGGGCGAGAAACAGAGGGGCTGAAACAGAGGGGCTGAAACAGAGGGGCTGAAACAGAGGGCGAGAAACAGAGGGGCTGAAACAGAGGGCGAGAAACAGAGTTGCTGAAACAGAGGACAAGAAACAGAGGGGCTGAAACAGAGGGCGAGAAACAGAGGGGCTCAAACAGAGGGGCTGAAACAGAGGGTTGAAACAGAGAGCGAGAAACAGAGGGGCTGAAACAGAGGGCGAGAAACAGAGAGGCTGAAACAGAGGGCGAGAAACAGAGGGGCTGAAACAGAGGGCGAGAAACAGAGGGGCAGAAACAGAGGGGCTGAAACAGAGGGCGAGAAACAGAGGGGCTGAAACAGTGGGGCTGAAACAGAGGGGCTGAAACAGAGGGAGAGAAACAGAGAGGCTGAAACAGAGGGCGAGAAACAGAGTGGCTGAAACAGAGGACAAGAAACAGAGGGGCTGAAACAGAGGGCGAGAAACAGAGGGGCTCAAACAGAGGGGCTGAAACAGAGGGTTGAAACAGAGAGCGAGAAACAGAGGGGCTGAAACAGAGGGCCAGAAACAGAGGGCGAGAAACAGAGGGACTGAAACAGTGGGGCTGAAACAGAGGGGCTGATACAGAGGGCGAGAAACAGAGCGGCTGAAACAGAGGGCGAGAAACAGAGGGGCTGAAACAAAGGGGCTGAAACAGTGGGGCTAAAACAGAGGGGCTGAAACAGAGGGCGAGAAATAGAGGGGCTGAAACAGAGGGCGAGAAACAGAGGGGCTGAAACAGAGGGCGAGAAACAGAGGGGCTGAAACAGAAGGCGAGAAACAGAGGGGCTGAAACAGAGGGGCTGAAACAGAGGGCGAGAAACAGAGGGTCTGAAACAGAGGGCGAGAAACAGAGGGGCTGAAACAGAGGGCGAGAAACAGAGGGTCTGAATCAGAGGGGCTGAAACAGAGGGCGAGAAACAGAGTGGCTGAAACAGAGAGCGAGAAACAGAGGGGCTGAAACAGAGGATCTGAAACAGAGGGTGAGAAACAGAGGGGCTGAAACAGAGGGCGAGAAACAGAGGGGCTGAAACAGAGGGGCTGAAACAGAGGGGCTGAATCAGAGGGGCTGATTCAGAGGGGCTGAAACAGAGGGGCTTAATCAGAGGGGCTGAAACAGAGGGCGAGAAACAGAGGGGCTGAAACAGAGGGCGAGAAACAGAGGGGCAGAACAGAGGGCGAGAAACAGAGGAGCTGAAACAGAGGGGCTGAAACAGAGAGCGCGAAACAGAGGGTCTGAAACAGATGGCGAGAAACAGAGGGACTGAAACAGAGGTCGAGAAACAGAGGGGCTGAAACAGAGGGCAAGAAACAGAGGGGCTGAAACAGAGTGGCTGAAACAAGGGCTGAAACAGAGGGGCAGAAACAGAGGGCGAGAAACAGAGGGGCTGAATCAGAGGGGCTGAATTAGAAGGGCTGAAACAGAGGGCGAGAAACAGAGGGGCTGAAACAGAGGGCGAGAAACAGACGGGCAGAAACAGAGGGGCTGAAACAGAGGGGCTGAAACAGAGGGCGAGAAACAGACGGGCAGAAACAGAGAGCGAGAAACACAGGGACTGAAACAGAGGGGCTGAAACAGAGGGTTGAAAGAGAGAGCGAGAAACAGAGGGGCTGAAACAGAGGGCCAGAAACAGAGGGCGAGAAACAGAGGGACTGAAACAGTGGGGCTGAAACAGAGGGGCTGATACAGAGGGCGAGAAACAGAGCGGCTGAAACAGAGGGCGAGAAACAGAGGGGCTGAAACAAAGGGGCTGAAACAGTAGGGCTAAAACAGAGTGGCTGAAACAGAGGGCGAGAAATAGAGGGGCTGAAACAGAGGGCGAGAACCAGAGGGGCTGAAACAGAGGGCGAGAAACAGAGGGGCTGAAACAGAAGGCGAGAAACAGAGGGGCTGAAACAGAGGGGCTGAAACAGAGGGCGAGAAACAGAGGGGCTCAAACAGAGGGGCTGAAACAGAGGGTTGAAACAGAGAGCGAGAAACAGAGGGGCTGAAACAGAGGGCCAGAAACAGAGGGCGAGAAACAGAGGGACTGAAACAGTGGGGCTGAAACAGAGGGGCTGATACAGAGGGCGAGAAACAGAGCGGCTGAAACAGAGGGCGAGAAACAGAGGGGCTGAAACAAAGGGGCTGAAACAGTGGGGCTAAAACAGAGGGGCTGAAACAGAGGGCGAGAAATAGAGGGGCTGAAACAGAGGGCGAGAAACAGAGGGGCTGAAACAGAGGGCGAGAAACAGAGGGGCTGAAACAGAAGGCGAGAAACAGAGGGGCTGAAACAGAGGGGCTGAAACAGAGGGCGAGAAACAGAGGGTCTGAAACAGAGGGCGAGAAACAGAGGGGCTGAAACAGAGGGCGAGAAACAGAGGGTCTGAATCAGAGGGGCTGAAACAGAGGGCGAGAAACAGAGTGGCTGAAACAGAGAGCGAGAAACAGAGGGGCTGAAACAGAGGATCTGAAACAGAGGGTGAGAAACAGAGGGGCTGAAACAGAGGGCGAGAAACAGAGGGGCTGAAACAGAGGGGCTGAAACAGAGGGGCTGAATCAGAGGGGCTGATTCAGAGGGGCTGAAACAGAGGGGCTTAATCAGAGGGGCTGAAACAGAGGGCGAGAAACAGAGGGGCTGAAACAGAGGGCGAGAAACAGAGGGGCAGAACAGAGGGCGAGAAACAGAGGAGCTGAAACAGAGGGGCTGAAACAGAGAGCGCGAAACAGAGGGTCTGAAACAGATGGCGAGAAACAGAGGGACTGAAACAGAGGTCGAGAAACAGAGGGGCTGAAACAGAGGGCAAGAAACAGAGGGGCTGAAACAGAGTGGCTGAAACAAGGGCTGAAACAGAGGGGCAGAAACAGAGGGCGAGAAACAGAGGGGCTGAATCAGAGGGGCTGAATTAGAAGGGCTGAAACAGAGGGCGAGAAACAGAGGGGCTGAAACAGAGGGCGAGAAACAGACGGGCAGAAACAGAGGGGCTGAAACAGAGGGGCTGAAACAGAGGGCGAGAAACAGACGGGCAGAAACAGAGAGCGAGAAACACAGGGACTGAAACAGAGGGGCTGAAACAGAGGGTTGAAAGAGAGAGCGAGAAACAGAGGGGCTGAAACAGAGGGCCAGAAACAGAGGGCGAGAAACAGAGGGACTGAAACAGTGGGGCTGAAACAGAGGGGCTGATACAGAGGGCGAGAAACAGAGCGGCTGAAGCAGAGGGCGAGAAACAGAGGGGCTGAAACAAAGGGGCTGAAACAGTAGGGCTAAAACAGAGGGGCTGAAACAGAGGGCGAGAAATAGAGGGGCTGAAACAGAGGGCGAGAACCAGAGGGGCTGAAACAGAGGGCGAGAAACAGAGGGGCTGAAACAGAAGGCGAGAAACAGAGGGGCTGAAACAGAGGGGCTGAAACAGAGGGCGAGAAACAGAGGGGCTGAAACAGAGGGCGAGAAACAGAGGGGCTGAAACAGAGGGCAAGAAACAGAGGGGCTGAAACAGAGTGGCTGAAACAGAGGGCGAGAAACAGAGGGGCTGAATCAGACAGGCTGAATCAGATGGGCTGAAACAGAGGGGCTGAAACAGAGGGTGAGAAACAAAGGGGCTGAAACAGCGGGCGAGAAACAGAGGGCAAGAAACAGAGGGGCTGAAACAGAGGGGCTGAAACAGAGGGGCTGAAACAGAGGGCGAGAAACAGAGGGGCTGAATCAGAGGGGCTGAATCAGAGGGACTGAAACAGAGGGGCTGAAACAGAGGGCGAGAAACAAAGGGGCTGAAACAGCGGGCGAGAAACAGAGGGCGAGAAACAGAGTGTCTGAATCAGAGGGGCTGAAACAGAGGGCGAGAAACAGAGGGGCTGAAACAGAGGGCGAGAAACAGAAGGGCTGAAACAGAGGGGCTGAAACAGAGGGGCTGAAACAGAGGGGCTGAATCCGAGGGCAAGAAACAGAGAGGCTGAAACAGAGGGCGAGAAACAGAGGGGCTGAAACAGAGGGCAAGAAAGAGAGGGGCTGAAACAGAGGGCGAGAAACAGAGGGGCTGAAACAGAGGGGCTGAAACAGAGGTGCTGAAACGGAGGGGCTGAAACAGAGGGCGAGAAACAGAGGGGCTGAAACAGAGGGCGAGAAACAGAGGGGCTGAAACAGAGGGCGAGAAACAGAGGGCGAGAAACAGAGGGACTGAAAAAGAGGGGCTGAAACAGAGGGGCTGAAACAGATGGCGAGAAACAGAGGGGCTGAAACAGAGGGCGAGAAACAGAGGGGCTTAAACAGAGGGCGAGAAACAGAGGGGCTGAAACAGAGGGGCTGAAACAGTGGGGCTGAAACAGAGCGGCTGAAACAGAGGGCGAGAAATAGAGGGGCTGAAACACAGGGCGAGAAATACAGGGGCTGAAACAGAGGGCGAGAAACAGAGGGGCTGAAACAGAGGAGCTGAAACAGAGGGGCTGAAACAGAGGGCGAGAAACAGAGGGGCTGAAACAGAGGGCGAGAAACAGAGGGGCTGAAACAGAGGGCGAGAAACAGAGGGGCTGAATCAGAGGAGCTGAAACAGAGGGCGAGAAACAGAGTGGCTGAAACAGAGGGGCTGAGACAGAGGGTGAGAAACAGAGGGGCTGAAACAGAGGGCGAGAAACAGAGGGGCTGAAACAGAGGATCTGAAACAGAGGGGCTGAATCAGAGGGGCTGATTCAGAGGGGCTGAAACAGTGGCGCTGAAGCAGAGGGGCTGAAACAGAGGGCAAGAAACAGAGGGGCTGAAACAAAGGGGCTGAAACAGTGGGGCTGAAACAGAGGGGCTGCAACAGAGGGCGAGAAACAGAGGGGCTGAAACAGAGGGCGAGAAACAGAGTGGCTGAAACAGAGGGGCTGAAACAGAGGGGCTGAATCAGAGTGGCTGATTCAGAGGGTCTGAATCAGAGGGGCTGAATCAGAGGGGCGGAAACAGAGGGCGAGAAACAGAGGGGCAGAAACAGAGGGCAAGAAACAGAGGGGCTGAAACAGAGGGCGAGAAACAGATGGGCAGAAACAGAGAGCGAGAAACAGAGGGACTGAAACAGAGGGGCTGAAACAGAGAGCGCGAAACAGAGGGACTGAAACAGAGGGCGAGAAACAGAGGGGCTGAAACAGAGGGCGAGAAACAGAGGGGCTGAAACAGAGGGCGAGAAACAGAGGGGCTGAAACAGAGGGAGGGAAACAGACGGGCAGAAACAGAGGGCGAGAAACAGAGGGACTGAAACAAAGGGGCTGAAACAGAGAGCGCGAAACAGAGGGACTGAAACAGAGGGCGAGAAACAGAGGGGCTGAAACAGAGGGCCAGAAACAGAGGGGCTGAAACAGAGGGCGAGAAACAGAGGGGCTGAAACAGAGGGCGAGAAACAGAGGGGCTGACACAGAGGGGCTGAAACAGAGGGGCTGAAACAGAGGGCGAGAAACAGAGGGGCTGAAACAGAGGGCGAGAAACAGAGGGGCTGAATCAGAGGGGCTGAAACAGAAGGCGAGAAAGAGAGGGGCTGAAACAGAGGGCGAGAAACAGAGGGGCAGAAACAGAGGGCGAGAAACAGAGGGGCTGAAACAGAGGGGCTGAAACAGAGGGGCTGAAAGGAGGGCAAGAAACAGAGGGGCTGAAACAGAGGGCGAGAAACAGAGGGGCTGAAACAGAGGGGCTGAAACAGAGGGGCTGAAACAGAGGGCGAGAAACAGAGGGGCTGAAACAAAGGGCGAGAAACAGAGGGGCTGAAACAGAGGGGCAGAAACAGAGGGGCTGAAACAGAGGGGCTGAATCGGAGGGGCTGAAACAGAGGGGCTGAAACAGAGGGGCTGAAACAGAGGGCAAGAAACAGAGGGGCTGAAACAGAGGGGCTGAAACAGAGGGGCAGAAACAGAGTGCGAGAAACAGAGGGGCTGAAACAGAGGGGCTGAAACAGAGGGCGAGAAACAGAGGGGCTGAATCAGAGGGGCTGAATCAGAGGGGCTGAAACAGAGGGGCTGAAACAGAGGGCGAGAAACTAAGGGACTGAATCAGAGGGGCTGAAACAGAGGGGCTGAAACAGACGGGCTGAAACAGAGGGGCTGAAACAGCGGGCGAGAAACAGAGGGGCTGAAACAGAGGGCGAGAAACAGAGTGGCTGAAACAGAGGGTCTGAAACAGAGGGGCTGAAACAGAGGGCGAGAAAGAGAGGGGCTGAAACAGAGGGGCTGAAACAGAGGGGCTGAAACAGAGGGCGAGAAACAGAGGGGCTGAAACAGAGGGCGAGAAACAGAGGGGCTGAAACAGAGGGCGAGAAACAGAGGGGCTGAAACAGAGGGCGAGAAACAGAGGGGCTGAAACAGAGGGGCTGAAACAGAGAGCGAGAAACAGAGGGGCTGAAACAGAGGGGCTGAAACAGAGGGCGAGAAACAGAGGGGCTGAATCAGAGGGGCTGAAACAGAAGGCGAGAAACAGAGGTGCTGAAACAGAGGGCGAGAAACAGAGGGGCTTAAACAGAGGGCGAGAAACAGAGGGGCTGAAACAGAGGGGCTGAAACAGTGGGGCTGAAACAGAGCGGCTGAAACAGAGGGCGAGAAATAGAGAGGCTGAAACACAGGGCGAGAAATACAGGGGCTGAAACAGAGGGCGAGAAACAGAGGGGCTGAAACAGAGGAGCTGAAACAGAGGGGCTGAAACAGAGGGCGAGAAACAGAGGGGCTGAAAAAGAGGGCGAGAAACAGAGGGGCTGAAACAGAGGGCGAGAAACAGAGGGGCTGAATCAGAGGAGCTGAAACAGAGGGCGAGAAACAGAGTGGCTGAAAAAGAGGGGCTGAGACAGAGGGTAAGAAACAGAGGGGCTGAAACAGAGGGCGAGAAACAGAGGGGCTGAAACAGAGGATCTGAAACAGAGTGGCTGAATCAGAGGGGCTGATTCAGAGGGGCTGAAACAGTGGGGCTGAAGCAGAGGGGCTGAAACAGAGGGCAAGAAACAGAGGGGCTGAAACAAAGGGGCTGAAACAGTGGGGCTGAAACAGGGGGGCTGAAACAGAGGGCGAGAAACAGAGGGGCTGAAACAGAGGGCGAGAAACAGAGGGGCTGAAACAAAGGGGCTGAAACAGTAGGGCTAAAACAGAGGGGCTGAAACAGAGGGCGAGAAATAGAGGGGCTGAAACAGAGGGCGAGAACCAGAGGGGCTGAAACAGAGGGCGAGAAACAGAGGGGCTGAAACAGAAGGCGAGAAACAGAGGGGCTGAAACAGAGGGGCTGAAACAGAGGGCGAGAAACAGAGGGGCTCAAACAGAGGGGCTGAAACAGAGGGTTGAAACAGAGAGCGAGAAACAGAGGGGCTGAAACAGAGGGCCAGAAACAGAGGGCGAGAAACAGAGGGACTGAAACAGTGGGGCTGAAACAGAGGGGCTGATACAGAGGGCGAGAAACAGAGCGGCTGAAACAGAGGGCGAGAAACAGAGGGGCTGAAACAAAGGGGCTGAAACAGTGGGGCTAAAACAGAGGGGCTGAAACAGAGGGCGAGAAATAGAGGGGCTGAAACAGAGGGCGAGAAACAGAGGGGCTGAAACAGAGGGCGAGAAACAGAGGGGCTGAAACAGAAGGCGAGAAACAGAGGGGCTGAAACAGAGGGGCTGAAACAGAGGGCGAGAAACAGAGGGTCTGAAACAGAGGGCGAGAAACAGAGGGGCTGAAACAGAGGGCGAGAAACAGAGGGTCTGAATCAGAGGGGCTGAAACAGAGGGCGAGAAACAGAGTGGCTGAAACAGAGAGCGAGAAACAGAGGGGCTGAAACAGAGGATCTGAAACAGAGGGTGAGAAACAGAGGGGCTGAAACAGAGGGCGAGAAACAGAGGGGCTGAAACAGAGGGGCTGAAACAGAGGGGCTGAATCAGAGGGGCTGATTCAGAGGGGCTGAAACAGAGGGGCTTAATCAGAGGGGCTGAAACAGAGGGCGAGAAACAGAGGGGCTGAAACAGAGGGCGAGAAACAGAGGGGCAGAACAGAGGGCGAGAAACAGAGGAGCTGAAACAGAGGGGCTGAAACAGAGAGCGCGAAACAGAGGGTCTGAAACAGATGGCGAGAAACAGAGGGACTGAAACAGAGGTCGAGAAACAGAGGGGCTGAAACAGAGGGCAAGAAACAGAGGGGCTGAAACAGAGTGGCTGAAACAAGGGCTGAAACAGAGGGGCAGAAACAGAGGGCGAGAAACAGAGGGGCTGAATCAGAGGGGCTGAATTAGAAGGGCTGAAACAGAGGGCGAGAAACAGAGGGGCTGAAACAGAGGGCGAGAAACAGACGGGCAGAAACAGAGGGGCTGAAACAGAGGGGCTGAAACAGAGGGCGAGAAACAGACGGGCAGAAACAGAGAGCGAGAAACACAGGGACTGAAACAGAGGGGCTGAAACAGAGGGTTGAAAGAGAGAGCGAGGAACAGAGGGGCTGAAACAGAGGGCCAGAAACAGAGGGCGAGAAACAGAGGGACTGAAACAGTGGGGCTGAAACAGAGGGGCTGATACAGAGGGCGAGAAACAGAGCGGCTGAAGCAGAGGGCGAGAAACAGAGGGGCTGAAACAAAGGGGCTGAAACAGTAGGGCTAAAACAGAGGGGCTGAAACAGAGGGCGAGAAATAGAGGGGCTGAAACAGAGGGCGAGAACCAGAGGGGCTGAAACAGAGGGCGAGAAACAGAGGGGCTGAAACAGAAGGCGAGAAACAGAGGGGCTGAAACAGAGGGGCTGAAACAGAGGGCGAGAAACAGAGGGGCTGAAACAGAGGGCGAGAAACAGAGGGGCTGAAACAGAGGGCAAGAAACAGAGGGGCTGAAACAGAGTGGCTGAAACAGAGGGCGAGAAACAGAGGGGCTGAATCAGACAGGCTGAATCAGATGGGCTGAAACAGAGGGGCTGAAACAGATGGTGAGAAACAAAGGGGCTGAAACAGCGGGCGAGAAACAGAGGGCAAGAAACAGAGGGGCTGAAACAGAGGGGCTGAAACAGAGGGGCTGAAACAGAGGGCGAGAAACAGAGGGGCTGAATCAGAGGGGCTGAATCAGAGGGACTGAAACAGAGGGGCTGAAACAGAGGGCGAGAAACAAAGGGGCTGAAACAGCGGGCGAGAAACAGAGGGCGAGAAACAGAGTGTCTGAATCAGAGGGGCTGAAACAGAGGGCGAGAAACAGAGGGGCTGAAACAGAGGGCGAGAAACAGAAGGGCTGAAACAGAGGGGCTGAAACAGAGGGGCTGAAACAGAGGGGCTGAATCCGAGGGCAAGAAACAGAGAGGCTGAAACAGAGGGCGAGAAACAGAGGGGCTGAAACAGAGGGCAAGAAAGAGAGGGGCTGAAACAGAGGGCGAGAAACAGAGGGGCTGAAACAGAGGGGCTGAAACAGAGGTGCTGAAACGGAGGGGCTGAAACAGAGGGCGAGAAACAGAGGGGCTGAAACAGAGGGCGAGAAACAGAGGGGCTGAAACAGAGGGCGAGAAACAGAGGGCGAGAAACAGAGGGACTGAAAAAGAGGGGCTGAAACAGAGGGGCTGAAACAGATGGCGAGAAACAGAGGGGCTGAAACAGAGGGCGAGAAACAGAGGGGCTTAAACAGAGGGCGAGAAACAGAGGGGCTGAAACAGAGGGGCTGAAACAGTGGGGCTGAAACAGAGCGGCTGAAACAGAGGGCGAGAAATAGAGGGGCTGAAACACAGGGCGAGAAATACAGGGGCTGAAACAGAGGGCGAGAAACAGAGGGGCTGAAACAGAGGAGCTGAAACAGAGGGGCTGAAACAGAGGGCGAGAAACAGAGGGGCTGAAACAGAGGGCGAGAAACAGAGGGGCTGAAACAGAGGGCGAGAAACAGAGGGGCTGAATCAGAGGAGCTGAAACAGAGGGCGAGAAACAGAGTGGCTGAAACAGAGGGGCTGAGACAGAGGGTGAGAAACAGAGGGGCTGAAACAGAGGGCGAGAAACAGAGGGGCTGAAACAGAGGATCTGAAACAGAGGGGCTGAATCAGAGGGGCTGATTCAGAGGGGCTGAAACAGTGGCGCTGAAGCAGAGGGGCTGAAACAGAGGGCAAGAAACAGAGGGGCTGAAACAAAGGGGCTGAAACAGTGGGGCTGAAACAGAGGGGCTGCAACAGAGGGCGAGAAACAGAGGGGCTGAAACAGAGGGCGAGAAACAGAGTGGCTGAAACAGAGGGGCTGAAACAGAGGGGCTGAATCAGAGTGGCTGATTCAGAGGGTCTGAATCAGAGGGGCTGAATCAGAGGGGCGGAAACAGAGGGCGAGAAACAGAGGGGCAGAAACAGAGGGCAAGAAACAGAGGGGCTGAAACAGAGGGCGAGAAACAGATGGGCAGAAACAGAGAGCGAGAAACAGAGGGACTGAAACAGAGGGGCTGAAACAGAGAGCGCGAAACAGAGGGACTGAAACAGAGGGCGAGAAACAGAGGGGCTGAAACAGAGGGCGAGAAACAGAGGGGCTGAAACAGAGGGCGAGAAACAGAGGGGCTGAAACAGAGGGAGGGAAACAGACGGGCAGAAACAGAGGGCGAGAAACAGAGGGACTGAAACAAAGGGGCTGAAACAGAGAGCGCGAAACAGAGGGACTGAAACAGAGGGCGAGAAACAGAGGGGCTGAAACAGAGGGCCAGAAACAGAGGGGCTGAAACAGAGGGCGAGAAACAGAGGGGCTGAAACAGAGGGCGAGAAACAGAGGGGCTGACACAGAGGGGCTGAAACAGAGGGGCTGAAACAGAGGGCGAGAAACAGAGGGGCTGAAACAGAGGGCGAGAAACAGAGGGGCTGAATCAGAGGGGCTGAAACAGAAGGCGAGAAAGAGAGGGGCTGAAACAGAGGGCGAGAAACAGAGGGGCAGAAACAGAGGGCGAGAAACAGAGGGGCTGAAACAGAGGGGCTGAAACAGAGGGGCTGAAAGGAGGGCAAGAAACAGAGGGGCTGAAACAGAGGGCGAGAAACAGAGGGGCTGAAACAGAGGGGCTGAAACAGAGGGGCTGAAACAGAGGGCGAGAAACAGAGGGGCTGAAACAAAGGGCGAGAAACAGAGGGGCTGAAACAGAGGGGCAGAAACAGAGGGGCTGAAACAGAGGGGCTGAATCGGAGGGGCTGAAACAGAGGGGCTGAAACAGAGGGGCTGAAACAGAGGGCAAGAAACAGAGGGGCTGAAACAGAGGGGCTGAAACAGAGGGGCAGAAACAGAGTGCGAGAAACAGAGGGGCTGAAACAGAGGGGCTGAAACAGAGGGCGAGAAACAGAGGGGCTGAATCAGAGGGGCTGAATCAGAGGGGCTGAAACAGAGGGGCTGAAACAGAGGGCGAGAAACTAAGGGACTGAATCAGAGGGGCTGAAACAGAGGGGCTGAAACAGACGGGCTGAAACAGAGGGGCTGAAACAGCGGGCGAGAAACAGAGGGGCTGAAACAGAGGGCGAGAAACAGAGTGGCTGAAACAGAGGGTCTGAAACAGAGGGGCTGAAACAGAGGGCGAGAAAGAGAGGGGCTGAAACAGAGGGGCTGAAACAGAGGGGCTGAAACAGAGGGCGAGAAACAGAGGGGCTGAAACAGAGGGCGAGAAACAGAGGGGCTGAAACAGAGGGCGAGAAACAGAGGGGCTGAAACAGAGGGCGAGAAACAGAGGGGCTGAAACAGAGGGGCTGAAACAGAGAGCGAGAAACAGAGGGGCTGAAACAGAGGGGCTGAAACAGAGGGCGAGAAACAGAGGGGCTGAATCAGAGGGGCTGAAACAGAAGGCGAGAAACAGAGGTGCTGAAACAGAGGGCGAGAAACAGAGGGGCTTAAACAGAGGGCGAGAAACAGAGGGGCTGAAACAGAGGGGCTGAAACAGTGGGGCTGAAACAGAGCGGCTGAAACAGAGGGCGAGAAATAGAGAGGCTGAAACACAGGGCGAGAAATACAGGGGCTGAAACAGAGGGCGAGAAACAGAGGGGCTGAAACAGAGGAGCTGAAACAGAGGGGCTGAAACAGAGGGCGAGAAACAGAGGGGCTGAAAAAGAGGGCGAGAAACAGAGGGGCTGAAACAGAGGGCGAGAAACAGAGGGGCTGAATCAGAGGAGCTGAAACAGAGGGCGAGAAACAGAGTGGCTGAAAAAGAGGGGCTGAGACAGAGGGTAAGAAACAGAGGGGCTGAAACAGAGGGCGAGAAACAGAGGGGCTGAAACAGAGGATCTGAAACAGAGTGGCTGAATCAGAGGGGCTGATTCAGAGGGGCTGAAACAGTGGGGCTGAAGCAGAGGGGCTGAAACAGAGGGCAAGAAACAGAGGGGCTGAAACAAAGGGGCTGAAACAGTGGGGCTGAAACAGGGGGGCTGAAACAGAGGGCGAGAAACAGAGGGGCTGAAACAGAGGGCGAGAAACAGAGTGGCTGAAACAGAGGGGCTGAAACAGAGGGGCTGAATCAGAGTGGCTGATTCAGAGGGTCTGAATCAGAGGGGCTGAATCAGAGGGGCGGAAACAGAGGGCGAGAAACAGAGGGGCAGAAACAGAGGGCAAGAAACAGAGGGGCTGAAACAGAGGGCGAGAAACAGATGGGCAGAAACAGAGAGCGAGAAACAGAGGGACTGAAACAGAGGGGCTGAAACAGAGAGCGCGAAACAGAGGGACTGAAACAGAGGGTGACAAACAGAGGGGCTGAAACAGAGGGCGAGAAACAGAGGGGCTGAAACAGAGGGCGAGAAACAGAGGGGCTGAAACAGAGGGAGGGAAACAGACGGGCAGAAACAGGGGGCGAGAAACAGAGGGACTGAAACAAAGGGGCTGAAACAGAGAGCGCGAAACAGAGGGACTGAAACAGAGGGCGAGAAACAGAGGGGCTGAAACAGAGGGCCAGAAACAGAGGGGCTGAAACAGAGGGCGAGAAACAGAGGGGCTGAAACAGAGGGCGAGAAACAGAGGGGCTGACACAGAGGGGCTGAAACAGAGGGGCTGAAACAGAGGGCGAGAAACAGAGGGGCTGAAACAGAGGGCGAGAAACAGAGGGGCTGAATCAGAGGGGCTGAAACAGAAGGCGAGAAACAGAGGGGCTGAAACAGAGGGCGAGAAACAGAGGGGCAGAAACAGAGGGCGAGAAACAGAGGGGCTGAAACAGAGGGGCTGAAACAGAGGGGCTGAAACAGAGGGCAAGAAACAGAGGGGCTGAAACAGAGGGCGAGAAACAGAGGGGCTGAAACAGAGGGGCTGAAACAGAGGGGCTGAAACAGAGGGCGAGAAACAGAGGGGCTGAAACAAAGGGCGAGAAACAGAGGGGCTGAAACAGAGGGGCAGAAACAGAGGGGCTGAAACAGAGGGGCTGAATCGGAGGGGCTGAAACAGAGGGGCTGAAACAGAGGGGCTGAAACAGAGGGCAAGAAACAGAGGGGCTGAAACAGAGGGGCTGAAACAGAGGGGCAGAAACAGAGTGCGAGAAACAGAGGGGCTGAAACAGAGGGGCTGAAACAGAGGGCGAGAAACAGAGGGGCTGAATCAGAGGGGCTGAATCAGAGGGGCTGAAACAGAGGGGCTGAAACAGAGGGCGAGAAACTAAGGGACTGAATCAGAGGGGCTGAAACAGAGGGGCTGAAACAGACGGGCTGAAACAGAGGGGCTGAAACAGCGGGCGAGAAACAGAGGGGCTGAAACAGAGGGCGAGAAACAGAGTGGCTGAAACAGAGGGTCTGAAACAGAGGGGCTGAAACAGAGGGGCTGAAACAGAGGGGCTGAAACAGAGGGCAAGAAACAGAGGGGCTGAAACAGAGGGGCTGAAACAGAGGGGCAGAAACAGAGTGCGAGAAACAGAGGGGCTGAAACAGAGGGGCTGAAACAGAGGGCGAGAAACAGAGGGGCTGAATCAGAGGGGCTGAAACAGAAGGCGAGAAACAGAGGGGCTGAAACAGAGGGCGAGAAACAGAGGGGCTGAAACAGATGGCGAGAAACAGAGGGGCTGAAACAGAGGGCGAGAAACAGAGGGGCTTAAACAGAGGGCGAGAAACAGAGGGGCTGAAACAGAGGGGCTGAAACAGTGGGGCTGAAACAGAGCGGCTGAAACAGAGGGCGAGAAACAGAGGGACTGAAACAGAGGAGCTGAAACAGAGGGTCTGAAACAGAGGGCGAGAAACAGAGGGGCTGAAAAAGAGGGCGAGAAACAGAGGGGCTGAAACAGAGGGCGAGAAACAGAGGGGCTGAATCAGAGGAGCTGAAACAGAGGGCGAGAAACAGAGTGGCTGAAACAGAGGGGCTGAGACAGAGGGTGAGAAACAGAGGGGCTGAAACAGAGGGCGAGAAACAGAGGGGCTGAAACAGAGGATCTGAAACAGAGGGGCTGAATCAGAGGGGCTGATTCAGAGGGGCTGAAACAGTGGGGCTGAAGCAGAGGGGCTGAAACAGAGGGCAAGAAACAGAGGGGCTGAAACAAAGGGGCTGAAACAGTGGGGCTGAAACAGAGGGGCTGAAACAGAGGGCGAGAAACAGAGGGGCTGAAACAGAGGGCGAGAAACAGAGTGGCTGAAACAGAGGGGCTGAAACAGAGGGGCTGAAACAGAGGGTCTGAATCAGAGGGGCGGAAACAGAGGTCGAGAAACAGAGGGGCAGAAACAGAGGGCAAGAAGCAGAGGGGCTGAAACAGAGGGCGAGAAACAGACGGGCAGAAACAGAGAGCGAGAAAAAGAGGGACTGAAACAGAGGGGCTGAAACAGAGAGCGCGAAACAGAGGGACTGAAACAGAGGGCGAGAAACAGAGGGGCTGAAACAGAGGGCGAGAAACAGAGTGGCTGAAACAGAGGGTCTGAAACAGAGGGGCTGAAACAGAGGGCGAGAAAGAGAGGGGCTGAAACAGAGGGGTTGAAACAGAGGGGCTGAAACAGAGGGCGAGAAACAGAGGGGCTGAAACAGAGGGCGAGAAACAGAGGGGCTGAAACAGAGGGCGAGAAACAGAGGGGCTGAAACAGAGGGCGAGAAACAGAGGGGCTGAAACAGAGGGGCTGAAACAGAGAGCGAGAAACAGAGGGGCTGAAACAGAGGGGCTGAAACAGAGGGCGAGAAACAGAGGGGCTGAATCAGAGGGGCTGAAACAGAAGGCGAGAAACAGAGGTGCTGAAACAGAGGGCGAGAAACAGAGGGGCTTAAACAGAGGGCGAGAAACAGAGGGGCTGAAACAGAGGGGCTGAAACAGTGGGGCTGAAACAGAGCGGCTGAAACAGAGGGCGAGAAATAGAGAGGCTGAAACACAGGGCGAGAAATACAGGGGCTGAAACAGAGGGCGAGAAACAGAGGGGCTGAAACAGAGGAGCTGAAACAGAGGGGCTGAAACAGAGGGCGAGAAACAGAGGGGCTGAAAAAGAGGGCGAGAAACAGAGGGGCTGAAACAGAGGGCGAGAAACAGAGGGGCTGAATCAGAGGAGCTGAAACAGAGGGCGAGAAACAGAGTGGCTGAAAAAGAGGGGCTGAGACAGAGGGTAAGAAACAGAGGGGCTGAAACAGAGGGCGAGAAACAGAGGGGCTGAAACAAAGGGCGAGAAACAGAGGGGCTGAAACAGAGGGGCAGAAACAGAGGGGCTGAAACAGAGGGGCTGAATCGGAGGGGCTGAAACAGAGGGGCTGAAACAGAGGGGCTGAAACAGAGGGCAAGAAACAGAGGGGCTGAAACAGAGGGGCTGAAACAGAGGGGCAGAAACAGAGTGCGAGAAACAGAGGGGCTGAAACAGAGGGGCTGAAACAGAGGGCGAGAAACAGAGGGGCTGAATCAGAGGGGCTGAATCAGAGGGGCTGAAACAGAGGGGCTGAAACAGAGGGCGAGAAACTAAGGGACTGAATCAGAGGGGCTGAAACAGAGGGGCTGAAACAGACGGGCTGAAACAGAGGGGCTGAAACAGCGGGCGAGAAACAGAGGGGCTGAAACAGAGGGCGAGAAACAGAGTGGCTGAAACAGAGGGTCTGAAACAGAGGGGCTGAAACAGAGGGCGAGAAAGAGAGGGGCTGAAACAGAGGGGCTGAAACAGAGGGGCTGAAACAGAGGGCGAGAAACAGAGGGGCTGAAACAGAGGGCGAGAAACAGAGGGGCTGAAACAGAGGGCGAGAAACAGAGGGGCTGAAACAGAGGGCGAGAAACAGAGGGGCTGAAACAGAGGGGCTGAAACAGAGAGCGAGAAACAGAGGGGCTGAAACAGAGGGGCTGAAACAGAGGGCGAGAAACAGAGGGGCTGAATCAGAGGGGCTGAAACAGAAGGCGAGAAACAGAGGGGCTGAAACAGAGGGCGAGAAACAGAGGGGCTGAAACAGATGGCGAGAAACAGAGGGGCTGAAACAGAGGGCGAGAAACAGAGGGGCTTAAACAGAGGGCGAGAAACAGAGGGGCTGAAACAGAGGGGCTGAAACAGTGGGGCTGAAACAGAGCGGCTGAAAAAGAGGGCGAGAAACAGAGGGGCTGAAACACAGGGCGAGAAATACAGGGGCTGAAACAGAGGGCGAGAAACAGAGGGGCTGAAACAGAGGAGCTGAAACAGAGGGTCTGAAACAGAGGGCGAGAAACAGAGGGGCTGAAAAAGAGGGCGAGAAACAGAGGGGCTGAAACAGAGGGCGAGAAACAGAGGGGCTGAATCAGAGGAGCTGAAACAGAGGGCGAGAAACAGAGTGGCTGAAACAGAGGGGCTGAGACAGAGGGTGAGAAACAGAGGGGCTGAAACAGAGGGCGAGAAACAGAGGGGCTGAAACAGAGGATCTGAAACAGAGGGGCTGAATCAGAGGGGCTGATTCAGAGGGGCTGAAACAGTGGGGCTGAAGCAGAGGGGCTGAAACAGAGGGCAAGAAACAGAGGGGCTGAAACAAAGGGGCTGAAACAGTGGGGCTGAAACAGAGGGGCTGAAACAGAGGGCGAGAAACAGAGGGGCTGAAACAGAGGGCGAGAAACAGAGTGGCTGAAACAGAGGGGCTGAAACAGAGGGGCTGAATCAGAGTGGCTGATTCAGAGGGTCTGAATCAGAGGGGCTGAATCAGAGGGGCGGAAACAGAGGGCGAGAAACAGAGGGGCAGAAACAGAGGGCAAGAAACAGAGTGGCTGAAACAGAGGGCGAGAAACAGATGGGCAGAAACAGAGAGCGAGAAACAGAGGGACTGAAACAGAGGGGCTGAAACAGAGAGCGCGAAACAGAGGGACTGAAACAGAGGGCGAGAAACAGAGGGGCTGAAACAGAGGGCGAGAAACAGAGGGGCTGAAACAGAGGGCGAGAAACAGAGGGGCTGAAACAGAGGGAGGGAAACAGACGGGCAGAAACAGAGGGCGAGAAACAGAGGGACTGAAACAAAGGGGCTGAAACAGAGAGCGCGAAACAGAGGGACTGAAACAGAGGGCGAGAAACAGAGGGGCTGAAACAGAGGGCCAGAAACAGAGGGGCTGAAACAGAGGGCGAGAAACAGAGGGGCTGAAACAGAGGGCGAGAAACAGAGGGGCTGACACAGAGGGGCTGAAACAGAGGGGCTGAAACAGAGGGCGAGAAACAGAGGGGCTGAAACAGAGGGCGAGAAACAGAGGGGCTGAATCAGAGGGGCTGAAACAGAAGGCGAGAAACAGAGGGGCTGAAACAGAGGGCGAGAAACAGAGGGGCAGAAACAGAGGGCGAGAAACAGAGGGGCTGAAACAGAGGGGCTGAAACAGAGGGGCTGAAACAGAGGGCAAGAAACAGAGGGGCTGAAACAGAGGGCGAGAAACAGAGGGGCTGAAACAGAGGGGCTGAAACAGAGGGGCTGAAACAGAGGGCGAGAAACAGAGGGGCTGAAACAAAGGGCGAGAAACAGAGGGGCTGAAACAGAGGGGCAGAAACAGAGGGGCTGAAACAGAGGGGCTGAATCGGAGGGGCTGAAACAGAGGGGCTGAAACAGAGGGGCTGAAACAGAGGGCAAGAAACAGAGGGGCTGAAACAGAGGGGCTGAAACAGAGGGGCAGAAACAGAGTGCGAGAAACAGAGGGGCTGAAACAGAGGGGCTGAAACAGAGGGCGAGAAACAGAGGGGCTGAATCAGAGGGGCTGAATCAGAGGGGCTGAAACAGAGGGGCTGAAACAGAGGGCGAGAAACTAAGGGACTGAATCAGAGGGGCTGAAACAGAGGGGCTGAAACAGACGGGCTGAAACAGAGGGGCTGAAACAGCGGGCGAGAAACAGAGGGGCTGAAACAGAGGGCGAGAAACAGAGTGGCTGAAACAGAGGGTCTGAAACACAGGGGCTGAAACAGAGGGCGAGAAAGAGAGGGGCTGAAACAGAGGGGCTGAAACAGAGGGGCTGAAACAGAGGGCGAGAAACAGAGGGGCTGAAACAGAGGGCGAGAAACAGAGGGGCTGAAACAGAGGGCGAGAACAGAGGGGCTGAAACAGAGGGCGAGAAACAGAGGGGCTGAAACAGAGGGGCTGAAACAGAGAGCGAGAAACAGAGTGGCTGAAACAGAGGGGCTGAAACAGAGGGCGAGAAACAGAGGGGCTGAATCAGAGGGGCTGAAACAGAAGGCGAGAAACAGAGGGGCTGAAACAGAGGGCGAGAAACAGAGGGGCAGAAACAGAGGGCGAGAAACAGAGGGGCTGAAACAGAGGGGCTGAAACAGAGGGGCTGAAACAGAGGGCAAGAAACAGAGGGGCTGAAACAGAGGGCGAGAAACAGAGCGGCTGAAACAGAGGGGCTGAAACAGAGGGGCTGAAACAGAGGGCGAGAAACAGAGGGGCTGAAACAAAGGGCGAGAAACAGAGGGGCTGAAACAGAGGGGCAGAAACAGAGGGGCTGAAACAGAGGGGCTGAATCAGAGGGGCTGAAACAGAGGGGCTGAAACAGAGGGCGAGAAACTAAGGGACTGAATCAGAGGGGCTGAAACAGAGGGGCTGAAACAGACGGGCTGAAACAGAGGGGCTGAAACAGAGGGCGAGAAACAGAGGGGCTGAAACAGAGGGCGACAAACAGAGTGGCTGAAACAGAGGGTCTGAAACAGAGGGGCTGAATCAGAGGGGCGGAAACAGAGGGCGAGAAACAGAGGGGCAGAAACAGAGGGCAAGAAACAGAGGGGCTGAAACAGAGGGCGAGAAACAGACGGGCAGAAACAGAGAGCGAGACACAGAGGGACTGAAACAGAGGGGCTGAAACAGAGAGCGCGAAACAGAGGGACTGAAACAGAGGGCGAGAAACAGAGGGGCTGAAACAGAGGGCGAGAAACAGAGGGGCTGAAACAGAGGGCGAGAAACAGAGGTTCTGAAACAGAGGGCGAGAAACAGGCGGGCAGAAACAGAGGGCCAGAAACAGAGGGACTGAAACAAAGGGGCTGAAACAGAGAGCGCGAAACAGAGGGACTGAAACAGAGGGCGAGAAACAGAGGGGCTGAAACAGAGTGCCAGAAACAGAGGGGCTGAAACAGAGGGCGAGAAACAGAGGGGCTGAAACAGAGGGCAAGAAACAGAGGGGCTGAAACAGAGGGGCTGAAACAGAGGGCGAGAAACAGAGGGGCTGAATCAGACAGGCTGAATCAGATGGGCTGAAACAGAGGGGCTGAAACAGAGGGCGAGAAACAGAGTGGCTGAAACAGAGGGCGAGAAACAGAGGTTGAGAAACAGAGGGGCTGAAAAAGTGGGGCTGAGACAAAGGTGCGGAAACAAAGCGCCTGATACAGAGGGCGAGAAACAGAGGGGCTGAAACAGAGGGCGAGAAACAGAGGGGCTGAAACAGAGGGGCTGAAACAGTGGGGCTGAAACAGAGGGCGAGAAACAGAGAGGCTGAAACACAGGGCGAGAAACAGAGGAGCAGAAAACAGAGGACGAGAAACAGAGGGGCTGAAACAGAGGGGCTGAAACAGAGGGGCTGAAACGGAGGGGCTGAAACAGAGGGCGAGAAACAGAGGGGCTGAAACAGAGGGCGAGAAACAGAGGGGCTGAAACAGAGGGCGAGAAACAGAGGGCGAGAAACAGAGGGACTGAAAAAGAGGGGCTGAAACAGAGGGGCTGAACAGATGGCGAGAAACAGAGGGGCTGAAACAGAGGGCGAGAAACAGAGGGGCTTAAACAGAGGGCGAGAAACAGAGGGGCTGAAACAGAGGGGCTGAAACAGTGGGGCTGAAACAGAGCGGCTGAAACAGAGGGCGAGAAATAGAGGGGCTGAAACACAGGGCGAGAAATACAGGGGCTGAAACAGAGGGCGAGAAACAGAGGGGCTGAAACAGAGGAGCTGAAACAGAGGGGCTGAAACATAGGGCGAGAAACAGAGGGGCTGAAAAAGAGGGCGAGAAACAGAGGGGCTGAAACAGAGTGCGAGAAACAGAGGGGCTGAATCAGAGGAGCTGAAACAGAGGGCGAGAAACAGAGGGGCTGAAACAGAGGGCGAGAAACAGTGGGACTGAAACAGAGGGGCTGAAACAGAGGGTGAGAAACAGAGGGGCTGAAACAGAGGGCGAGAAACAGAGGGGCTGAAACAGAGGATCTGAAACAGAGGGGCTGAATCAGAGGGGCTGATTCAGACGGGCTGAAACAGTGGCGCTGAAGCAGAGGGGCTGAAACAGAGGGCAAGAAACAGAGGGGCTGAAACAAAGCGGCTGAAACAGTGGGGCTGAAACAGAGGTGCTGAAACAGAGGGCGAGAAACAGAGGGGCTGAAACAGAGGGCGAGAAACAGAGTGGCTGAAACAGAGGGGCTGAAACAGAGGGGCTGGATCAGAGTGGCTGATTCAGAGGGTCTGAAACAGAGGGGCTGAATCAGAGGGGCGGAAACAGAGGGCGAGAAACAGAGGGGCAAAAACAGAGGGCAAGAAACAGAGGGGCTGAAACAGAGGGCGAGAAACAGACGGGCAGAAACAGAGAGCGAGAAACAGAGGGACTGAAACAGAGGGGCTGAAACAGAGAGTGCGAAACAGTGGGACTGAAACAGAGGGCGAGAAACAGAGGGGCTGAAACAGAGGGCGAGAAACAGAGGGGCTGAAACAGAGGGCGAGAAACAGAGGGACTGAAACAAAGGGGCTGAAACAGAGAGCGCGAAACAGAGGGACTGAAACAGAGGGCGAGAAACAGAGGGGCTGAAACAGAGGGCCAGAAACAGAGGGGCTGAAACAGAGGGCCAGAAACAGAGGGGCTGAAACAGAGGGCGAGAAACAGAGGGGCTGACACAGAGGGGCTGAAACAGAGAGCGCGAAACAGAGGGACTGAAACAGAGGGCGAGAAACAGAGGGGCTGAAACAGAGGGCCAGAAACAGAGGGGCTGAAACAGAGGGCGAGAAACAGAGGGGCTGAAACAGAGGGCGAGAAACAGAGGGGCTGACACAGAGGGGCTGAAACAGAGGGGCTGAAACAGAGGGCGAGAAACAGAGGGGCTGAAACAGAGGGCGAGAAACAGAGGGGCTGAATCAGAGGGGCTGAAACAGAAGGCGAGAAACAGAGGGGCTGAAACAGAGGGCGAGAAACAGAGGGGCAGAAACAGAGGGCGAGAAACAGAGGGGCTGAAACAGAGGGGCTGAAACAGAGGGGCTGAAACAGAGGGCAAGAAACAGAGGGGCTGAAACAGAGGGCGAGAAACAGAGGGGCTGAAACAGAGGGGCTGAAACAGAGGGCGAGAAACAGAGGGGCTGAAAAAGAGGGCGAGAAACAGAGGGGCTGAAACAGAGGGCGAGAAACAGAGGGGCTGAATCAGAGGAGCTGAAACAGAGGGCGAGAAACAGAGTGGCTGAAAAAGAGGGGCTGAGACAGAGGGTAAGAAACAGAGGGGCTGAAACAGAGGGCGAGAAACAGAGGGGCTGAAACAAAGGGCGAGAAACAGAGGGGCTGAAACAGAGGGGCAGAAACAGAGGGGCTGAAACAGAGGGGCTGAATCGGAGGGGCTGAAACAGAGGGGCTGAAACAGAGGGGCTGAAACAGAGGGCAAGAAACAGAGGGGCTGAAACAGAGGGGCTGAAACAGAGGGGCAGAAACAGAGTGCGAGAAACAGAGGGGCTGAAACAGAGGGGCTGAAACAGAGGGCGAGAAACAGAGGGGCTGAATCAGAGGGGCTGAATCAGAGGGGCTGAAACAGAGGGGCTGAAACAGAGGGCGAGAAACTAAGGGACTGAATCAGAGGGGCTGAAACAGAGGGGCTGAAACAGACGGGCTGAAACAGAGGGGCTGAAACAGCGGGCGAGAAACAGAGGGGCTGAAACAGAGGGCGAGAAACAGAGTGGCTGAAACAGAGGGTCTGAAACAGAGGGGCTGAAACAGAGGGCGAGAAAGAGAGGGGCTGAAACAGAGGGGCTGAAACAGAGGGGCTGAAACAGAGGGCGAGAAACAGAGGGGCTGAAACAGAGGGCGAGAAACAGAGGGGCTGAAACAGAGGGCGAGAAACAGAGGGGCTGAAACAGAGGGCGAGAAACAGAGGGGCTGAAACAGAGGGGCTGAAACAGAGAGCGAGAAACAGAGTGGCTGAAACAGAGGGGCTGAAACAGAGGGCGAGAAACAGAGGGGCTGAATCAGAGGGGCTGAAACAGAAGGCGAGAAACAGAGGGGCTGAAACAGAGGGCGAGAAACAGAGGGGCTGAAACAGATGGCGAGAAACAGAGGGGCTGAAACAGAGGGCGAGAAACAGAGGGGCTTAAACAGAGGGCGAGAAACAGAGGGGCTGAAACAGAGGGGCTGAAACAGTGGGGCTGAAACAGAGCGGCTGAAAAAGAGGGCGAGAAACAGAGGGGCTGAAACACAGGGCGAGAAATACAGGGGCTGAAACAGAGGGCGAGAAACAGAGGGGCTGAAACAGAGGAGCTGAAACAGAGGGTCTGAAACAGAGGGCGAGAAACAGAGGGGCTGAAAAAGAGGGCGAGAAACAGAGGGGCTGAAACAGAGGGCGAGAAACAGAGGGGCTGAATCAGAGGAGCTGAAACAGAGGGCGAGAAACAGAGTGGCTGAAACAGAGGGGCTGAGACAGAGGGTGAGAAACAGAGGGGCTGAAACAGAGGGCGAGAAACAGAGGGGCTGAAACAGAGGATCTGAAACAGAGGGGCTGAATCAGAGGGGCTGATTCAGAGGGGCTGAAACAGTGGGGCTGAAGCAGAGGGGCTGAAACAGAGGGCAAGAAACAGAGGGGCTGAAACAAAGGGGCTGAAACAGTGGGGCTGAAACAGAGGGGCTGAAACAGAGGGCGAGAAACAGAGGGGCTGAAACAGAGGGCGAGAAACAGAGTGGCTGAAACAGAGGGGCTGAAACAGAGGGGCTGAATCAGAGTGGCTGATTCAGAGGGTCTGAATCAGAGGGGCTGAATCAGAGGGGCGGAAACAGAGGGCGAGAAACAGAGGGGCAGAAACAGAGGGCAAGAAACAGAGTGGCTGAAACAGAGGGCGAGAAACAGATGGGCAGAAACAGAGAGCGAGAAACAGAGGGACTGAAACAGAGGGGCTGAAACAGAGAGCGCGAAACAGAGGGACTGAAACAGAGGGCGAGAAACAGAGGGGCTGAAACAGAGGGCGAGAAACAGAGGGGCTGAAACAGAGGGCGAGAAACAGAGGGGCTGAAACAGAGGGAGGGAAACAGACGGGCAGAAACAGAGGGCGAGAAACAGAGGGACTGAAACAAAGGGGCTGAAACAGAGAGCGCGAAACAGAGGGACTGAAACAGAGGGCGAGAAACAGAGGGGCTGAAACAGAGGGCCAGAAACAGAGGGGCTGAAACAGAGGGCGAGAAACAGAGGGGCTGAAACAGAGGGCGAGAAACAGAGGGGCTGACACAGAGGGGCTGAAACAGAGGGGCTGAAACAGAGGGCGAGAAACAGAGGGGCTGAAACAGAGGGCGAGAAACAGAGGGGCTGAATCAGAGGGGCTGAAACAGAAGGCGAGAAACAGAGGGGCTGAAACAGAGGGCGAGAAACAGAGGGGCAGAAACAGAGGGCGAGAAACAGAGGGGCTGAAACAGAGGGGCTGAAACAGAGGGGCTGAAACAGAGGGCAAGAAACAGAGGGGCTGAAACAGAGGGCGAGAAACAGAGGGGCTGAAACAGAGGGGCTGAAACAGAGGGGCTGAAACAGAGGGCGAGAAACAGAGGGGCTGAAACAAAGGGCGAGAAACAGAGGGGCTGAAACAGAGGGGCAGAAACAGAGGGGCTGAAACAGAGGGGCTGAATCGGAGGGGCTGAAACAGAGGGGCTGAAACAGAGGGGCTGAAACAGAGGGCAAGAAACAGAGGGGCTGAAACAGAGGGGCTGAAACAGAGGGGCAGAAACAGAGTGCGAGAAACAGAGGGGCTGAAACAGAGGGGCTGAAACAGAGGGCGAGAAACAGAGGGGCTGAATCAGAGGGGCTGAATCAGAGGGGCTGAAACAGAGGGGCTGAAACAGAGGGCGAGAAACTAAGGGACTGAATCAGAGGGGCTGAAACAGAGGGGCTGAAACAGACGGGCTGAAACAGAGGGGCTGAAACAGCGGGCGAGAAACAGAGGGGCTGAAACAGAGGGCGAGAAACAGAGTGGCTGAAACAGAGGGTCTGAAACACAGGGGCTGAAACAGAGGGCGAGAAAGAGAGGGGCTGAAACAGAGGGGCTGAAACAGAGGGGCTGAAACAGAGGGCGAGAAACAGAGGGGCTGAAACAGAGGGCGAGAAACAGAGGGGCTGAAACAGAGGGCGAGAACAGAGGGGCTGAAACAGAGGGCGAGAAACAGAGGGGCTGAAACAGAGGGGCTGAAACAGAGAGCGAGAAACAGAGTGGCTGAAACAGAGGGGCTGAAACAGAGGGCGAGAAACAGAGGGGCTGAATCAGAGGGGCTGAAACAGAAGGCGAGAAACAGAGGGGCTGAAACAGAGGGCGAGAAACAGAGGGGCAGAAACAGAGGGCGAGAAACAGAGGGGCTGAAACAGAGGGGCTGAAACAGAGGGGCTGAAACAGAGGGCAAGAAACAGAGGGGCTGAAACAGAGGGCGAGAAACAGAGCGGCTGAAACAGAGGGGCTGAAACAGAGGGGCTGAAACAGAGGGCGAGAAACAGAGGGGCTGAAACAAAGGGCGAGAAACAGAGGGGCTGAAACAGAGGGGCAGAAACAGAGGGGCTGAAACAGAGGGGCTGAATCAGAGGGGCTGAAACAGAGGGGCTGAAACAGAGGGCGAGAAACTAAGGGACTGAATCAGAGGGGCTGAAACAGAGGGGCTGAAACAGACGGGCTGAAACAGAGGGGCTGAAACAGAGGGCGAGAAACAGAGGGGCTGAAACAGAGGGCGACAAACAGAGTGGCTGAAACAGAGGGTCTGAAACAGAGGGGCTGAATCAGAGGGGCGGAAACAGAGGGCGAGAAACAGAGGGGCAGAAACAGAGGGCAAGAAACAGAGGGGCTGAAACAGAGGGCGAGAAACAGACGGGCAGAAACAGAGAGCGAGACACAGAGGGACTGAAACAGAGGGGCTGAAACAGAGAGCGCGAAACAGAGGGACTGAAACAGAGGGCGAGAAACAGAGGGGCTGAAACAGAGGGCGAGAAACAGAGGGGCTGAAACAGAGGGCGAGAAACAGAGGTTCTGAAACAGAGGGCGAGAAACAGGCGGGCAGAAACAGAGGGCCAGAAACAGAGGGACTGAAACAAAGGGGCTGAAACAGAGAGCGCGAAACAGAGGGACTGAAACAGAGGGCGAGAAACAGAGGGGCTGAAACAGAGTGCCAGAAACAGAGGGGCTGAAACAGAGGGCGAGAAACAGAGGGGCTGAAACAGAGGGCAAGAAACAGAGGGGCTGAAACAGAGGGCGAGAAACAGAGGGGCTGAATCAGACAGGCTGAATCAGATGGGCTGAAACAGAGGGGCTGAAACAGAGGGCGAGAAACAGAGTGGCTGAAACAGAGGGCGAGAAACAGAGGTTGAGAAACAGAGGGGCTGAAAAAGTGGGGCTGAGACAAAGGTGCGGAAACAAAGCGCCTGATACAGAGGGCGAGAAACAGAGGGGCTGAAACAGAGGGCGAGAAACAGAGGGGCTGAAACAGAGGGGCTGAAACAGTGGGGCTGAAACAGAGGGCGAGAAACAGAGAGGCTGAAACAGAGGGCGAGAAACAGAGGGGCTTAAACAGAGGGCGAGAAACAGAGGGGCTGAAACAGAGGGGCTGAAACAGTGGGGCTGAAACAGAGCGGCTGAAACAGAGGGCGAGAAATAGAGGGGCTGAAACACAGGGCGAGAAATACAGGGGCTGAAACAGAGGGCGAGAAACAGAGGGGCTGAAACAGAGGAGCTGAAACAGAGGGGCTGAAACATAGGGCGAGAAACAGAGGGGCTGAAAAAGAGGGCGAGAAACAGAGGGGCTGAAACAGAGTGCGAGAAACAGAGGGGCTGAATCAGAGGAGCTGAAACAGAGGGCGAGAAACAGAGGGGCTGAAACAGAGGGCGAGAAACAGTGGGACTGAAACAGAGGGGCTGAAACAGAGGGTGAGAAACAGAGGGGCTGAAACAGAGGGCGAGAAACAGAGGGGCTGAAACAGAGGATCTGAAACAGAGGGGCTGAATCAGAGGGGCTGATTCAGACGGGCTGAAACAGTGGCGCTGAAGCAGAGGGGCTGAAACAGAGGGCAAGAAACAGAGGGGCTGAAACAAAGCGGCTGAAACAGTGGGGCTGAAACAGAGGTGCTGAAACAGAGGGCGAGAAACAGAGGGGCTGAAACAGAGGGCGAGAAACAGAGTGGCTGAAACAGAGGGGCTGAAACAGAGGGGCTGGATCAGAGTGGCTGATTCAGAGGGTCTGAAACAGAGGGGCTGAATCAGAGGGGCGGAAACAGAGGGCGAGAAACAGAGGGTCAAAAACAGAGGGCAAGAAACAGAGGGGCTGAAACAGAGGGCGAGAAACAGACGGGCAGAAACAGAGAGCGAGAAACAGAGGGACTGAAACAGAGGGGCTGAAACAGAGAGTGCGAAACAGTGGGACTGAAACAGAGGGCGAGAAACAGAGGGGCTGAAACAGAGGGCGAGAAACAGAGGGGCTGAAACAGAGGGCGAGAAACAGAGGGACTGAAACAAAGGGGCTGAAACAGAGAGCGCGAAACAGAGGGACTGAAACAGAGGGCGAGAAACAGAGGGGCTGAAACAGAGGGCCAGAAACAGAGGGGCTGAAACAGAGGGCCAGAAACAGAGGGGCTGAAACAGAGGGCGAGAAACAGAGGGGCTGACACAGAGGGGCTGAAACAGAGAGCGCGAAACAGAGGGACTGAAACAGAGGGCGAGAAACAGAGGGGCTGAAACAGAGGGCCAGAAACAGAGGGGCTGAAACAGAGGGCGAGAAACAGAGGGGCTGAAACAGAGGGCGAGAAACAGAGGGGCTGACACAGAGGGGCTGAAACAGAGGGGCTGAAACAGAGGGCGAGAAACAGAGGGGCTGAAACAGAGGGCGAGAAACAGAGGGGCTGAATCAGAGGGGCTGAAACAGAAGGCGAGAAACAGAGGGGCTGAAACAGAGGGCGAGAAACAGAGGGGCAGAAACAGAGGGCGAGAAACAGAGGGGCTGAAACAGAGGGGCTGAAACAGAGGGGCTGAAACAGAGGGCAAGAAACAGAGGGGCTGAAACAGAGGGCGAGAAACAGAGGGGCTGAAACAGAGGGGCTGAAACAGAGGGGCTGAAACAGAGGGCGAGAAACAGAGGGGCTAAAACAAAGGGCGAGAAACAGAGGGGCTGAAACAGAGGGGCAGAAACAGAGGGGCTGAAACAGAGGGGCTGAATCGGAGGGGCTGAAACAGAGGGGCTGAAACAGAGGGGCTGAAACAGAGGGCAAGAAACAGAGGGGCTGAAACAGAGGGGCTGAAACAGAGGGGCAGAAACAGAGTGCTAGAAACAGAGGGGCTGAAACAGAGGGGCTGAAACAGAGGGCGAGAAACAGAGGGGCTGAATCAGAGGGGCTGAATCAGAGGGGCTGAAACAGAGGGGCTGAAACAGAGGGCGAGAAACTAAGGGACTGAATCAGAGGGGCTGAAACAGAGGGGCTGAAACAGACGGGCTGAAACAGAGGGGCTGAAACAGAGGGCGAGAAACAGAGGGGCTGAAACAGAGGGCGAGAAACAGAGGGGCTGAAACAGAGGGCGAGAAACAGAGGGGCTGAAACAGAGGGCGAGAAACAGAGGGGCTGAAACAGAGGGGCTGAAACAGAGAGCGAGAAACAGAGGGGCTGAAACAGAGGGGCTGAAACAGAGGGCGAGAAACAGAGGGGCTGAATCAGAGGGGCTGAAACAGAAGGCGAGAAACAGAGGGGCTGAAACAGAGGGCGAGAAACAGAGGGGCAGAAACAGAGGGCGAGAAACAGAGGGGCTTAAACAGAGGGGCTGAAACAGAGGGGCTGAAACAGAGGGCAAGAAACAGAGGGGCTGAAACAGAGGGCGAGAAACAGAGCGGCTGAAACAGAGGGGCTGAAACAGAGGGGCTGAAACAGAGGGCGAGAAACAGAGGGGCTGAAACAAAGGGCGAGAAACAGAGGGGCTGAAACAGAGGGGCAGAAACAGAGGGGCTGAAACAGAGGGGCTGAATCGGAGGGGCTGAAACAGAGGGGCTGAAACAGAGGGGCTGAAACAGAGGGCAAGAAACAGAGGGCGAGAAACAGAGGGGCTGAAACAGAGGGGCAGAAACAGAGGGCGAGAAACAGAGGGGCTGAAACAGAGGGGCTGAAACAGAGGGCGAGAAACAGAGGGGCTGAATCAGAGGGGCTGAATCAGAGGGGCTGAAACAGAGGGGCTGAAACAGAGGGCGAGAAACTAAGGGACTGAATCAGAGGGGCTGAAACAGAGGGGCTGAAACAGACGGGCTGAAACAGACGGGCTGAAACAGAGGGCGAGAAACAGAGGGGCTGAAACAGAGGGCGAGAAACAGAGTGGCTGAATCAGAGGGTCTGAAACAGAGGGGCTGAATCAGAGGGGCGGAAACAGAGGTCGAGAAACAGAGGGGCAGAAACAGAGGGCAAGAAACAGAGGGGCTGAAACAGAAGGCGAGAAACAGACGGGCAGAAACAGAGAGCGAGAAACAGAGGGACTGAAACAGAGGGGCTGAAACAGAGAGCGCGAAACAGAGGGACTGAAACAGAGGGCGAGAAACAGAGGGGCTGAAACAGAGGGCAAGAAACAGAGTGGCTGAAACAGAGGGTCTGAAACAGAGGGGCTGAAACAGAGGGCGAGAAAGAGAGGGGCTGAAACAGAGGGGTTGAAACAGAGGGGCTGAAACAGAGGGCGAGAAACAGAGGGGCTGAAACAGAGGGCGAGAAACAGAGGGGCTGAAACAAAGGGCGAGAAACAGAGGGGCTGAAACAGAGGGCGAGAAACAGAGGGGCTGAAACAGAGGGGCTGAAACAGAGAGCGAGAAACAGAGGGGCTGAAACAGAGGGGCTGAAACAGAGGGCGAGAAACAGAGGGGCTGAATCAGAGGGGCTGAAACAGAAGGCGAGAAACAGAGGGGCTGAAACAGAGTGCGAGAAACAGAGGGGCTGAATCAGAGGAGCTGAAACAGAGGGCGAGAAACAGAGGGGCTGAAACAGAGGGCGAGAAACAGTGGGACTGAAACAGAGGGCGAGAAACAGAGGGGCTGAAACAGAGGGCGAGAAACAGAGGGGCTGAAACAGAGGGCGAGAAACAGAGGGGCTCAAACAGAGGGGCTGAAACAGAGGGTTGAAACAGAGAGCGAGAAACAGAGGGGCTGAAACAGAGGGCCAGAAACAGAGGGCGAGAAACAGAGGGACTGAAACAGTGGGGCTGAAACAGAGGGGCTGATACAGAGGGCGAGAAACAGAGCGGCTGAAACAGAGGGCGAGAAACAGAGGGGCTGAAACAAAGGGGCTGAAACAGTGGGGCTAAAACAGAGGGGCTGAAACAGAGGGCGAGAAATAGAGGGGCTGAAACAGAGGGCGAGAAACAGAGGGGCTGAAACAGAGGGCGAGAAACAGAGGGGCTGAAACAGAAGGCGAGAAACAGAGGGGCTGAAACAGAGGGGCTGAAACAGAGGGCGAGAAACAGAGGGTCTGAAACAGAGGGCGAGAAACAGAGGGGCTGAAACAGAGGGCGAGAAACAGAGGGTCTGAATCAGAGGGGCTGAAACAGAGGGCGAGAAACAGAGGGGCTGAAACAGAGAGCGAGAAACAGAGGGGCTGAAACAGAGGATCTGAAACAGAGGGTGAGAAACAGAGGGGCTGAAACAGAGGGCGAGAAACAGAGGGGCTGAAACAGAGGGGCTGAAACAGAGGGGCTGAATCAGAGGGGCTGATTCAGAGGGGCTGAAACAGAGGGGCTTAATCAGAGGGGCTGAAACAGAGGGCGAGAAACAGAGGGGCTGAAACAGAGGGCGAGAAACAGAGGGGCAGAACAGAGGGCGAGAAACAGAGGAGCTGAAACAGAGGGGCTGAAACAGAGAGCGCGAAACAGAGGGGCTGAAACAGATGGCGAGAAACAGAGGGACTGAAACAGAGGTCGAGAAACAGAGGGGCTGAAACAGAGGGCAAGAAACAGAGGGGCTGAAACAGAGTGGCTGAAACAAGGGCTGAAACAGAGGGGCAGAAACAGCGGGCGAGAAACAGAGGGGCTGAATCATGAGGGGCTGAATTAGAAGGGCTGAAACAGAGGGCGAGAAACAGAGGGGCTGAAACAGAGGGCGAGAAACAGACGGGCAGAAACAGAGGGGCTGAAACAGAGGGGCTGAAACAGAGGGCGAGAAACAGACGGGCAGAAACAGAGAGCGAGAAACACAGGGACTGAAACAGAGGGGCTGAAACAGAGGGTTGAAAGAGAGAGCGAGAAACAGAGGGGCTGAAACAGAGGGCCAGAAACAGAGGGCGAGAAACAGAGGGACTGAAACAGTGGGGCTGAAACAGAGGGGCTGATACAGAGGGCGAGAAACAGAGCGGCTGAAACAGAGGGCGAGAAACAGAGGGGCTGAAACAAAGGGGCTGAAACAGTAGGGCTAAAACAGAGTGGCTGAAACAGAGGGCGAGAAACAGAGGGGCTGAAACAGAGGGCGACAAACAGAGTGGCTGAAACAGAGGGTCTGAAACAGAGGGGCTGAATCAGAGGGGCGGAAACAGAGGGCGAGAAACAGAGGGGCTGAAACAGAGGGCAAGAAACAGAGGGGCTGAAACAGAGGGCGAGAAACAGACGGGCAGAAACAGAGAGCGAGAAACAGAGGGACTGAAACAGAGGGGCTGAAACAGAGAGCGCGAAACAGAGGGACTGAAACAGAGGGCGAGAAACAGAGGGGCTGAAACAGAGGGCGAGAAACAGAGGGGCTGAAACAGAGGGCGAGAAACAGAGGTTCTGAAACAGAGGGCGAGAAACAGGCGGGCAGAAACAGAGGGCCAGAAACAGAGGGACTGAAACAAAGGGGCTGAAACAGAGAGCGCGAAACAGAGGGACTGAAACAGAGGGCGAGAAACAGAGGGGCTGAAACAGAGTGCCAGAAACAGAGGGGCTGAAACAGAGGGCGAGAAACAGAGGGGCTGAAACAGAGGGCAAGAAACAGAGGGGCTGAAACAGAGGGGCTGAAACAGAGGGCGAGAAACAGAGGGGCTGAATCAGACAGGCTGAATCAGATGGGCTGAAACAGAGGGGCTGAAACAGAGGGCGAGAAACAGAGTGGCTGAAACAGAGGGCGAGAAACAGAGGTTGAGAAACAGAGGGGCTGAAAAAGTGGGGCTGAGACAAAGGTGCGGAAACAAAGCGCCTGATACAGAGGGCGAGAAACAGAGGGGCTGAAACAGAGGGCGAGAAACAGAGGGGCTGAAACAGAGGGGCTGAAACAGTGGGGCTGAAACAGAGGGCGAGAAATAGAGAGGCTGAAACACAGGGCGAGAAACAGAGGAGCAGAAAACAGAGGACGAGAAACAGAGGGGCTGAAACAGAGGGGCTGAAACAGAGGGGCTGAAACGGAGGGGCTGAAACAGAGGGCGAGAAACAGAGGGGCTGAAACAGAGGGCGAGAAACAGAGGGGCTGAAACAGAGGGCGAGAAACAGAGGGCGAGAAACAGAGGGACTGAAAAAGAGGGGCTGAAACAGAGGGGCTGAACAGATGGCGAGAAACAGAGGGGCTGAAACAGAGGGCGAGAAACAGAGGGGCTTAAACAGAGGGCGAGAAACAGAGGGGCTGAAACAGAGGGGCTGAAACAGTGGGGCTGAAACAGAGCGGCTGAAACAGAGGGCGAGAAATAGAGGGGCTGAAACACAGGGCGAGAAATACAGGGGCTGAAACAGAGGGCGAGAAACAGAGGGGCTGAAACAGAGGAGCTGAAACAGAGGGGCTGAAACAGAGGGCGAGAAACAGAGGGGCTGAAAAAGAGGGCGAGAAACAGAGGGGCTGAAACAGAGTGCGAGAAACAGAGGGGCTGAATCAGAGGAGCTGAAACAGAGGGCGAGAAACAGAGGGGCTGAAACAGAGGGCGAGAAACAGTGGGACTGAAACAGAGGGGCTGAAACAGAGGGTGAGAAACAGAGGGGCTGAAACAGAGGGCGAGAAACAGAGGGGCTGAAACAGAGGATCTGAAACAGAGGGGCTGAATCAGAGGGGCTGATTCAGACGGGCTGAAACAGTGGCGCTGAAGCAGAGGGGCTGAAACAGAGGGCAAGAAACAGAGGGGCTGAAACAAAGCGGCTGAAACAGTGGGGCTGAAACAGAGGTTCTGAAACAGAGGGCGAGAAACAGAGGGGCTGAAACAGAGGGCGAGAAACAGAGTGGCTGAAACAGAGGGGCTGAAACAGAGGGGCTGGATCAGAGTGGCTGATTCAGAGGGGCAGAAACAGAGGGGCTGAATCAGAGGGGCGGAAACAGAGGGCGAGAAACAGAGGGGCAAAAACAGAGGGCAAGAAACAGAGGGGCTGAAACAGAGGGCGAGAAACAGACGGGCAGAAACAGAGAGCGAGAAACAGAGGGACTGAAACAGAGGGGCTGAAACAGAGAGCGCGAAACAGTGGGACTGAAACAGAGGGCGAGAAACAGAGGGGCTGAAACAGAGGGCGAGAAACAGAGGGGCTGAAACAGAGGGCGAGAAACAGAGGGAATGAAACAAAGGGGCTGAAACAGAGAGCGCGAAACAGAGGGACTGAAACAGAGGGCGAGAAACAGAGGGGCTGAAACAGAGGGCCAGAAACAGAGGGGCTGAAACAGAGGGCCAGAAACAGAGGGGCTGAAACAGAGGGCGAGAAACAGAGGGGCTGACACAGAGGGGCTGAAACAGAGAGCGCGAAACAGAGGGACTGAAACAGAGGGCGAGAAACAGAGGGGCTGAAACAGAGGGCCAGAAACAGAGGGGCTGAAACAGAGGGCGAGAAACAGAGGGGCTGAAACAGAGGGCGAGAAACAGAGGGGCTGACACAGAGGGGCTGAAACAGAGGGGCTGAAACAGAGGGCGAGAATCAGAGGGGCTGAAACAGAGGGCGAGAAACAGAGGGGCTGAATCAGAGGGGCTGAAACAGAAGGCGAGAAACAGAGGGGCTGAAACAGAGGGCGAGAAACAGAGGGGCAGAAACAGAGGGCGAGAAACAGAGGGGCTGAAACAGAGGGGCTGAAACAGAGGGGCTGAAACAGAGGGCAAGAAACAGAGGGGCTGAAACAGAGGGCGAGAAACAGAGGGGCTGAAACAGAGGGGCTGAAACAGAGGGGCTGAAACAGAGGGCGAGAAACAGAGGGGCTGAAACAAAGGGCGAGAAACAGAGGGGCTGAAACAGAGGGGCAGAAACAGAGGGGCTGAAACAGAGGGGCTGAATCGGAGGGGCTGAAACAGAGGGGCTGAAACAGAGGGGCTGAAACAGAGGGCAAGAAACAGAGGGGCTGAAACAGAGGGGCTGAAACAGAGGGGCAGAAACAGAGTGCTAGAAACAGAGGGGCTGAAACAGAGGGGCTGAAACAGAGGGCGAGAAACAGAGGGGCTGAATCAGAGGGGCTGAATCAGAGGGGCTGAAACAGAGGGGCTGAAACAGAGGGCGAGAAACTAAGGGACTGAATCAGAGGGGCTGAAACAGAGGGGCTGAAACAGACGGGCTGAAACAGAGGGGCTGAAACAGAGGGCGAGAAACAGAGGGGCTGAAACAGAGGGCGAGAAACAGAGTGGCTGAAACAGAGGGTCTGAAACAGAGGGGCTGAAACAGAGGGCGAGAAAGAGAGGGGCTGAAACAGAGGGGCTGAAACAGAGGGGCTGAAACAGAGGGCGAGAAACAGAGGGGCTGAAACAGAGGGCGAGAAACAGAGGGGCTGAAACAGAGGGCGAGAAACAGAGGGGCTGAAACAGAGGGCGAGAAACAGAGGGGCTGAAACAGAGGGGCTGAAACAGAGAGCGAGAAACAGAGGGGCTGAAACAGAGGGGCTGAAACAGAGGGCGAGAAACAGAGGGGCTGAATCAGAGGGGCTGAAACAGAAGGCGAGAAACAGAGGGGCTGAAACAGAGGGCGAGAAACAGAGGGGCAGAAACAGAGGGCGAGAAACAGAGGGGCTTAAACAGAGGGGCTGAAACAGAGGGGCTGAAACAGAGGGCAAGAAACAGAGGGGCTGAAACAGAGGGCGAGAAACAGAGCGGCTGAAACAGAGGGGCTGAAACAGAGGGGCTGAAACAGAGGGCGAGAAACAGAGGGGCTGAAACAAAGGGCGAGAAACAGAGGGGCTGAAACAGAGGGGCAGAAACAGAGGGGCTGAAACAGAGGGGCTGAAACAGACGGGCTGAAACAGACGGGCTGAAACAGAGGGCGAGAAACAGAGGGGCTGAAACAGAGGGCGAGAAACAGAGTGGCTGAAACAGAGGGTCTGAAACAGAGGGGCTGAATCAGAGGGGCGGAAACAGAGGTCGAGAAACAGAGGGGCAGAAACAGAGGGCAAGAAACAGAGGGGCTGAAACAGAAGGCGAGAAACAGACGGGCAGAAACAGAGAGCGAGAAACAGAGGGACTGAAACAGAGGGGCTGAAACAGAGAGCGCGAAACAGAGGGACTGAAACAGAGGGCGAGAAACAGAGGGGCTGAAACAGAGGGCAAGAAACAGAGTGGCTGAAACAGAGGGTCTGAAACAGAGGGGCTGAAACAGAGGGCGAGAAAGAGAGGGGCTGAAACAGAGGGGTTGAAACAGAGGGGCTGAAACAGAGGGCGAGAAACAGAGGGGCTGAAACAGAGGGCGAGAAACAGAGGGGCTGAAACAAAGGGCGAGAAACAGAGGGGCTGAAACAGAGGGCGAGAAACAGAGGGGCTGAAACAGAGGGGCTGAAACAGAGAGCGAGAAACAGAGGGGCTGAAACAGAGGGGCTGAAACAGAGGGCGAGAAACAGAGGGGCTGAATCAGAGGGGCTGAAACAGAAGGCGAGAAACAGAGGGGCTGAAACAGAGTGCGAGAAACAGAGGGGCTGAATCAGAGGAGCTGAAACAGAGGGCGAGAAACAGAGGGGCTGAAACAGAGGGCGAGAAACAGTGGGACTGAAACAGAGGGCGAGAAACAGAGGGGCTGAAACAGAGGGCGAGAAACAGAGGGGCTGAAACAGAGGGCGAGAAACAGAGGGGCTCAAACAGAGGGGCTGAAACAGAGGGTTGAAACAGAGAGCGAGAAACAGAGGGGCTGAAACAGAGGGCCAGAAACAGAGGGCGAGAAACAGAGGGACTGAAACAGTGGGGCTGAAACAGAGGGGCTGATACAGAGGGCGAGAAACAGAGCGGCTGAAACAGAGGGCGAGAAACAGAGGGGCTGAAACAAAGGGGCTGAAACAGTGGGGCTAAAACAGAGGGGCTGAAACAGAGGGCGAGAAATAGAGGGGCTGAAACAGAGGGCGAGAAACAGAGGGGCTGAAACAGAGGGCGAGAAACAGAGGGGCTGAAACAGAAGGCGAGAAACAGAGGGGCTGAAACAGAGGGGCTGAAACAGAGGGCGAGAAACAGAGGGTCTGAAACAGAGGGCGAGAAACAGAGGGGCTGAAACAGAGGGCGAGAAACAGAGGGTCTGAATCAGAGGGGCTGAAACAGAGGGCGAGAAACAGAGGGGCTGAAACAGAGAGCGAGAAACAGAGGGGCTGAAACAGAGGATCTGAAACAGAGGGTGAGAAACAGAGGGGCTGAAACAGAGGGCGAGAAACAGAGGGGCTGAAACAGAGGGGCTGAAACAGAGGGGCTGAATCAGAGGGGCTGATTCAGAGGGGCTGAAACAGAGGGGCTTAATCAGAGGGGCTGAAACAGAGGGCGAGAAACAGAGGGGCTGAAACAGAGGGCGAGAAACAGAGGGGCAGAACAGAGGGCGAGAAACAGAGGAGCTGAAACAGAGGGGCTGAAACAGAGAGCGCGAAACAGAGGGGCTGAAACAGATGGCGAGAAACAGAGGGACTGAAACAGAGGTCGAGAAACAGAGGGGCTGAAACAGAGGGCAAGAAACAGAGGGGCTGAAACAGAGTGGCTGAAACAAGGGCTGAAACAGAGGGGCAGAAACAGCGGGCGAGAAACAGAGGGGCTGAATCATGAGGGGCTGAATTAGAAGGGCTGAAACAGAGGGCGAGAAACAGAGGGGCTGAAACAGAGGGCGAGAAACAGACGGGCAGAAACAGAGGGGCTGAAACAGAGGGGCTGAAACAGAGGGCGAGAAACAGACGGGCAGAAACAGAGAGCGAGAAACACAGGGACTGAAACAGAGGGGCTGAAACAGAGGGTTGAAAGGGAGAGCGAGAAACAGAGGGGCTGAAACAGAGGGCCAGAAACAGAGGGCGAGAAACAGAGGGACTGAAACAGTGGGGCTGAAACAGAGGGGCTGATACAGAGGGCGAGAAACAGAGCGGCTGAAACAGAGGGCGAGAAACAGAGGGGCTGAAACAAAGGGGCTGAAACAGTAGGGCTAAAACAGAGTGGCTGAAACAGAGGGCGAGAAACAGAGGGGCTGAAACAGAGGGCGACAAACAGAGTGGCTGAAACAGAGGGTCTGAAACAGAGGGGCTGAATCAGAGGGGCGGAAACAGAGGGCGAGAAACAGAGGGGCTGAAACAGAGGGCAAGAAACAGAGGGGCTGAAACAGAGGGCGAGAAACAGACGGGCAGAAACAGAGAGCGAGAAACAGAGGGACTGAAACAGAGGGGCTGAAACAGAGAGCGCGAAACAGAGGGACTGAAACAGAGGGCGAGAAACAGAGGGGCTGAAACAGAGGGCGAGAAACAGAGGGGCTGAAACAGAGGGCGAGAAACAGAGGTTCTGAAACAGAGGGCGAGAAACAGGCGGGCAGAAACAGAGGGCCAGAAACAGAGGGACTGAAACAAAGGGGCTGAAACAGAGAGCGCGAAACAGAGGGACTGAAACAGAGGGCGAGAAACAGAGGGGCTGAAACAGAGTGCCAGAAACAGAGGGGCTGAAACAGAGGGCGAGAAACAGAGGGGCTGAAACAGAGGGCAAGAAACAGAGGGGCTGAAACAGAGGGGCTGAAACAGAGGGCGAGAAACAGAGGGGCTGAATCAGACAGGCTGAATCAGATGGGCTGAAACAGAGGGGCTGAAACAGAGGGCGAGAAACAGAGTGGCTGAAACAGAGGGCGAGAAACAGAGGTTGAGAAACAGAGGGGCTGAAAAAGTGGGGCTGAGACAAAGGTGCGGAAACAAAGCGCCTGATACAGAGGGCGAGAAACAGAGGGGCTGAAACAGAGGGCGAGAAACAGAGGGGCTGAAACAGAGGGGCTGAAACAGTGGGGCTGAAACAGAGGGCGAGAAATAGAGAGGCTGAAACACAGGGCGAGAAACAGAGGAGCAGAAAACAGAGGACGAGAAACAGAGGGGCTGAAACAGAGGGGCTGAAACAGAGGGGCTGAAACGGAGGGGCTGAAACAGAGGGCGAGAAACAGAGGGGCTGAAACAGAGGGCGAGAAACAGAGGGGCTGAAACAGAGGGCGAGAAACAGAGGGCGAGAAACAGAGGGACTGAAAAAGAGGGGCTGAAACAGAGGGGCTGAACAGATGGCGAGAAACAGAGGGGCTGAAACAGAGGGCGAGAAACAGAGGGGCTTAAACAGAGGGCGAGAAACAGAGGGGCTGAAACAGAGGGGCTGAAACAGTGGGGCTGAAACAGAGCGGCTGAAACAGAGGGCGAGAAATAGAGGGGCTGAAACACAGGGCGAGAAATACAGGGGCTGAAACAGAGGGCGAGAAACAGAGGGGCTGAAACAGAGGAGCTGAAACAGAGGGGCTGAAACAGAGGGCGAGAAACAGAGGGGCTGAAAAAGAGGGCGAGAAACAGAGGGGCTGAAACAGAGTGCGAGAAACAGAGTGGCTGAATCAGAGGAGCTGAAACAGAGGGCGAGAAACAGAGGGGCTGAAACAGAGGGCGAGAAACAGTGGGACTGAAACAGAGGGGCTGAAACAGAGGGTGAGAAACAGAGGGGCTGAAACAGAGGGCGAGAAACAGAGGGGCTGAAACAGAGGATCTGAAAAAGAGGGGCTGAATCAGAGGGGCTGATTCAGACGGGCTGAAACAGTGGCGCTGAAGCAGAGGGGCTGAAACAGAGGGCAAGAAACAGAGGGGCTGAAACAAAGCGGCTGAAACAGTGGGGCTGAAACAGAGGTGCTGAAACAGAGGGCGAGAAACAGAGGGGCTGAAACAGAGGGCGAGAAACAGAGTGGCTGAAACAGAGGGGCTGAAACAGAGGGGCTGGATCAGAGTGGCTGATTCAGAGGGTCTGAAACAGAGGGGCTGAATCAGAGGGGCGGAAACAGAGGGCGAGAAACAGAGGGGCAAAAACAGAGGGCAAGAAACAGAGGGGCTGAAACAGAGGGCGAGAAACAGACGGGCAGAAACAGAGAGCGAGAAACAGAGGGACTGAAACAGAGGGGCTGAAACAGAGAGCGCGAAACAGTGGGACTGAAACAGAGGGCGAGAAACAGAGGGGCTGAAACAGAGGGCGAGAAACAGAGGGGCTGAAACAGAGGGCGAGAAACAGAGGGAATGAAACAAAGGGGCTGAAACAGAGAGCGCGAAACAGAGGGACTGAAACAGAGGGCGAGAAACAGAGGGGCTGAAACAGAGGGCCAGAAACAGAGGGGCTGAAACAGAGGGCCAGAAACAGAGGGGCTGAAACAGAGGGCGAGAAACAGAGGGGCTGACACAGAGGGGCTGAAACAGAGAGCGCGAAACAGAGGGACTGAAACAGAGGGCGAGAAACAGAGGGGCTGAAACAGAGGGCCAGAAACAGAGGGGCTGAAACAGAGGGCGAGAAACAGAGGGGCTGAAACAGAGGGCGAGAAACAGAGGGGCTGACACAGAGGGGCTGAAACAGAGGGGCTGAAACAGAGGGCGAGAATCAGAGGGGCTGAAACAGAGGGCGAGAAACAGAGGGGCTGAATCAGAGGGGCTGAAACAGAAGGCGAGAAACAGAGGGGCTGAAACAGAGGGCGAGAAACAGAGGGGCAGAAACAGAGGGCGAGAAACAGAGGGGCTGAAACAGAGGGGCTGAAACAGAGGGGCTGAAACAGAGGGCAAGAAACAGAGGGGCTGAAACAGAGGGCGAGAAACAGAGGGGCTGAAACAGAGGGGCTGAAACAGAGGGGCTGAAACAGAGGGCGAGAAACAGAGGGGCTGAAACAAAGGGCGAGAAACAGAGGGGCTGAAACAGAGGGGCAGAAACAGAGGGGCTGAAACAGAGGGGCTGAATCGGAGGGGCTGAAACAGAGGGGCTGAAACAGAGGGGCTGAAACAGAGGGCAAGAAACAGAGGGGCTGAAACAGAGGGGCTGAAACAGAGGGGCAGAAACAGAGTGCTAGAAACAGAGGGGCTGAAACAGAGGGGCTGAAACAGAGGGCGAGAAACAGAGGGGCTGAATCAGAGGGGCTGAATCAGAGGGGCTGAAACAGAGGGGCTGAAACAGAGGGCGAGAAACTAAGGGACTGAATCAGAGGGGCTGAAACAGAGGGGCTGAAACAGACGGGCTGAAACAGAGGGGCTGAAACAGAGGGCGAGAAACAGAGGGGCTGAAACAGAGGGCGAGAAACAGAGTGGCTGAAACAGAGGGTCTGAAACAGAGGGGCTGAAACAGAGGGCGAGAAAGAGAGGGGCTGAAACAGAGGGGCTGAAACAGAGGGGCTGAAACAGAGGTCGAGAAACAGAGGGTCTGAAACAGAGGGCGAGAAACAGAGGGGCTGAAACAGAGGGCGAGAAACAGAGGGGCTGAAACAGAGGGCGAGAAACAGAGGGGCTGAAACAGAGGGGCTGAAACAGAGAGCGAGAAACAGAGGGGCTGAAACAGAGGGGCTGAAACAGAGGGCGAGAAACAGAGGGGCTGAATCAGAGGGGCTGAAACAGAAGGCGAGAAACAGAGGGGCTGAAACAGAGGGCGAGAAACAGAGGGGCAGAAACAGAGGGCGAGAAACAGAGGGGCTTAAACAGAGGGGCTGAAACAGAGGGGCTGAAACAGAGGGCAAGAAACAGAGGGGCTGAAACAGAGGGCGAGAAACAGAGCGGCTGAAACAGAGGGGCTGAAACAGAGGGGCTGAAACAGAGGGCGAGAAACAGAGGGGCTGAAACAAAGGGCGAGAAACAGAGGGGCTGAAACAGAGGGGCAGAAACAGAGGGGCTGAAACAGAGGGGCTGAATCGGAGGGGCTGAAACAGAGGGGCTGAAACAGAGGGGCTGAAACAGAGGGCAAGAAACAGAGGGCGAGAAACAGAGGGGCTGAAACAGAGGGGCAGAAACAGAGGGCGAGAAACAGAGGGGCTGAAACAGAGGGGCTGAAACAGAGGGCGAGAAACAGAGGGGCTGAATCAGAGGGGCTGAATCAGAGGGGCTGAAACAGAGGGGCTGAAACAGAGGGCGAGAAACTAAGGGACTGAATCAGAGGGGCTGAAACAGAGGGGCTGAAACAGACGGGCTGAAACAGAGGGGCTGAAACAGAGGGCGAGAAACAGAGGGGCTGAAACAGAGGGCGAGAAACAGAGTGGCTGAAACAGAGGGTCTGAAACAGAGGGGCTGAATCAGAGGGGCGGAAACAGAGGTCGAGAAACAGAGGGGCAGAAACAGAGGGCAAGAAACAGAGGGGCTGAAACAGAGGGCGAGAAACAGACGGGCAGAAACAGAGAGCGAGAAACAGAGGGACTGAAACAGAGGGGCTGAAACAGAGAGCGCGAAACAGAGGGACTGAAACAGAGGGCGAGAAACAGAGGGGCTGAAACAGAGGGCGAGAAACAGAGTGGCTGAAACAGAGGGTCTGAAACAGAGGGGCTGAAACAGAGGGCGAGAAAGAGAGGGGCTGAAACAGAGGGGTTGAAACAGAGGGGCTGAAACAGAGGGCGAGAAACAGAGGGGCTGAAACAGAGGGCGAGAAACAGAGGGGCTGAAACAAAGGGCGAGAAACTGAGGGGCTGAAACAGAGGGCGAGAAACAGAGGGGCTGAAACAGAGGGGCTGAAACAGAGAGCGAGAAACAGAGGGGCTGAAACAGAGGGGCTGAAACAGAGGGCGAGAAACAGAGGGGCTGAATCAGAGGGGCTGAAACAGAAGGCGAGAAACAGAGGGGCTGAAACAGAGTGCGAGAAACAAAGGGGCTGAATCAGAGGAGCTGAAACAGAGGGCGAGAAACAGAGGGGCTGAAACAGAGGGCGAGAAACAGTGGGACTGAAACAGAGGGCGAGAAACAGAGGGGCTGAAACAGAGGGCGAGAAACAGAGGGGCTGAAACAGAGGGCGAGAAACAGAGGGGCTCAAACAGAGGGGCTGAAACAGAGGGTTGAAACAGAGAGCGAGAAACAGAGGGGCTGAAACAGAGGGCCAGAAACAGAGGGCGAGAAACAGAGGGACTGAAACAGTGGGGCTGAAACAGAGGGGCTGATACAGAGGGCGAGAAACAGAGCGGCTGAAACAGAGGGCGAGAAACAGAGGGGCTGAAACAAAGGGGCTGAAACAGTGGGGCTAAAACAGAGGGGCTGAAACAGAGGGCGAGAAATAGAGGGGCTGAAACAGAGGGCGAGAAACAGAGGGGCTGAAACAGAGGGCGAGAAACAGAGGGGCTGAAACAGAAGGCGAGAAACAGAGGGGCTGAAACAGAGGGGCTGAAACAGAGGGCGAGAAACAGAGGGTCTGAAACAGAGGGCGAGAAACAGAGGGGCTGAAACAGAGGGCGAGAAACAGAGGGTCTGAATCAGAGGGGCTGAAACAGAGGGCGAGAAACAGAGGGGCTGAAACAGAGAGCGAGAAACAGAGGGGCTGAAACAGAGGATCTGAAACAGAGGGTGAGAAACAGAGGGGCTGAAACAGAGGGCGAGAAACAGAGGGGCTGAAACAGAGGGGCTGAAACAGAGGGGCTGAATCAGAGGGGCTGATTCAGAGGGGCTGAAACAGAGGGGCTTAATCAGAGGGGCTGAAACAGAGGGCGAGAAACAGAGGGGCTGAAACAGAGGGCGAGAAACAGAGGGGCAGAACAGAGGGCGAGAAACAGAGGAGCTGAAACAGAGGGGCTGAAACAGAGAGCGCGAAACAGAGGGGCTGAAACAGATGGCGAGAAACAGAGGGACTGAAACAGAGGTCGAGAAACAGAGGGGCTGAAACAGAGGGCAAGAAACAGAGGGGCTGAAACAGAGTGGCTGAAACAAGGGCTGAAACAGAGGGGCAGAAACAGCGGGCGAGAAACAGAGGGGCTGAATCATGAGGGGCTGAATTAGAAGGGCTGAAACAGAGGGCGAGAAACAGAGGGGCTGAAACAGAGGGCGAGAAACAGACGGGCAGAAACAGAGGGGCTGAAACAGAGGGGCTGAAACAGAGGGCGAGAAACAGACGGGCAGAAACAGAGAGCGAGAAACACAGGGACTGAAACAGAGGGGCTGAAACAGAGGGTTGAAAGAGAGAGCGAGAAACAGAGGGGCTGAAACAGAGGGCCAGAAACAGAGGGCGAGAAACAGAGGGACTGAAACAGTGGGGCTGAAACAGAGGGGCTGATACAGAGGGCGAGAAACAGAGCGGCTGAAACAGAGGGCGAGAAACAGAGGGGCTGAAACAAAGGGGCTGAAACAGTAGGGCTAAAACAGAGTGGCTGAAACAGAGGGCGAGAAATAGAGGGGCTGAAACAGAGGGCGAGAAACAGAGGGGCTGAAACAGAGGGCGAGAAACAGAGGGGCTGAAACAGAGGGCGAGAAACAGAGGGGCTGAATCAGAGGGGCTGAAACAGAGGGTGAGAAACAGAGGGGCTGAAACAGAGGGCGAGAAACAGAGGGGCTGAAACAGAGGGCGAGAAACAGAGTGGCTGAAACAGATGGGCTGAAACAGAGGGGCTGAAAAAGAGGGCGAAAAACAGAGGGGCTGAAACAGAGGGCGAGAAACAGAGGGGCTGAATCAGTGGGCTAAATCAGAGGGGCTGAATCAGAGCGGCTGAAACAGAGGGGCTGAATCAGAGGGGCTGAAACAGAGGGCGAGAAACAGATGGGCTGAAACAGAGGGCAAGAAACAGAGGGGCTGAAACAGAAGGGCTGAAACAGAGGGCGAGAAACAGAGGGGCTGAATCAGAGGGGCTAAATCAGAGGGGCTGAATCAGAGGGGTTGAAACAGAGGGTTGAATCAGAGGGGCTGAAACAGAGGGCGAGAAACAGAGTGGCTGAAACAGAGGGCGAGAAACAGAGTGGCTGAAACAGAGGGCAAGAAACAGAGGGGCTGAAACAGAGGGCGAGAAACAGAGGGGCTGAAACAGTGGGCCAGAAACAGAGTGGCTGAAACAGAGGGCGAGAAACAGAGTGGCTGAAACAGAGGGCAAGAAACAGAGGGGCTGAAACAGAGGGCGAGAAACAGAGGGGCTGAAACAGAGGGGCGGAAACAGAGGGGCTGAAACAGAGAGCGAGAAACAGAGGGGCTGAAACAGAGGGGCGGAAACAGAGGGGCTGAAACAGAGGGCGAGAAATATAGTGGCTGAAACAAAGGGGCTGAAACAGTGGGGCTACAATAGAGGGGCTGAAACAGAGGGCGAGAAATAGAGGGGCTGAAACAGAGGGCGAGAAACGGAGGGGCTGAAACAGAGGGGATGAAACAGAGGGCGAGAAACAGAGGGGCTGAAACAGAGGGGCTGAAACAGAGGGGTTGAAACAGAGGGCGAGAAACAGAGGGGCTGAAACAGAGGGCGAGAAACAGAGGGGCTGAAACAGAGGGCGAGAAACAGAGGGGCTGAAACAGAGGGCGAGAAACAGAGGGGCTGAAACAGAGGGGCTGAAACAGAGAGGCTGAAACAGAGGGCGAGAAACAGAGGGGCTGAAACAGAGGGCGAGAAACAGAGGGGCAGAAACAGAGGGGCTGAAACAGAGGGCGAGAAACAGAGGGGCTGAAACAGAGGGGCTGAAACAGAGGGGCTGAAACAGAGGGCGAGAAACAGAGAGGCTGAAACAGAGGGCGAGAAACAGAGTGGCTGAAACAGAGGACAAGAAACAGAGGGGCTGAAACAGAGGGCGAGAAACAGAGGGGCTCAAACAGAGGGGCTGAAACAGAGGGTTGAAACAGAGAGCGAGAAACAGAGGGGCTGAAACAGAGGGCGAGAAACAGAGAGGCTGAAACAGAGGGCGAGAAACAGATGGGCTGAAACAGAGGGCGAGAAACAGAGGGGCAGAAACAGAGGGGCTGAAACAGAGGGCGAGAAACAGAGGGGCTGAAACAGAGGGGCTGAAACAGAGGGGCTGAAACAGAGGGCGAGAAACAGAGAGGCTGAAACAGAGGGCGAGAAACAGAGTGGCTGAAACAGAGGACAAGAAACAGAGGGGCTGAAACAGAGGGCGAGAAACAGAGGGGCTCAAACAGAGGGGCTGAAACAGAGGGTTGAAACAGAGAGCGAGAAACAGAGGGGCTGAAACAGAGGGCCAGAAACAGAGGGCGAGAAACAGAGGGACTGAAACAGTGGGGCTGAAACAGAGGGGTTGATACAGAGGGCGAGAAACAGAGCGGCTGAAACAGAGGGCGAGAAACAGAGGGGCTGAAACAAAGGGGCTGAAACAGTTGGGCTAAAACAGAGGGGCTGAAACAGAGGGCGAGAAATAGAGGGGCTGAAACAGAGGACGAGAAACAGAGGGGCTGAAACAGAGGGCGAGAAACAGAGGGGCTGAAACAGAAGGCGAGAAACAGAGGGGCTGAAACAGAGGGGCTGAAACAGAGGGTCTGAAACAGAGGGCGAGAAACAGAGGGGCTGAAACAGAGGGCGAGAAACAGAGGGTCTGAATCAGAGGGGCTGAAACAGAGGGCGAGAAACAGAGGGGCTGAAACAGAGAGCGAGAAACAGAGGGGCTGAAACAGAGGATCTGAAACAGAGGGTGAGAAACAGAGGGGCTGAAACAGAGGGCGAGAAACAGAGGGGCTGAAACAGAGGGGCTGAAACAGAGGGGCTGAATCAGAGGGGCTGATTCAGAGGGGCTGAAACAGAGGGGCTTAATCAGAGGGGCTGAAACAGAGGGCGAGAAACAGAGGGGCTGAAACAGAGGGCGAGAAACAGAGGGGCAGAACAGAGGGCGAGAAACAGAGGAGCTGAAACAGAGGGGCTGAAACAGAGAGCGCGAAACAGAGGGGCTGAAACAGATGGCGAGAAACAGAGGGACTGAAACAGAGGTCGAGAAACAGAGGGGCTGAAACAGAGGGCAAGAAACAGAGGGGCTGAAACAGAGTGGCTGAAACAAGGGCTGAAACAGAGGGGCAGAAACAGCGGGCGAGAAACAGAGGGGCTGAATCATGAGGGGCTGAATTAGAAGGGCTGAAACAGAGGGCGAGAAACAGAGGGGCTGAAACAGAGGGCGAGAAACAGACGGGCAGAAACAGAGGGGCTGAAACAGAGGGGCTGAAACAGAGGGCGAGAAACAGACGGGCAGAAACAGAGAGCGAGAAACACAGAGACTGAAACAGAGGGGCTGAAACAGAGGGTTGAAAGAGAGAGCGAGAAACAGAGGGGCTGAAACAGAGGGCCAGAAACAGAGGGCGAGAAACAGAGGGACTGAAACAGTGGGGCTGAAACAGAGGGGCTGATACAGAGGGCGAGAAACAGAGCGGCTGAAACAGAGGGCGAGAAACAGAGGGGCTGAAACAAAGGGGCTGAAACAGTAGGGCTAAAACAGAGTGGCTGAAACAGAGGGCGAGAAATAGAGGGGCTGAAACAGAGGGCGAGAAACAGAGGGGCTGAAACAGAGGGCGAGAAACAGAGGGGCTGAAACAGAAGGCGAGAAACAGAGGGGCTGAAACAGAGGGCGAGAAACAGAGGGGCTGAAACAGAGGGCGAGAAACAGAGGGGCTGAAACAGAGGGCAAGAAACAGAGGGGCTGAAACAGAGTGGCTGAAACAGAGGGCGAGAAACAGAGGGGCTGAATCAGACAGGCTGAATCAGATGGGCTGAAACAGAGGGGCTGAAACAGAGGGTGAGAAACAAAGGGGCTGAAACAGCGGGCGAGAAACAGAGGGCAAGAAACAGAGGGGCTGAAACAGAGGGGCTGAAACAGAGGGGCTGAAACAGAGGGCGAGAAACAGAGGGGCTGAATCAGAGGGGCTGAATCAGAGGGACTGAAACAGAGGGGCTGAAACAGAAGGCGAGAAACAAAGGGGCTGAAACAGCGGGCGAGAAACAGAGGGCGAGAAACAGAGTGTCTGAATCAGAGGGGCTGAAACAGAGGGCGAGAAACAGAGGGGCTGAAACAGAGGGCGAGAAACAGAAGGGCTGAAACAGAGGGGCTGAAACAGAGGGGCTGAAACAGAGGGGCTGAATCCGAGGGCAAGAAACAGAGAGGCTGAAACAGAGGGCGAGAAACAGAGGGGCTGAAACAGAGGGCGAGAAACAGAGGGGTTGAAACAGAGGGGCTGAAACAGTGGGGCTGAAACAGAGGGCGAGAAACAGAGAGGCTGAAACACAGGGCGAGAAACAGAGGTGCTGAAACAGAGGGCGAGAACCAGAGGGGCTGAAACAGAGGGACTGAAACAGAGGGGCTGAAACAGAGGTGCTGAAACAGAGGGCGAGAAACAGAGTGGCTGAAACAGAGGGCGAGAAACAGAGTGGCTGAAACAGAGGGCAAGAAACAGAGGGGCTGAAACAGAGGGCGAGAAACAGAGGGGCTGAAACAGTGTGCCAGAAACAGAGTGGCTGAAACAGAGGGCGAGAAACAGAGTGGCTGAAACAGAGGGCAAGAAACAGAGGGGCTGAAACAGAGGGCGAGAAACAGAGGGGCTGAAACAGAGGGGCTGAAACAGAGGGGTGGAAACAGAGGGGCTGAAACAGAGAGCGAGAAACAGAGGGGCTGAAACAGAGGGGCGGAAACAGAGGGGCTGAAACAGAGGGCGAGAAACATAGTGGCTGAAACAAAGGGGCTGAAACAGTGGGGCTACAATAGAGGGGCTGAAACAGAGGGCGAGAAATAGAGGGGCTGAAACAGAGGGCGAGAAACGGAGGGGCTGAAACAGAGGGGATGAAACAGAGGGCGAGAAACAGAGGGGCTGAAACAGAGGGGCTGAAACAGAGGGGTTGAAACAGAGGGCGAGAAACAGAGGGGCTGAAACAGAGGGCGAGAAACAGAGGGGCTGAAACAGAGGGCGAGAAACAGAGGGGCTGAAACAGAGGGCGAGAAACAGAGGGGCTGAAACAGAGGGGCTGAAACAGAGAGGCTGAAACAGAGGGCGAGAAACAGAGGGGCTGGAACAGTGGGCGAGAAACAGAGGGGCAGAAACAGAGGGGCTGAAACAGAGGGCGAGAAACAGAGGGGCTGAAACAGAGGGGCTGAAACAGAGGGGCTGAAACAGAGGGCGAGAAACAGAGAGGCTGAAACAGAGGGCGAGAAACAGAGTGGCTGAAACAGAGGACAAGAAACAGAGGGGCTGAAACAGAGGGCGAGAAACAGAGGGGCTCAAACAGAGGGGCTGAAACAGAGGGTTGAAACAGAGAGCGAGAAACAGAGGGGCTGAAACAGAGGGCGAGAAACAGAGAGGCTGAAACAGAGGGCGAGAAACAGAGGGGCTGAAACAGAGGGCGAGAAACAGAGGGGCAGAAACAGAGGGGCTGAAACAGAGGGCGAGAAACAGAGGGGCTGAAACAGTGGGGCTGAAACAGAGGGGCTGAAACAGAGGGAGAGAAACAGAGAGGCTGAAACAGAGGGCGAGAAACAGAGTGGCTGAAACAGAGGACAAGAAACAGAGGGGCTGAAACAGAGGGCGAGAAACAGAGGGGCTCAAACAGAGGGGCTGAAACAGAGGGTTGAAACAGAGAGCGAGAAACAGAGGGGCTGAAACAGAGGGCCAGAAACAGAGGGCGAGAAACAGAGGGAATGAAACAGTGGGGCTGAAACAGAGGGGCTGATACAGAGGGCGAGAAACAGAGCGGCTGAAACAGAGGGCGAGAAACAGAGGGGCTGAAACAAAGGGGCTGAAACAGTGGGGCTAAAACAGAGGGGCTGAAACAGAGGGCGAGAAATAGAGGGGCTGAAACAGAGGGCGAGAAACAGAGGGGCTGAAACAGAGGGCGAGAAACAGAGGGGCTGAAACAGAAGGCGAGAAACAGAGGGGCTGAAACAGAGGGGCTGAAACAGAGGGCGAGAAACAGAGGGTCTGAAACAGAGGGCGAGAAACAGAGGGGCTGAAACAGAGGGCGAGAAACAGAGGGTCTGAATCAGAGGGGCTGAAACAGAGGGCGAGAAACAGAGTGGCTGAAACAGAGAGCGAGAAACAGAGGGGCTGAAACAGAGGATCTGAAACAGAGGGTGAGAAACAGAGGGGCTGAAACAGAGGGCGAGAAACAGAGGGGCTGAAACAGAGGGGCTGAAACAGAGGGGCTGAATCAGAGGGGCTGATTCAGAGGGGCTGAAACAGAGGGGCTTAATCAGAGGGGCTGAAACAGAGGGCGAGAAACAGAGGGGCTGAAACAGAGGGCGAGAAACAGAGGGGCAGAACAGAGGGCGAGAAACAGAGGAGCTGAAACAGAGGGGCTGAAACAGAGAGCGCGAAACAGAGGGTCTGAAACAGATGGCGAGAAACAGAGGGACTGAAACAGAGGTCGAGAAACAGAGGGGCTGAAACAGAGGGCAAGAAACAGAGGGGCTGAAACAGAGTGGCTGAAACAAGGGCTGAAACAGAGGGGCAGAAACAGAGGGCGAGAAAGAGAGGGGCTGAATCAGAGGGGCTGAATTAGAAGGGCTGAAACAGAGGGCGAGAAACAGAGGGGCTGAAACAGAGGGCGAGAAACAGACGGGCAGAAACAGAGGGGCTGAAACAGAGGGGCTGAAACAGAGGGCGAGAAACAGACGGGCAGAAACAGAGAGCGAGAAACACAGGGACTGAAACAGAGGGGCTGAAACAGAGGGTTGAAAGAGAGAGCGAGAAACAGAGGGGCTGAAACAGAGGGCCAGAAACAGAGGGCGAGAAACAGAGGGACTGAAACAGTGGGGCTGAAACAGAGGGGCTGATACAGAGGGCGAGAAACAGAGCGGCTGAAACAGAGGGCGAGAAACAGAGGGGCTGAAACAAAGGGGCTGAAACAGTAGGGCTAAAACAGAGGGGCTGAAACAGAGGGCGAGAAATAGAGGGGCTGAAACAGAGGGCGAGAACCAGAGGGGCTGAAACAGAGGGCGAGAAACAGAGGGGCGGAAACAGAAGGCGAGAAACAGAGGGGCAGAAACAGAGGGGCTGAAACAGAGGGCGAGAAACAGAGGGGCTCAAACAGAGGGGCTGAAACAGAGGGTTGAAACAGAGAGCGAGAAACAGAGGGGCTGAAACAGAGGGCCAGAAACAGAGGGCGAGAAACAGAGGGACTGAAACAGTGGGGCTGAAACAGAGGGGCTGATACAGAGGGCGAGAAACAGAGCGGCTGAAACAGAGGGCGAGAAACAGAGGGGCTGAAACAAAGGGGCTGAAACAGTGGGGCTAAAACAGAGGGGCTGAAACAGAGGGCGAGAAATAGAGGGGCTGAAACAGAGGGCGAGAAACAGAGGGGCTGAAACAGAGGGCGAGAAACAGAGGGGCTGAAACAGAAGGCGAGAAACAGAGGGGCTGAAACAGAGGGGCTGAAACAGAGGGCGAGAAACAGAGGGTCTGAAACAGAGGGCGAGAAACAGAGGGGCTGAAACAGAGGGCGAGAAACAGAGGATCTGAATCAGAGGGGCTGAAACAGAGGGCGAGAAACAGAGTGGCTGAAACAGAGAGCGAGAAACAGAGGGGCTGAAACAGAGGATCTGAAACAGAGGGTGAGAAACAGAGGGGCTGAAACAGAGGGCGAGAAACAGAGGGGCTGAAACAGAGGGGCTGAAACAGAGGGGCTGAATCAGAGGGGCTGATTCAGAGGGGCTGAAACAGAGGGGCTTAATCAGAGGGGCTGAAACAGAGGGCGAGAAACAGAGGGGCTGAAACAGAGGGCGAGAAACAGAGGGGCAGAACAGAGGGCGAGAAACAGAGGAGCTGAAACAGAGGGGCTGAAACAGAGAGCGCGAAACAGAGGGTCTGAAACAGATGGCGAGAAACAGAGGGACTGAAACAGAGGTCGAGAAACAGAGGGGCTGAAACAGATGGCGAGAAACAGAGGGACTGAAACAGAGGTCGAGAAACAGAGGGGCTGAAACAGAGTGGCTGAAACAAGGGCTGAAACAGAGGGGCAGAAACAGAGGGCGAGAAACAGAGGGGCTGAATCAGAGGGGCTGAATTAGAAGGGCTGAAACAGAGGGCGAGAAACAGAGGGGCTGAAACAGAGGGCGAGAAACAGACGGGCAGAAACAGAGGGGCTGAAACAATGGGGCTGAAACAGAGGGCGAGAAACAGACGGGCAGAAACAGAGAGCGAGAAACACAGGGACTGAAACAGAGGGGCTGAAACAGAGGGTTGATAGAGAGAGCGAGAAACAGAGGGGCTGAAACAGAGGGCCAGAAACAGTGGGCGAGAAACAGAGGGACTGAAACAGTGGGGCTGAAACAGAGGGGCTGATACAGAGGGCGAGAAACAGAGCGGCTGAAGCAGAGGGCGAGAAACAGAGGGGCTGAAACAAAGGGGCTGAAACAGTAGGGCTAAAACAGAGGGGCTGAAACAGAGGGCGAGAAATAGAGGGGCTGAAACAGCGGGCGAGAACCAGAGGGGCTGAAACAGAGGGCGAGAAACAGAGGGGCTGAAACAGAAGGCGAGAAACAGAGGGGCTGAAACAGAGGGGCTGAAACAGAGGGCGAGAAACAGAGGGGCTGAAACAGAGGGCGAGAAACAGAGGGGCTGAAACAGAGGGCAAGAAACAGAGGGGCTGAAACAGAGTGGCTGAAACAGAGGGCGAGAAACAGAGGGGCTGAATCAGACAGGCTGAATCAGATGGGCTGAAACAGAGGGGCTGAAACAGAGGGTGAGAAACAAAGGGGCTGAAACAGCGGGCGAGAAACAGAGGGCAAGAAACAGAGGGGCTGAAACAGAGGGGCTGAAACAGAGGGGCTGAAACAGAGGGCGAGAAACAGAGGGGCTGAATCAGAGGGGCTGAATCAGAGGGACTGAAACAGAGGGGCTGAAACAGAGGGCGAGAAACAAAGGGGCTGAAACAGCGGGCGAGAAACAGAGGGCGAGAAACAGAGTGTCTGAATCAGAGGGGCTGAAACAGAGGGCGAGAAACAGAGGGGCTGAAACAGAGGGCGAGAAACAGAAGGGCTGAAACAGAGGGGCTGAAACAGAGGGGCTGAAACAGAGGGGCTGAATCCGAGGGCAAGAAACAGAGAGGCTGACACAGAGGGCGAGAAACAGAGGGGCTGAAACAGAGGGCAAGAAAGAGAGGGGCTGAAACAGAGGGCGAGAAACAGAGGGGCTGAAACAGAGGGGCTGAAACAGAGGTGCTGAAACGGAGGGGCTGAAACAGAGGGCGAGAAACAGAGGGGCTGAAACAGAGGGCGAGAAACAGAGGGGCTGAAACAGAGGGCGAGAAACAGAGGGCGAGAAACAGAGGGACTGAAAAAGAGGGGGTGAAACAGAGGGGCTGAAACAGATGGCGAGAAACAGAGGGGCTGAAACAGAGGGCGAGAAACAGAGGGGCTTAAACAGAGGGCGAGAAACAGAGGGGCTGAAACAGAGGGGCTGAAACAGTGGGGCTGAAACAGAGCGGCTGAAACAGAGGGCGAGAAATAGAGGGGCTGAAACACAGGGCGAGAAATACAGGGGCTGAAACAGAGGGCGAGAAACAGAGGGGCTGAAACAGAGGAGCTGAAACAGAGGGGCTGAAACAGAGGGCGAGAAACAGAGGGGCTGAAAAAGAGGGCGAGAAACAGAGGGGCTGAAACAGAGGGCGAGAAACAGAGGGGCTGAATCAGAGGAGCTGAAACAGAGGGCGAGAAACAGAGTGGCTGAAACAGAGGGGCTGAGACAGAGGGTGAGAAACAGAGGGGCTGAAACAGAGGGCGAGAAACAGAGGGGCTGAAACAGAGGATCTGAAACAGAGGGGCTGAATCAGAGGGGCTGATTCAGAGGGCCTGAAACAGTGGGGCTGAAGCAGAGGGGCTGAAACAGAGGGCAAGAAACAGAGGGGCTGAAACAAAGGGGCTGAAACAGTGGGGCTGAAACAGAGGGGCTGAAACAGAGGGCGAGAAACAGAGGGGCTGAAACAGAGGGCGAGAAACAGAGTGGCTGAAACAGAGGGGCTGAAACAGAGGGGCTGAATCAGAGTGGCTGATTCAGAGGGTCTGAATCAGAGGGGCTGAATCAGAGGGGCGGAAACAGAGGGCGAGAAACAGAGGGGCAGAAACAGAGGGCAAGAAACAGAGGGGCTGAAACAGAGGGCGAGAAACAGATGGGCAGAAACAGAGAGCGAGAAACAGAGGGACTGAAACAGAGGGGCTGAAACAGAGAGCGCGAAACAGAGGGACTGAAACAGAGGGCGAGAAACAGAGGGGCTGAAACAGAGGGCGAGAAACAGAGGGGCTGAAACAGAGGGCGAGAAACAGAGGGGCTGAAACAGAGGGAGGGAAACAGACGGGCAGAAACAGAGGGCGAGAAACAGAGGGACTGAAACAAAGGGGCTGAAACAGAGAGCGCGAAACAGAGCGACTGAAACAGAGGGCGAGAAACAGAGGGGCTGAAACAGAGGGCCAGAAACAGAGGGGCTGAAACAGAGGGCGAGAAACAGAGGGGCTGAAACAGAGGGCGAGAAACAGAGGGGCTGACACAGAGGGGCTGAAACAGAGGGGCTGAAACAGAGGGCGAGAAACAGAGGGGCTGAAACAGAGGGCGAGAAACAGAGGGGCTGAATCAGAGGGGCTGAAACAGAAGGCGAGAAAGAGAGGGGCTGAAACAGAGGGCGAGAAACAGAGGGGCAGAAACAGAGGGCGAGAAACAGAGGGGCTGAAACAGAGGGGCTGAAACAGAGGGCAAGAAACAGAGGGGCTGAAACAGAGGGCGAGAAACAGAGGGGCTGAAACAGAGGGGCTGAAACAGAGGGGCTGAAACAGAGGGCGAGAAACAGAGGGGCTGAAACAGAGGGGCAGAAACAGAGGGGCTGAAACAGAGGTTCTGAAACAGAGGGCAAGAAACAGAGGGGCTGAAACAGAGGGGCTGAAACAGAGGGGCAGAAACAGAGTGCGAGAAACAGAGGGGCTGAAACAGAGGGGCTGAAACAGAGGGCGAGAAACAGAGGGGCTGAATCAGAGGGGCTGAATCAGAGGGGCTGAAACAGAGGGGCTGAAACAGAGGGCGAGAAACTAAGGGACTGAATCAGAGGGGCTGAAACAGAGGGGCTGAAACAGACGGGCTGAAACAGAGGGGCTGAAACAGCGGGCGAGAAACAGAGGGGCTGAAACAGAGGGCGAGAAACAGAGTGGCTGAAACAGAGGGTCTGAAACAGAGGGGCTGAAACAGAGGGCGAGAAAGAGAGGGGCTGAAACAGAGGGGCTGAAACAGAGGGGCTGAAACAGAGGGCGAGAAACAGAGGGGCTGAAACAGAGGGCGAGAAACAGAGGGGCTGAAACAGAGGGCGAGAAACAGAGGGGCTGAAACAGAGGGGCTGAAACAGAGAGCGAGAAACAGAGGGGCTGAAACAGAGGGGCTGAAACAGAGGGCGAGAAACAGAGGGGCTGAATCAGAGGGGCTGAAACAGAAGGCGAGAAACAGAGGGGCTGAAACAGAGGGCGAGAAACAGAGGGGCTTAAACAGAGGGCGAGAAACAGAGGGGCTGAAACAGAGGGGCTGAAACAGTGGGGCTGAAACAGAGCGGCTGAAACAGAGGGCGAGAAATAGAGAGGCTGAAACACAGGGCGAGAAATACAGGGGCTGAAACAGAGGGCGAGAAACAGAGGGGCTGAAACAGAGGAGCTGAAACAGAGGGGCTGAAACAGAGGGCGAGAAACAGAGGGGCTGAAAAAGAGGGCGAGAAACAGAGGGGCTGAAACAGAGGGCGAGAAACAGAGGGGCTGAATCAGAGGAGCTGAAACAGAGGGCGAGAAACAGAGTGGCTGAAACAGAGGGGCTGAGACAGAGGGTGAGAAACAGAGGGGCTGAAACAGAGGGCGAGAAACAGAGGGGCTGAAACAGAGGATCTGAAACAGAGTGGCTGAATCAGAGGGGCTGATTCAGAGGGGCTGAAACAGTGGGGCTGAAGCAGAGGGGCTGAAACAGAGGTCAAGAAACAGAGGGGCTGAAACAAAGGGGCTGAAACAGTGGGGCTGAAACAGGGGGGCTGAAACAGAGGGCGAGAAACAGAGGGGCTGAAACAGAGGGCGAGAAACAGAGTGGCTGAAACAGAGGGGCTGAAACAGAGGGGCTGAATCAGAGTGGCTGATTCAGAGGGTCTGAATCAGAGGGGCTGAATCAGAGGGGCGGAAACAGAGGGCGAGAAACAGAGGGGCAGAAACAGAGGGCAAGAAACAGAGGGGCTGAAACAGAGGGCGAGAAACAGATGGGCAGAAACAGAGAGCGAGAAACAGAGGGACTGAAACAGAGGGGCTGAAACAGAGAGCGCGAAACAGAGGGACTGAAACAGAGGGCGAGAAACAGAGGGGCTGAAACAGAGGGCGAGAAACAGAGGGGCTGAAACAGAGGGCGAGAAACAGAGGGGCTGAAACAGAGGGAGGGAAACAGACGGGCAGAAACAGAGGGCGAGAAACAGAGGGACTGAAACAAAGGGGCTGAAACAGAGAGCGCGAAACAGAGGGACTGAAACAGAGGGCGAGAAACAGAGGGGCTGAAACAGAGGGCCAGAAACAGAGGGGCTGAAACAGAGGGCGAGAAACAGAGGGGCTGAAACAGAGGGCGAGAAACAGAGGGGCTGACACAGAGGGGCTGAAACAGAGGGGCTGAAACAGAGGGCGAGAAACAGAGGGGCTGAAACAGAGGGCGAGAAACAGAGGGGCTGAATCAGAGGGGCTGAAACAGAAGGCGAGAAACAGAGGGGCTGAAACAGAGGGCAAGAAACAGAGGGGCAGAAACAGAGGGCGAGAAACAGAGGGGCTGAAACAGAGGGGCTGAAACAGAGGGGCTGAAACAGAGGGCAAGAAACAGAGGGGCTGAAACAGAGGGCGAGAAACAGAGGGGCTGAAACAGAGGGGCTGAAACAGAGGGGCTGAAACAGAGGGCGAGAAACAGAGGGGCTGAAACAAAGGGCGAGAAACAGAGGGGCTGAAACAGAGGGGCAGAAACAGAGGGGCTGAAACAGAGGGGCTGAATCGGAGGGGCTGAAACAGAGGGGCTGAAACAGAGGGGCTGAAACAGAGGGCAAGAAACAGAGGGGCTGAAACAGAGGGGCTGAAACAGAGGGGCAGAAACAGAGTGCGAGAAACAGAGGGGCTGAAACAGAGGGGCTGAAACAGAGGGCGAGAAACAGAGGGGCTGAATCAGAGGGGCTGAATCAGAGGGGCTGAAACAGAGGGGCTGAAACAGAGGGCGAGAAACTAAGGGACTGAATCAGAGGGGCTGAAACAGAGGGGCTGAAACAGACGGGCTGAAACAGAGGGGCTGAAACAGCGGGCGAGAAACAGAGGGGCTGAAACAGAGGGCGAGAAACAGAGTGGCTGAAACAGAGGGTCTGAAACAGAGGGGCTGAAACAGAGGGCGAGAAAGAGAGGGGCTGAAACAGAGGGGCTGAAACAGAGGGGCTGAAACAGAGGGCGAGAAACAGAGGGGCTGAAACAGAGGGCGAGAAACAGAGGGGCTGAAACAGAGGGCGAGAAACAGAGGGGCTGAAACAGAGGGCGAGAAACAGAGGGGCTGAAACAGAGGGGCTGAAACAGAGAGCGAGAAACAGAGGGGCTGAAACAGAGGGGCTGAAACAGAGGGCGAGAAACAGAGGGGCTGAATCAGAGGGGCTGAAACAGAAGGCGAGAAACAGAGGGGCTGAAACAGATGGCGAGAAACAGAGGGGCTGAAACAGAGGGCGAGAAACAGAGGGGCTTAAACAGAGGGCGAGAAACAGAGGGGCTGAAACAGAGGGGCTGAAACAGTGGGGCTGAAACAGAGCGGCTGAAACAGAGGGCGAGAAATAGAGGGGCTGAAACACAGGGCGAGAAATACAGGGGCTGAAACAGAGGGCGAGAAACAGAGGGGCTGAAACAGAGGAGCTGAAACAGAGGGGCTGAAACAGAGGGCGAGAAACAGAGGGGCTGAAAAAGAGGGCGAGAAACAGAGGGGCTGAAACAGAGGGCGAGAAACAGAGGGGCTGAATCAGAGGAGCTGAAACAGAGGGCGAGAAACAGAGTGGCTGAAACAGAGGGGCTGAGACAGAGGGTGAGAAACAGAGGGGCTGAAACAGAGGGCGAGAAACAGAGGGGCTGAAACAGAGGATCTGAAACAGAGGGGCTGAATCAGAGGGGCTGATTCAGAGGGGCTGAAACAGTGGGGCTGAAGCAGAGGGGCTGAAACAGAGGGCAAGAAACAGAGGGGCTGAAACAAAGGGGCTGAAACAGTGGGGCTGAAACAGAGGGGCTGAAACAGAGGGCGAGAAACAGAGGGGCTGAAACAGAGGGCGAGAAACAGAGTGGCTGAAACAGAGGGGCTGAAACAGAGGGGCTGAATCAGAGTGGCTGATTCAGAGGGTCTGAATCAGAGGGGCTGAATCAGAGGGGCGGAAACAGAGGGCGAGAAACAGAGGGGCAGAAACAGAGGGCAAGAAACAGAGTGGCTGAAACAGAGGGCGAGAAACAGATGGGCAGAAACAGAGAGCGAGAAACAGAGGGACTGAAACAGAGGGGCTGAAACAGAGAGCGCGAAACAGAGGGACTGAAACAGAGGGCGAGAAACAGAGGGGCTGAAACAGAGGGCGAGAAACAGAGGGGCTGAAACAGAGGGCGAGAAACAGAGGGGCTGAAACAGAGGGAGGGAAACAGACGGGCAGAAACAGAGGGCGAGAAACAGAGGGACTGAAACAAAGGGGCTGAAACAGAGAGCGCGAAACAGAGGGACTGAAACAGAGGGCGAGAAACAGAGGGGCTGAAACAGAGGGCCAGAAACAGAGGGGCTGAAACAGAGGGCGAGAAACAGAGGGGCTGAAACAGAGGGCGAGAAACAGAGGGGCTGACACAGAGGGGCTGAAACAGAGGGGCTGAAACAGAGGGCGAGAAACAGAGGGGCTGAAACAGAGGGCGAGAAACAGAGGGGCTGAATCAGAGGGGCTGAAACAGAAGGCGAGAAACAGAGGGGCTGAAACAGAGGGCGAGAAACAGAGGGGCAGAAACAGAGGGCGAGAAACAGAGGGGCTGAAACAGAGGGGCTGAAACAGAGGGGCTGAAACAGAGGGCAAGAAACAGAGGGGCTGAAACAGAGGGCGAGAAACAGAGGGGCTGAAACAGAGGGGCTGAAACAGAGGGGCTGAAACAGAGGGCGAGAAACAGAGGGGCTGAAACAAAGGGCGAGAAACAGAGGGGCTGAAACAGAGGGGCAGAAACAGAGGGGCTGAAACAGAGGGGCTGAATCGGAGGGGCTGAAACAGAGGGGCTGAAACAGAGGGGCTGAAACAGAGGGCAAGAAACAGAGGGGCTGAAACAGAGGGGCTGAAACAGAGGGGCAGAAACAGAGTGCGAGAAACAGAGGGGCTGAAACAGAGGGGCTGAAACAGAGGGCGAGAAACAGAGGGGCTGAATCAGAGGGGCTGAATCAGAGGGGCTGAAACAGAGGGGCTGAAACAGAGGGCGAGAAACTAAGGGACTGAATCAGAGGGGCTGAAACAGAGGGGCTGAAACAGACGGGCTGAAACAGAGGGGCTGAAACAGCGGGCGAGGAACAGAGGGGCTGAAACAGAGGGCGAGAAACAGAGTGGCTGAAACAGAGGGTCTGAAACAGAGGGGCTGAAACAGAGGGCGAGAAAGAGAGGGGCTGAAACAGAGGGGCTGAAACAGAGGGGCTGAAACAGAGGGCGAGAAACAGAGGGGCTGAAACAGAGGGCGAGAAACAGAGGGGCTGAAACAGAGGGCGAGAACAGAGGGGCTGAAACAGAGGGCGAGAAACAGAGGGGCTGAAACAGAGGGGCTGAAACAGAGAGCGAGAAACAGAGGGGCTGAAACAGAGGGGCTGAAACAGAGGGCGAGAAACAGAGGGGCTGAATCAGAGGGGCTGAAACAGAAGGCGAGAAACAGAGGGGCTGAAACAGAGGGCGAGAAACAGAGGGGCAGAAACAGAGGGCGAGAAACAGAGGGGCTGAAACAGAGGGGCTGAAACAGAGGGGCTGAAACAGAGGGCAAGAAACAGAGGGGCTGAAACAGAGGGCGAGAAACAGAGCGGCTGAAACAGAGGGGCTGAAACAGAGGGGCTGAAACAGAGGGCGAGAAACAGAGGGGCTGAAACAAAGGGCGAGAAACAGAGGGGCTGAAACAGAGGGGCAGAAACAGAGGGGCTGAAACAGAGGGGCTGAATCAGAGGGGCTGAAACAGAGGGGCTGAAACAGAGGGCGAGAAACTAAGGGACTGAATCAGAGGGGCTGAAACAGAGGGGCTGAAACAGACGGGCTGAAACAGAGGGGCTGAAACAGAGGGCGAGAAACAGAGGGGCTGAAACAGAGGGCGAGAAACAGAGTGGCTGAAACAGAGGGTCTGAAACAGAGGGGCTGAATCAGAGGGGCGGAAACAGAGGGCGAGAAACAGAGGGGCAGAAACAGAGGGCAAGAAACAGAGGGGCTGAAACAGAGGGCGAGAAACAGACGGGCAGAAACAGAGAGCGAGAAACAGAGGGACTGAAACAGAGGGGCTGAAACAGAGAGCGCGAAACAGAGGGACTGAAACAGAGGGCGAGAAACAGAGGGGCTGAAACAGAGGGCGAGAAACAGAGGGGCTGAAACAGAGGGCGAGAAACAGAGGTTCTGAAACAGAGGGCGAGAAACAGGCTGGCAGAAACAGAGGGCCAGAAACAGAGGGACTGAAACAAAGGGGCTGAAACAGAGAGCGCGAAACAGAGGGACTGAAACAGAGGGCGAGAAACAGAGGGGCTGAAACAGAGGGCCAGAAACAGAGGGGCTGAAACAGAGGGCGAGAAACAGAGGGGCTGAAACAGAGGGCAAGAAACAGAGGGGCTGAAACAGAGGGGCTGAAACAGAGGGCGAGAAACAGAGGGGCTGAATCAGACAGGCTGAATCAGATGGGCTGAAACAGAGGGGCTGAAACAGAGGGCGAGAAACAGAGTGGCTGAAACAGAGGGCGAGAAACAGAGGTTGAGAAACAGAGGGGCTGAAAAAGTGGGGCTGAGACAAAGGTGCGGAAACAAAGCGCCTGATACAGAGGGCGAGAAACAGAGGGGCTGAAACAGAGGGCGAGAAACAGAGGGGCTGAAACAGAGGGGCTGAAACAGTGGGGCTGAAACAGAGGGCGAGAAACAGAGAGGCTGAAACACAGGGCGAGAAACAGAGGAGCAGAAAACAGAGGACGAGAAACAGAGGGGCTGAAACAGAGGGGCTGAAGCAGAGGGGCTGAAACGGAGGGGCTGAAACAGAGGGCGAGAAACAGAGGGGCTGAAACAGAGGGCGAGAAACAGAGGGGCTGAAACAGAGGGCGAGAAACAGAGGGCGAGAAACCGAGGGACTGAAAAAGAGGGGCTGAAACAGAGGGGCTGAACAGATGGCGAGAAACAGAGGGGCTGAAACAGAGGGCGAGAAACAGAGGGGCTTAAACAGAGGGCGAGAAACAGAGGGGCTGAAACAGAGGGGCTGAAACAGTGGGGCTGAAACAGAGCGGCTGAAACAGAGGGCGAGAAATAGAGGGGCTGAAACACAGGGCGAGAAATGCAGGGGCTGAAACAGAGGGCGAGAAACAGAGGGGCTGAAACAGAGGAGCTGAAACAGAGGGGCTGAAACAGAGGGCGAGAAACAGAGGGGCTGAAAAAGAGGGCGAGAAACAGAGGGGCTGAAACAGAGTGCGAGAAACAGAGGGGCTGAATCAGAGGAGCTGAAACAGAGGGCGAGAAACAGAGGGGCTGAAACAGAGGGCGAGAAACAGTGGGACTGAAACAGAGGGGCTGAAACAGAGGGTGAGAAACAGAGGGGCTGAAACAGAGGGCGAGAAACAGAGGGGCTGAAACAGAGGATCTGAAACAGAGGGGCTGAATCAGAGGGGCTGATTCAGACAGGCTGAAACAGTGGGGCTGAAGCAGAGGGGCTGAAACAGAGGGCAAGAAACAGAGGGGCTGAAACAAAGCGGCTGAAACAGTGGGGCTGAAACAGAGGTGCTGAAACAGAGGGCGAGAAACAGAGGGGCTGAAACAGAGGGGCTGAAACAGAGGGCCAGAAACAGAGGGGCTGAAACAGAGGGCGAGAAACAGAGGGGCTGAAACAGAGGGCAAGAAACAGAGGGGCTGAAACAGAGGGGCTGAAACAGAGGGCGAGAAACAGAGGGGCTGAATCAGACAGGCTGAATCAGATGGGCTGAAACAGAGGGGCTGAAACAGAGGGCGAGAAACAGAGTGGCTGAAACAGAGGGCGAGAAACAGAGGTTGAGAAACAGAGGGGCTGAAAAAGTGGGGCTGAGACAAAGGTGCGGAAACAAAGCGCCTGATACAGAGGGCGAGAAACAGAGGGGCTGAAACAGAGGGCGAGAAACAGAGGGGCTGAAACAGAGGGGCTGAAACAGTGGGGCTGAAACAGAGGGCGAGAAACAGAGGGGCTGAAACAGAGGGCGAGAAACAGAGGGGCTGAAACAGAGGGCGAGAAACAGAGGGCGAGAAACCGAGGGACTGAAAAAGAGGGGCTGAAACAGAGGGGCTGAACAGATGGCGAGAAACAGAGGGGCTGAAACAGAGGGCGAGAAACAGAGGGGCTTAAACAGAGGGCGAGAAACAGAGGGGCTGAAACAGAGGGGCTGAAACAGTGGGGCTGAAACAGAGCGGCTGAAACAGAGGGCGAGAAATAGAGGGGCTGAAACACAGGGCGAGAAATACAGGGGCTGAAACAGAGGGCGAGAAACAGAGGGGCTGAAACAGAGGAGCTGAAACAGAGGGGCTGAAACAGAGGGCGAGAAACAGAGGGGCTGAAAAAGAGGGCGAGAAACAGAGGGGCTGAAACAGAGTGCGAGAAACAGAGGGGCTGAATCAGAGGAGCTGAAACAGAGGGCGAGAAACAGAGGGGCTGAAACAGAGGGCGAGAAACAGTGGGACTGAAACAGAGGGGCTGAAACAGAGGGTGAGAAACAGAGGGGCTGAAACAGAGGGCGAGAAACAGAGGGGCTGAAACAGAGGATCTGAAACAGAGGGGCTGAATCAGAGGGGCTGATTCAGACAGGCTGAAACAGTGGGGCTGAAGCAGAGGGGCTGAAACAGAGGGCAAGAAACAGAGGGGCTGAAACAAAGCGGCTGAAACAGTGGGGCTGAAACAGAGGTGCTGAAACAGAGGGCGAGAAACAGAGGGGCTGAAACAGAGGGCGAGAAACAGAGTGGCTGAAACAGAGGGGCTGAAACAGAGGGGCTGGATCAGAGTGGCTGATTCAGAGGGTCTGAAACAGAGGGGCTGAATCAGAGGGGCGGAAACGGAGGGCGAGAAACAGAGGGGCAAAAACAGAGGGCAAGAAACAGAGGGGCTGAAACAGAGGGCGAGAAACAGACGGGCAGAAACAGAGAGCGAGAAACAGAGGGACTGAAACAGAGGGGCTGAAACAGAGAGCGCGAAACAGTGGGACTGAAACAGAGGGCGAGAAACAGAGGGGCTGAAACAGAGGGCGAGAAACAGAGGGGCTGAAACAGAGGGCGAGAAACAGAGGGACTGAAACAAAGGGGCTGAAACAGAGAGCGCGAAACAGAGGTACTGAAACAGAGGGCGAGAAACAGAGGGGCTGAAACAGAGGGCCAGAAACAGAGGGGCTGAAACAGAGGGCCAGAAACAGAGGGGCTGAAACAGAGGGCGAGAAACAGAGGGGCTGACACAGAGGGGCTGAAACTGAGAGCGCGAAACAGAGGGACTGAAACAGAGGGCGAGAAACAGAGGGGCTGAAACAGAGGGCCAGAAACAGAGGGGCTGAAACAGAGGGCGAGAAACAGAGGGGCTGAAACAGAGGGCGAGAAACAGAGGGGCTGACACAGAGGGGCTGAAACAGAGGGGCTGAAACAGAGGGCGAGAAACAGAGGGGCTGAAACAGAGGGCGAGAAACAGAGGGGCTGAATCAGAGGGGCTGAAACAGAAGGCGAGAAACAGAGGGGCTGAAACAGAGGGCGAGAAACAGAGGGGCAGAAACAGAGGGCGAGAAACAGAGGGGCTGAAACAGAGGGGCTGAAACAGAGGGGCTGAAACAGAGGGCAAGAAACAGAGGGGCTGAAACAGAGGGCGAGAAACAGAGGGGCTGAAACAGAGGGGCTGAAACAGAGGGGCAGAAACAGAGGGCGAGAAACAGAGGTGCTGAAACAAAGGGCGAGAAACAGAGGGGCTGAAACAGAGGGGCAGAAACAGAGGGGCTGAAACAGAGGGGCTGAATCGGAGGGGCTGAAACAGAGGGGCTGAAACAGAGGGGCTGAAACAGAGGGCAAGAAACAGAGGGGCTGAAACAGAGGGGCTGAAACAGAGGGGCAGAAACAGTGTGCTAGAAACAGAGGGGCTGAAACAGAGGGGCTGAAACAGAGGGCGAGAAACAGAGGGGCTGAATCAGAGGGGCTGAATCAGAGGGGCTGAAACAGAGGGGCTGAAACAGAGGGCGAGAAACTAAGGGACTGAATCAGAGGGGCTGAAACAGAGGGGCTGAAACAGACGGGCTGAAACAGAGGGGCTGAAACAGAGGGCGAGAAACAGAGGGGCTGAAACAGAGGGCGAGAAACAGAGTGGCTGAAACAGAGGGTCTGAAACAGAGGGGCTGAAAGAGAGGGCGAGAAAGAGAGGGGCTGAAACAGAGGGGCTGAAACAGAGGGGCTGAAACAGAGGGCGAGAAACAGAGGGGCTGAAACAGAGGGCGAGAAACAGAGGGGCTGAAACAGAGGGCGAGAAACAGAGGGGCTGAAACAGAGGGCGAGAAACAGAGGGGCTGAAACAGAGGGGCTGAAACAGAGAGCGAGAAACAGAGGGGCTGAAACAGAGGGGCTGAAACAGAGGGCGAGAAACAGAGGGGCTGAATCAGAGGGGCTGAAACAGAAGGCGAGAAACAGAGGGGCTGAAACAGAGGGCGAGAAACAGAGGGGCAGAAACAGAGGGCGAGAAACAGAGGGGCTTAAACAGAGGGGCTGAAACAGAGGGGCTGAAACAGAGGGCAAGAAACAGAGGGGCTGAAACAGAGGGCGAGAAACAGAGCGGCTGAAACAGAGGGGCTGAAACAGAGGGGCTGAAACAGAGGGCGAGAAACAGAGGGGCTGAAACAAAGGGCGAGAAACAGAGGGGCTGAAACAGAGGGGCAGAAACAGAGGGGCTGAAACAGAGGGGCTGAATCGGAGGGGCTGAAACAGAGGGGCTGAAACAGAGGGGCTGAAACAGAGGGCAAGAAACAGAGGGCGAGAAACAGAGGGGCTGAAACAGAGGGGCAGAAACAGAGGGCGAGAAACAGAGGGGCTGAAACAGAGGGGCTGAAAGAGAGGGCGAGAAACAGAGGGGCTGAATCAGAGGGGCTGAATCAGAGGGGCTGAAACAGAGGGGCTGAAACAGAGGGCGAGAAACTAAGGGACTGAATCAGAGGGGCTGAAACAGAGGGGCTGAAACAGACGGGCTGAAACAGAGGGGCTGAAACAAAGGGCGAGAAACAGAGGGGCTGAAACAGAGGGCGAGAAACAGAGTGGCTGAAACAGAGGGTCTGAAACAGAGGGGCTGAATCAGAGGGGCGGAAACAGAGGTCGAGAAACAGAGGGGCAGAAACAGAGGGCAAGAAACAGAGGGGCTGAAACAGAGGGCGAGAAACAGACGGGCAGAAACAGAGAGCGAGAAACAGAGGGACTGAAACAGAGGGGCTGAAACAGAGAGCGCGAAACAGAGGGACTGAAACATAGGGCGAGAAACAGAGGGGCTGAAACAGAGGGCGAGAAACAGAGTGGCTGAAACAGAGGGTCTGAAACAGAGGGGCTGAAACAAAGGGCGAGAAACAGAGGGGCTGAAACAGAGGGCGAGAAACAGAGGGGCTGAAACAAAGGGCGAGAAACAGAGGGGCTGAAACAGAGGGCGAGAAACAGAGGGGCTGAAACAGAGGGGCTGAAACAGAGAGCGAGAAACAGAGGGGCTGAAACAGAGGGGCTGAAACAGAGGGCGAGAAACAGAGGGGCTGAATCAGAGGGGCTGAAACAGAAGGCGAGAAACAGAGGGGCTGAAACAGAGTGCGAGAAACAGAGGGGCTGAATCAGAGGAGCTGAAACAGAGGGCGAGAAACAGAGGGGCTGAAACAGAGGGCGAGAAACAGTGGGACTGAAACAGAGGGCGAGAAACAGAGGGGCTGAAACAGAGGGCGAGAAACAGAGGGGCTGAAACAGAGGGCGAGAAACAGAGGGGCTGAAACAGAGGGGCTGAAACAGAGAGCGAGAAACAGAGGGGCTGAAACAGAGGGGCTGAAACAGAGGGCGAGAAACAGAGGGGCTGAATCAGAGGGGCTGAAACAGAAGGCGAGAAACAGAGGGGCTGAAACAGAGTGCGAGAAACAGAGGGGCTGAATCAGAGGAGCTGAAACAGAGGGCGAGAAACAGAGGGGCTGAAACAGAGGGCGAGAAACAGTGGGACTGAAACAGAGGGGCTGAAACAGAGGGTGAGAAACAGAGGGGCTGAAACAGAGGATCTGAAACAGAGGGGCTGAATCAGAGGGGCTGATTCAGACGGGCTGAAACAGTGGGGCTGAAGCAGAGGGGCTGAAACAGAGGGCAAGAAACAGAGGGGCTGAAACAAAGGGGCTGAAACAGTGGGGCTGAAACAGAGGTGCTGAAACAGAGGGCGAGAAACATAGGGGCTGAAACAGAGGGTGAGAAACAGAGTGGCTGAAACAGAGGGGCTGAAACAGAGGGGCTGGATCAGAGTGGCTGATTCAGAGGGTCTGAAACAGAGGGGCTGAATCAGAGGGGCGGAAACAGAGGGCGAGAAACAGAGGGGCAGAAACAGAGGGCAAGGAACAGAGGGGCTGAAACAGAGGGCGAGAAACAGACGGGCAGAAACAGAGAGCGAGAAACAGAGGGACTGAAACAGAGGGGCTGAAACAGAGAGCGAGAAACAGAGGGACTGAAACAGAGGGGCTTAAACAGAGAGCGCGAAACAGAGGGACTGAAACAGAGGGCGAGAAACAGAGGGGCTGAAACAGAGGGCGAGAAACAGAGGGGCTGAAACAGAGGGCGAGAAACAGAGGGACTGAAACAAAGGGGCTGAAACAGAGAGCGCGAAACAGAGGGACTGAAACAGAGGGCGAGAAACAGAGGGGCTGAAACAGAGGGCGAGAAACAGAGGGGCAGAAACAGAGGGCAAGAAACAGAGGGGCTGAAACAGAGGGCGAGAAACAGACGGGCAGAAACAGAGAGCGAGAAACAGAGGGACTGAAACAGAGGGGCAGAAACAGAGAGCGAGAAACAGAGGGCGAGAAACAGAGGGGCTGAAACAGAGAGCGCGAAACAGAGGGACTGAAACAGAGGGCGAGAAACAGAGGGGCTGAAACAGAGGGCGAGAAACAGAGGGGCTGAAACAGAGGGCGAGAAACAGAGGGACTGAAACAAAAGGGCTGAAACAGAGAGCGCGAAACAGAGGGACTGAAACAGAGGGCGAGAAACAGAGGGGCTGAAACAGAGGGCCAGAAACAGAGGGGCTGAAATAGAGGGCGAGAAACAGAGGGCGAGAAACCGAGGGGCTGACACAGAGGGGCTGAAACAGAGAGCGCGAAACAGAGGGACTGAAACAGAGGGCGAGAAACAGAGGGGCTGAAACAGAGGGCCAGAAACAGAGGGGCTGAAACAGAGGGCGAGAAACAGAGGGGCTGAAACAGAGGGCGAGAAACAGAGGGGCTGACACAGAGGGGCTGAAACAGAGGGGCTGAAACAGAGGGCGAGAAACAGAGGGGCTGAAACAGAGGGCGAGAAACAGAGGGGCTGAATCAGAGGGGCTGAAACAGAAGGCGAGAAACAGAGGGGCTGAAACAGAGGGCGAGAAACAGAGGGGCAGAAACAGAGGGCGAGAAACAGAGGGGCTGAAACAGAGGGGCTGAAACAGAGGGGCTGAAACAGAGGGCAAGAAACAGAGGGGCTGAAACAGAGGGCGAGAAACAGAGGGGCTGAAACAGAGGGGCTGAAACAGAGGGGCTGAAACAGAGGGTGAGAAACAGAGGGGCTGAAACAAAGGGCGAGAAACAGAGGGGCTGAAACAGAGGGGCAGAAACAGAGGGGCTGAAACAGAGGGGCTGAATCGGAGGGGCTGAAACAGAGGGGCTGAAACAGAGGGGCTGAAACAGAGGGCAAGAAACAGAGGGGCTGAAACAGAGGGGCTGAAACAGAGGGGCAGAAACAGAGTGCTAGAAACAGAGGGGCTGAAACAGAGGGGCTGAAACAGAGGGCGAGAAACAGAGGGGCTGAATCAGAGGGGCTGAATCAGAGGGGCTGAAACAGAGGGGCTGAAACAGAGGGCGAGAAACTAAGGGACTGAATCAGAGGGGCTGAAATAGAGGGGCTGAAACAGACGGGCTGAAACAGAGGGGCTGAAACAGAGGGCGAGAAACAGAGGGGCTGAAACAGAGGGCGAGAAACAGAGTGGCTGAAACAGAGGGTCTGAAACAGAGGGGCTGAAACAGAGGGCGAGAAAGAGAGGGGCTGAAACAGAGGGGCTGAAACAGAGGGGCTGAAACAGAGGGCGAGAAACAGAGGGGCTGAAACAGAGGGCGAGAAACAGAGGGGCTGAAACAGAGGGCGAGAAACAGAGGGGCTGAAACAGAGGGGCTGAAACAGAGAGCGAGAAACAGAGGGGCTGAAACAGAGGGGCTGAAACAGAGGGCGAGAAACAGAGGGGCTGAATCAGAGGGGCTGAAACAGAAGGTGACAAACAGAGGGGCTGAAACAGAGGGCGAGAAACAGAGGGGCAGAAACAGAGGGTGAGAAACAGAGGGGCTTAAACAGAGGGGCTGAAACAGAGGGCAAGAAACAGAGGGGCTGAAACAGAGGGCGAGAAACAGAGCGGCTGAAACAGAGGGGCTGAAACAGAGGGGCTGAAACAGAGGGCGAGAAACAGAGGGGCTGAAACAAAGGGCGAGAAACAGAGGGGCTGAAACAGAGGGGCAGAAACAGAGGGGCTGAAACAGAGGGGCTGAATCGGAGGGGCTGAAACAGAGGGGCTGAAACAGAGGGGCAGAAACAGAGGGGCTGAAACAGAGGGGCTGAATCGGAGGGGCTGAAACAGAGGGGCTGAAACAGAGGGGCTGAAACAGAGGGCAAGAAACAGAGGGGCTGAAACAGAGGGGCTGAAACAGAGGGGCAGAAACAGAGTGCTAGAAACAGAGGGGCTGAAACAGAGGGGCTGAAACAGAGGGCGAGAAACAGAGGGGCTGAATCAGAGGGGCTGAATCAGAGGGGCTGAAACAGAGGGGCTGAAACAGAGGGCGAGAAACTAAGGGACTGAATCAGAGGGGCTGAAATAGAGGGGCTGAAACAGACGGGCTGAAACAGAGGGGCTGAAACAGAGGGCGAGAAACAGAGGGGCTGAAACAGAGGGCGAGAAACAGAGTGGCTGAAACAGAGGGTCTGAAACAGAGGGGCTGAAACAGAGGGCGAGAAAGAGAGGGGCTGAAACAGAGGGGCTGAAACAGAGGGGCTGAAACAGAGGGCGAGAAACAGAGGGGCTGAAACAGAGGGCGAGAAACAGAGGGGCTGAAACAGAGGGCGAGAAACAGAGGGGCTGAAACAGAGGGGCTGAAACAGAGAGCGAGAAACAGAGGGGCTGAAACAGAGGGGCTGAAACAGAGGGCGAGAAACAGAGGGGCTGAATCAGAGGGGCTGAAACAGAAGGTGACAAACAGAGGGGCTGAAACAGAGGGCGAGAAACAGAGGGGCAGAAACAGAGGGTGAGAAACAGAGGGGCTTAAACAGAGGGGCTGAAACAGAGGGCAAGAAACAGAGGGGCTGAAACAGAGGGCGAGAAACAGAGCGGCTGAAACAGAGGGGCTGAAACAGAGGGGCTGAAACAGAGGGCGAGAAACAGAGGGGCTGAAACAAAGGGCGAGAAACAGAGGGGCTGAAACAGAGGGGCAGAAACAGAGGGGCTGAAACAGAGGGGCTGAATCGGAGGGGCTGAAACAGAGGGGCTGAAACAGAGGGGCTGAAACAGAGGACAAGAAACAGAGGGGCTGAAACAGAGGGGCTGAAACAGAGGGGCAGAAACAGAGGGCGAGAAACAGAGGGGCTGAAACAGAGGGGCTGAAACAGAGGGCGAGAAACAGAGGGGCTGAATCAGAGGGGCTGAATCAGAGGGGCTGAAACAGAGGGGCTGAAACAGAGGGCGAGAAACTAAGGGACTGAATCAGAGGGGCTGAAACAGAGGGGCTGAAACAGACGGGCTGAAACAGAGGGGCTGAAACAGAGGGCGAGAAACAGAGGGGCTGAAACAGAGGGCGAGAAACAGAGTGGCTGAAACAGAGGGTCTGAAACAGAGGGGCTGAATCAGAGGGGCGGAAACAGAGGTCGAGAAACAGAGGGGCAGAAACAGAGGGGCTGAAACAGACGGGCTGAAACAGAGGGGCTGAAACAGAGGGCGAGAAACAGAGGGGCTGAAACAGAGGGCGAGAAACAGAGTGGCTGAAACAGAGGGTCTGAAACAGAGGGGCTGAATCAGAGGGGCGCAAACAGAGGTCGAGAAACAGAGGGGCAGAAACAGAGGGCAAGAAACAGAGGGGCTGAAACAGTGAGCGCGAAACAGAGGGACTGAAACAGAGGGCGAGAAACAGAGGGGCTGAAACAGAGGGCCAGAAACAAAGGGGCTGAAACAGAGGGCGAGAAACAGAGGGGCTGAAACAGAGGGCGAGAAACAGAGGGGCTGACACAGAGGGGCTGAAACAGAGGGGCTGAAACAGAGGGCGAGAAACAGAGGGGCTGAAACAGAGGGCGAGAAACAGAGGGGCTGAATCAGAGGGGCTGAAACAGAAGGCGAGAAACAGAGGGGCTGAAACAGAGGGCGAGAAACAGAGGGGCAGAAACAGAGGGCGAGAAACAGAGGGGCTGAAACAGAGGGGCTGAAACAGAGGGGCTGAAACAGAGGGCAAGAAACAGAGGGGCTGAAACAGAGGGCGAGAAACAGAGGGGCTGAAACAGAGGGGCTGAAACAGAGGGGCTGAAACAGAGGGCGAGAAACAGAGGGGCTGAAACAAAGGGCGAGAAACAGAGGGGCTGAAACAGAGGGGCAGAAACAGAGGGGCTGAAACAGAGGGGCTGAATCGGAGGGGCTGAAACAGAGGGGCTGAAACAGAGGGGCTGAAACAGAGGGCAAGAAACAGAGGGGCTGAAACAGAGGGGCTGAAACAGAGGGGCAGAAACAGAGTGCTAGAAACAGAGGGGCTGAAACAGAGGGGCTGAAACAGAGGGCGAGAAACAGAGGGGCTGAATCAGAGGGGCTGAATCAGAGGGGCTGAAACAGAGGGGCTGAAACAGAGGGCGAGAAACTAAGGGACTGAATCAGAGGGGCTGAAACAGAGGGGCTGAAACAGACGGGCTGAAACAGAGGGGCTGAAACAGAGGGCGAGAAACAGAGGGGCTGAAACAGAGGGCGAGAAACAGAGTGGCTGAAACAGAGGGTCTGAAACAGAGGGGCTGAAACAGAGGGCGAGAAAGAGAGGGGCTGAAACAGAGGGGCTGAAACAGAGGGGCTGAAACAGAGGTCGAGAAACAGAGGGTCTGAAACAGAGGGCGAGAAACAGAGGGGCTGAAACAGAGGGCGAGAAACAGAGGGGCTGAAACAGAGGGCGAGAAACAGAGGGGCTGAAACAGAGGGGCTGAAACAGAGAGCGAGAAACAGAGGGGCTGAAACAGAGGGGCTGAAACAGAGGGCGAGAAACAGAGGGGCTGAATCAGAGGGGCGGAAACAGAGGTCGAGAAACAGAGTGGCTGAAACAGAGGGTCTGAAACAGAGGGGCTGAATCAGAGGGGCGGAAACAGAGGTCGAGAAACAGAGGGGCAGAAACAGAGGGGCTGAAACAGACGGGCTGAAACAGAGGGGCTGAAACAGAGGGCGAGAAACAGAGGGGCTGAATCAGAGGGGCTGAAACAGAAGGCGAGAAACAGAGGGGCTGAAACAGAGGGCGAGAAACAGAGGGGCTTAAACAGAGGGGCTGAAACAGAGGGGCTGAAACAGAGGGCAAGAAACAGAGGGGCTGAAACAGAGGGCGAGAAACAGAGCGGCTGAAACAGAGGGGCTGAAACAGAGGGGCTGAAACAGAGGGCGAGAAACAGAGGGGCTGAAACAAAGGGCGAGAAACAGAGGGGCTGAAACAGAGGGGCAGAAACAGAGGGGCTGAAACAGAGGGGCTGAATCGGAGGGGCTGAAACAGAGGGGCTGAAACAGAGGGGCTGAAACAGAGGGCAAGAAACAGAGGGGCTGAAACAGAGGGGCTGAAACAGAGGGGCAGAAACAGAGGGGCTGAAACAGAGGGGCTGAAAGAGAGGGCGAGAAACAGAGGGGCTGAATCAGAGGGGCTGAATCAGAGGGGCTGAATCAGAGGGGCTGAAACAGAGGGGCTGAAACAGAGGGCGAGAAACTAAGGGACTGAATCAGAGGGGCTGAAACAGAGGGGCTGAAACAGACGGGCTGAAACAGAGGGGCTGAAACAGAGGGCGAGAAACAGAGGGGCTGAAACAGAGGGCGAGAAACAGAGTGGCTGAAACAGAGGGTCTGAAACAGAGGGGCTGAATCAGAGGGGCGGAAACAGAGGTCGAGAAACAGAGGGGCAGAAACAGAGGGCAAGAAACAGAGGGGCTGAAACAGAGGGCGAGAAACAGACGGGCAGAAACAGAGAGCGAGAAACAGAGGGACTGAAACTGAGGGGCTGAAACAGAGAGCGCGAAACAGAGGGACTGAAACAGAGGGCGAGAAACAGAGGGGCTGAAATAGAGGGCGAGAAACAGAGTGGCTGAAACAGAGGGTTTGAAACAGAGGGGCTGAAACAGAGGGCGAGAAAGAGAGGGGCTGAAACAGAGGGGTTGAAACAGAGGGGCTGAAACAGAGGGCGAGAAACAGAGGGGCTGAAACAGAGGGCGAGAAACAGAGGGGCTGAAACAAAGGGCGAGAAACAGAGGGGCTGAAACAGAGGGGCTGATTCAGAGGGGCTGAAACAGAGGGGCTGAATCGGAGGGGCTGAAACAGAGGGGCTGAAACAGAGGGGCTGAAACAGAGGGCAAGAAACAGAGGGGCTGAAACAGAGGGGCTGAAACAGAGGGGCAGAAACAGAGGGCGAGAAACAGAGGGGCTGAAACAGAGGGGCTGAAACAGAGGGCGAGAAACAGAGGGGCTGAATCAGAGGGGCTGAATCAGAGGGGCTGAAACAGAGGGGCTGAAACAGAGGGCGAGAAACTAAGGGACTGAATCAGAGGGGCTGAAACAGAGGGGCTGAAACAGACGGGCTGAAACAGAGGGGCTGAAACAGAGGGCGAGAAACAGAGGGGCTGAAACAGAGGGCGAGAAACAGAGTGGCTGAAACAGAGGGTCTGAAACAGAGGGGCTGAATCAGAGGGGCGGAAACAGAGGTCGAGAAACAGAGGGGCAGAAACAGAGGGCAAGAAACAGAGGGGCTGAAACAGAGGGCGAGAAACAGACGGGCAGAAACAGAGAGCGAGAAACAGAGGGACTGAAACAGAGGGGCTGAAACAGAGAGCGCGAAACAGAGGGACTGAAACAGAGGGCGAGAAACAGAGGGGCTGAAATAGAGGGCGAGAAACAGAGTGGCTGAAACAGAGGGTCTGAAACAGAGGGGCTGAAACAGAGGGCGAGAAAGAGAGGGGCTGAAACAGAGGGGTTGAAACAGAGGGGCTGAAACAGAGGGCGAGAAACAGAGGGGCTGAAACAGAGGGCGAGAAACAGAGGGGCTGAAACAGAGGGCGAGAAACAGAGGGGCTGAAACAGAGGGCGAGAAACAGAGGGGCTGAAACAGAAGGGCTGAAACAGAGAGCGAGAAACAGAGGGGCTGAAACAGAGGGGCTGAAACAGAGGGCGAGAAACAGAGGGGCTGAATCAGAGGGGCTGAAACAGAAGGCGAGAAACAGAGGGGCTGAAACAGAGGGCGAGAAACAGAGGGGCAGAAACAGAGGGCGAGAAACAGAGGGGCTGAAACAGAGGGGCTGAAACAGAGGGCAAGAAACAGAGGGCAAGAAACAGAGGGGCTGAAACAGAGGGCGAGAAACAGAGCGGCTGAAACAGAGGGGCTGAAACAGAGGGGCTGAAACAGAGGGCGAGAAACAGAGGGGCTGAAACAAAGGGCGAGAAACAGAGGGGCTGAAACAGAGGGGCAGAAACAGAGGGGCTGAAACAGAGGGGCTGAATCGGAGGGGCTGAAACAGAGGGGCTGAAACAGAGGGGCTGAAACAGAGGGCAAGAAACAGAGGGGCTGAAACAGAGGGGCAGAAACAGAGGGCGAGAAACAGAGGGGCTGAAACAGAGGGGCTGAAACAGAGGGCGAGAAACAGAGGGGCTGAATCAGAGGGGCTGAATCAGAGGGGCTGAAACAGAGGGGCTGAAACAGAGGGGCTGAAACAGAGGGCGAGAAACAGAGGGGCTGAAACAAAGGGCGAGAAACAGAGGGGCTGAAACAGAGGGGCAGAAACAGAGGGGCTGAAACAGAGGGGCTGAATCAGAGGGGCTGAAACAGAGGGGCTGAAACAGAGGGCGAGAAACTAAGGGACTGAATCAGAGGGGCTGAAACAGAGGGGCTGAAACAGACGGGCTGAAACAGAGGGGCTGAAACAGAGGGCGAGAAACAGAGGGGCTGAAACAGAGGGCGAGAAACAGAGTGGCTGAAACAGAGGGTCTGAAACAGAGGGGCTGAATCAGAGGGGCGGAAACAGAGGGCGAGAAACAGAGGGGCAGAAACAGAGGGCAAGAAACAGAGGGGCTGAAACAGAGGGCGAGAAACAGACGGGCAGAAACAGAGAGCGAGAAACAGAGGGACTGTAACAGAGGGGCTGAAACAGAGAGCGCGAAACAGAGGGACTGAAACAGAGGGCGAGAAACAGAGGGGCTGAAACAGAGGGCGAGAAACAGAGGGGCTGAAACAGAGGGCGAGAAACAGAGGTTCTGAAACAGAGGGCGAGAAACAGGCTGGCAGAAACAGAGGGCCAGAAACAGAGGGACTGAAACAAAGGGGCTGAAACAGAGAGCGCGAAACAGAGGGACTGAAACAGAGGGCGAGAAACAGAGGGGCTGAAACAGAGGGCCAGAAACAGAGGGGCTGAAACAGAGGGCGAGAAACAGAGGGGCTGAAACAGAGGGCAAGAAACAGAGGGGCTGAAACAGAGGGGCTGAAACAGAGGGCGAGAAACAGAGGGGCTGAATCAGACAGGCTGAATCAGATGGGCTGAAACAGAGGGGCTGAAACAGAGGGCGAGAAACAGAGTGGCTGAAACAGAGGGCGAGAAACAGAGGTTGAGAAACAGAGGGGCTGAAAAAGTGGGGCTGAGACAAAGGTGCGGAAACAAAGCGCCTGATACAGAGGGCGAGAAACAGAGGGGCTGAAACAGAGGGCGAGAAACAGAGGGGCTGAAACAGAGGGGCTGAAACAGTGGGGCTGAAACAGAGGGCGAGAAACAGAGAGGCTGAAACACAGGGCGAGAAACAGAGGAGCAGAAAACAGAGGACGAGAAACAGAGGGGCTGAAACAGAGGGGCTGAAACAGAGGGGCTGAAACGGAGGGGCTGAAACAGAGGGCGAGAAACAGAGGGGCTGAAACAGAGGGCGAGAAACAGAGGGGCTGAAACAGAGGGCGAGAAACAGAGGGCGAGAAACCGAGGGACTGAAAAAGAGGGGCTGAAACAGAGGGGCTGAACAGATGGCGAGAAACAGAGGGGCTGAAACAGAGGGCGAGAAACAGAGGGGCTTAAACAGAGGGCGAGAAACAGAGGGGCTGAAACAGAGGGGCTGAAACAGTGGGGCTGAAACAGAGCGGCTGAAACAGAGGGCGAGAAATAGAGGGGCTGAAACACAGGGCGAGAAATACAGGGGCTGAAACAGAGGGCGAGAAACAGAGGGGCTGAAACAGAGGAGCTGAAACAGAGGGGCTGAAACAGAGGGCGAGAAACAGAGGGGCTGAAAAAGAGGGCGAGAAACAGAGGGGCTGAAACAGAGTGCGAGAAACAGAGGGGCTGAATCAGAGGAGCTGAAACAGAGGGCGAGAAACAGAGGGGCTGAAACAGAGGGCGAGAAACAGTGGGACTGAAACAGAGGGGCTGAAACAGAGGGTGAGAAACAGAGGGGCTGAAACAGAGGGCGAGAAACAGAGGGGCTGAAACAGAGGATCTGAAACAGAGGGGCTGAATCAGAGGGGCTGATTCAGACAGGCTGAAACAGTGGGGCTGAAGCAGAGGGGCTGAAACAGAGGGCAAGAAACAGAGGGGCTGAAACAAAGCGGCTGAAACAGTGGGGCTGAAACAGAGGTGCTGAAACAGAGGGCGAGAAACAGAGGGGCTGAAACAGAGGGGCTGAAACAGAGGGCCAGAAACAGAGGGGCTGAAACAGAGGGCGAGAAACAGAGGGGCTGAAACAGAGGGCAAGAAACAGAGGGGCTGAAACAGAGGGGCTGAAACAGAGGGCGAGAAACAGAGGGGCTGAATCAGACAGGCTGAATCAGATGGGCTGAAACAGAGGGGCTGAAACAGAGGGCGAGAAACAGAGTGGCTGAAACAGAGGGCGAGAAACAGAGGTTGAGAAACAGAGGGGCTGAAAAAGTGGGGCTGAGACAAAGGTGCGGAAACAAAGCGCCTGATACAGAGGGCGAGAAACAGAGGGGCTGAAACAGAGGGCGAGAAACAGAGGGGCTGAAACAGAGGGGCTGAAACAGTGGGGCTGAAACAGAGGGCGAGAAACAGAGAGGCTGAAACACAGGGCGAGAAACAGAGGAGCAGAAAACAGAGGACGAGAAACAGAGGGGCTGAAACAGAGGGGCTGAAACAGAGGGGCTGAAACGGAGGGGCTGAAACAGAGGGCGAGAAACAGAGGGGCTGAAACAGAGGGCGAGAAACAGAGGGGCTGAAACAGAGGGCGAGAAACAGAGGGCGAGAAACAGAGGGACTGAAAAAGAGGGGCTGAAACAGAGGGGCTGAACAGATGGCGAGAAACAGAGGGGCTGAAACAGAGGGCGAGAAACAGAGGGGCTTAAACAGAGGGCGAGAAACAGAGGGGCTGAAACAGAGGGGTTGAAACAGTGGGGCTGAAACAGAGCGGCTGAAACAGAGGGCGAGAAATAGAGGGGCTGAAACACAGGGCGAGAAATACAGGGGCTGAAACAGAGGGCGAGAAACAGAGGGGCTGAAACAGAGGAGCTGAAACAGAGGGGCTGAAACAGAGGGCGAGAAACAGAGGGGCTGAAAAAGAGGGCGAGAAACAGAGGGGCTGAAACAGAGTGCGAGAAACAGAGGGGCTGAATCAGAGGAGCTGAAACAGAGGGCGAGAAACAGAGGGGCTGAAACAGAGGGCGAGAAACAGTGGGACTGAAACAGAGGGGCTGAAACAGAGGGTGAGAAACAGAGGGGCTGAAACAGAGGGCGAGAAACAGAGGGGCTGAAACAGAGGATCTGAAACAGAGGGGCTGAATCAGAGGGGCTGATTCAGACAGGCTGAAACAGTGGGGCTGAAGCAGAGGGGCTGAAACAGAGGGCAAGAAACAGAGGGGCTGAAACAAAGCGGCTGAAACAGTGGGGCTGAAACAGAGGTGCTGAAACAGAGGGCGAGAAACAGAGGGGCTGAAACAGAGGGCGAGAAACAGAGTGGCTGAAACAGAGGGGCTGAAACAGAGGGGCTGGATCAGAGTGGCTGATTCAGAGGGTCTGAAACAGAGGGGCTGAATCAGAGGGGCGGAAACGGAGGGCGAGAAACAGAGGGGCAAAAACAGAGGGCAAGAAACAGAGGGGCTGAAACAGAGGGCGAGAAACAGACGGGCAGAAACAGAGAGCGAGAAACAGAGGGACTGAAACAGAGGGGCTGAAACAGAGAGCGCGAAACAGTGGGACTGAAACAGAGGGCGAGAAACAGAGGGGCTGAAACAGAGGGCGAGAAACAGAGGGGCTGAATCAGAGGGCGAGAAACAGAGGGACTGAAACAAAGGGGCTGAAACAGAGAGCGCGAAACAGAGGGACTGAAACAGAGGGCGAGAAACAGAGGGGCTGAAACAGAGGGCCAGAAACAGAGGGGCTGAAACAGAGGGCCAGAAACAGAGGGGCTGAAACAGAGGGCGAGAAACAGAGGGGCTGACACAGAGGGGCTGAAACAGAGAGCGCGAAACAGAGGGACTGAAACAGAGGGCGAGAAACAGAGGGGCTGAAACAGAGGGCCAGAAACAGAGGGGCTGAAACAGAGGGCGAGAAACAGAGGGGCTGAAACAGAGGGCGAGAAACAGAGGGGCTGACACAGAGGGGCTGAAACAGAGGGGCTGAAACAGAGGGCGAGAAACAGAGGGGCTGAAACAGAGGGCGAGAAACAGAGGGGCTGAATCAGAGGGGCTGAAACAGAAGGCGAGAAACAGAGGGGCTGAAACAGAGGGCGAGAAACAGAGGGGCAGAAACAGAGGGCGAGAAACAGAGGGGCTGAAACAGAGGGGCTGAAACAGAGGGGCTGAAACAGAGGGCAAGAAACAGAGGGGCTGAAACAGAGGGCGAGAAACAGAGGGGCTGAAACAGAGGGGCTGAAACAGAGGGGCAGAAACAGAGGGCGAGAAACAGAGGTGCTGAAACAAAGGGCGAGAAACAGAGGGGCTGAAACAGAGGGGCAGAAACAGAGGGGCTGAAACAGAGGGGCTGAATCGGAGGGGCTGAAACAGAGGGGCTGAAACAGAGGGGCTGAAACAGAGGGCAAGAAACAGAGGGGCTGAAACAGAGGGGCTGAAACAGAGGGGCAGAAACAGTGTGCTAGAAACAGAGGGGCTGAAACAGAGGGGCTGAAACAGAGGGCGAGAAACAGAGGGGCTGAATCAGAGGGGCTGAATCAGAGGGGCTGAAACAGAGGGGCTGAAACAGAGGGCGAGAAACTAAGGGACTGAATCAGAGGGGCTGAAACAGAGGGGCTGAAACAGACGGGCTGAAACAGAGGGGCTGAAACAGAGGGCGAGAAACAGAGGGGCTGAAACAGAGGGCGAGAAACAGAGTGGCTGAAACAGAGGGTCTGAAACAGAGGGGCTGAAAGAGAGGGCGAGAAAGAGAGGGGCTGAAACAGAGGGGCTGAAACAGAGGGGCTGAAACAGAGGGCGAGAAACAGAGGGGCTGAAACAGAGGGCGAGAAACAGAGGGGCTGAAACAGAGGGCGAGAAACAGAGGGGCTGAAACAGAGGGCGAGAAACAGAGGGGCTGAAACAGAGGGGCTGAAACAGAGAGCGAGAAACAGAGGGGCTGAAACAGAGGGGCTGAAACAGAGGGCGAGAAACAGAGGGGCTGAATCAGAGGGGCTGAAACAGAAGGCGAGAAACAGAGGGGCTGAAACAGAGGGCGAGAAACAGAGGGGCAGAAACAGAGGGCGAGAAACAGAGGGGCTTAAACAGAGGGGCTGAAACAGAGGGGCTGAAACAGAGGGCAAGAAACAGAGGGGCTGAAACAGAGGGCGAGAAACAGAGCGGCTGAAACAGAGGGGCTGAAACAGAGGGGCTGAAACAGAGGGCGAGAAACAGAGGGGCTGAAACAAAGGGCGAGAAACAGAGGGGCTGAAACAGAGGGGCAGAAACAGAGGGGCTGAAACAGAGGGGCTGAATCGGAGGGGCTGAAACAGAGGGGCTGAAACAGAGGGGCTGAAACAGAGGGCAAGAAACAGAGGGCGAGAAACAGAGGGGCTGAAACAGAGGGGCAGAAACAGAGGGCGAGAAACAGAGGGGCTGAAACAGAGGGGCTGAAAGAGAGGGCGAGAAACAGAGGGGCTGAATCAGAGGGGCTGAATCAGAGGGGCTGAAACAGAGGGGCTGAAACAGAGGGCGAGAAACTAAGGGACTGAATCAGAGGGGCTGAAACAGAGGGGCTGAAACAGACGGGCTGAAACAGAGGGGCTGAAACAGAGGGCGAGAAACAGAGGGGCTGAAACAGAGGGCGAGAAACAGAGTGGCTGAAACAGAGGGTCTGAAACAGAGGGGCTGAATCAGAGGGGCGGAAACAGAGGTCGAGAAACAGAGGGGCAGAAACAGAGGGCAAGAAACAGAGGGGCTGAAACAGAGGGCGAGAAACAGACGGGCAGAAACAGAGAGCGAGAAACAGAGGGACTGAAACAGAGGGGCTGAAACAGAGAGCGCGAAACAGAGGGACTGAAACAGAGGGCGAGAAACAGAGGGGCTGAAACAGAGGGCGAGAAACAGAGTGGCTGAAACAGAGGGTCTGAAACAGAGGGGCTGAAACAAAGGGCGAGAAACAGAGGGGCTGAAACAGAGGGCGAGAAACAGAGGGGCTGAAACAAAGGGCGAGAAACAGAGGGGCTGAAACAGAGGGCGAGAAACAGAGGGGCTGAAACAGAGGGGCTGAAACAGAGAGCGAGAAACAGAGGGGCTGAAACAGAGGGGCTGAAACAGAGGGCGAGAAACAGAGGGGCTGAATCAGAGGGGCTGAAACAGAAGGCGAGAAACAGAGGGGCTGAAACAGAGTGCGAGAAACAGAGGGGCTGAATCAGAGGAGCTGAAACAGAGGGCGAGAAACAGAGGGGCTGAAACAGAGGGCGAGAAACAGTGGGACTGAAACAGAGGGCGAGAAACAGAGGGGCTGAAACAGAGGGCGAGAAACAGAGGGGCTGAAACAGAGGGCGAGAAACAGAGGGGCTTAAACAGAGGGGCTGAAACAGAGAGCGAGAAACAGAGGGGCTGAAACAGAGGGGCTGAAACAGAGGGCGAGAAACAGAGGGGCTGAATCAGAGGGGCTGAAACAGAAGGCGAGAAACAGAGGGGCTGAAACAGAGTGCGAGAAACAGAGGGGCTGAATCAGAGGAGCTGAAACAGAGGGCGAGAAACAGAGGGGCTGAAACAGAGGGCGAGAAACAGTGGGACTGAAACAGAGGGGCTGAAACAGAGGGTGAGAAACAGAGGGGCTGAAACAGAGGGCGAGAAACAGAGGGGCTGAAACAGAGGATCTGAAACAGAGGGGCTGAATCAGAGGGGCTGATTCAGACGGGCTGAAACAGTGGGGCTGAAGCAGAGGGGCTGAAACAGAGGGCAAGAAACAGAGGGGCTGAAACAAAGGGGCTGAAACAGTGGGGCTGAAACAGAGGTGCTGAAACAGAGGGCGAGAAACATAGGGGCTGAAACAGAGGGTGAGAAACAGAGTGGCTGAAACAGAGGGGCTGAAACAGAGGGGCTGGATCAGAGTGGCTGATTCAGAGGGTCTGAAACAGAGGGGCTGAATCAGAGGGGCGGAAACAGAGGGCGAGAAACAGAGGGGCAGAAACAGAGGGCAAGGAACAGAGGGGCTGAAACAGAGGGCGAGAAACAGACGGGCAGAAACAGAGAGCGAGAAACAGAGGGACTGAAACAGAGGGGCTGAAACAGAGAGCGAGAAACAGAGGGACTGAAACAGAGGGGCTTAAACAGAGAGCGCGAAACAGAGGGACTGAAACAGAGGGCGAGAAACAGAGGGGCTGAAACAGAGGGCGAGAAACAGAGGGGCTGAAACAGAGGGCGAGAAACAGAGGGACTGAAACAAAGGGGCTGAAACAGAGAGCGCGAAACAGAGGGACTGAAACAGAGGGCGAGAAACAGAGGGGCTGAAACAGAGGGCGAGAAACAGAGGGGCAGAAACAGAGGGCAAGAAACAGAGGGGCTGAAACAGAGGGCGAGAAACAGACGGGCAGAAACAGAGAGCGAGAAACAGAGGGGCAGAAACAGAGAGCGAGAAACAGAGGGCGAGAAACAGAGGGGCTGAAACAGAGAGCGCGAAACAGAGGGACTGAAACAGAGGGCGAGAAACAGAGGGGCTGAAACAGAGGGCGAGAAACAGAGGGGCTGAAACAGAGGGCGAGAAACAGAGGGACTGAAACAAAAGGGCTGAAACAGAGAGCGCGAAACAGAGGGACTGAAACAGAGGGCGAGAAACAGAGGGGCTGAAACAGAGGGCCAGAAACAGAGGGGCTGAAATAGAGGGCGAGAAACAGAGGGCGAGAAACCGAGGGGCTGACACAGAGGGGCTGAAACAGAGAGCGCGAAACAGAGGGACTGAAACAGAGGGCGAGAAACAGAGGGGCTGAAACAGAGGGCCAGAAACAGAGGGGCTGAAACAGAGGGCGAGAAACAGAGGGGCTGAAACAGAGGGCGAGAAACAGAGGGGCTGACACAGAGGGGCTGAAACAGAGGGGCTGAAACAGAGGGCGAGAAACAGAGGGGCTGAAACAGAGGGCGAGAAACAGAGGGGCTGAATCAGAGGGGCTGAAACAGAAGGCGAGAAACAGAGGGGCTGAAACAGAGGGCGAGAAACAGAGGGGCAGAAACAGAGGGCGAGAAACAGAGGGGCTGAAACAGAGGGGCTGAAACAGAGGGGCTGAAACAGAGGGCAAGAAACAGAGGGGCTGAAACAGAGGGCGAGAAACAGAGGGGCTGAAACAGAGGGGCTGAAACAGAGGGGCTGAAACAGAGGGTGAGAAACAGAGGGGCTGAAACAAAGGGCGAGAAACAGAGGGGCTGAAACAGAGGGGCAGAAACAGAGGGGCTGAAACAGAGGGGCTGAATCGGAGGGGCTGAAACAGAGGGGCTGAAACAGAGGGGCTGAAACAGAGGGCAAGAAACAGAGGGGCTGAAACAGAGGGGCTGAAACAGAGGGGCAGAAACAGAGTGCTAGAAACAGAGGGGCTGAAACAGAGGGGCTGAAACAGAGGGCGAGAAACAGAGGGGCTGAATCAGAGGGGCTGAATCAGAGGGGCTGAAACAGAGGGGCTGAAACAGAGGGCGAGAAACTAAGGGACTGAATCAGAGGGGCTGAAATAGAGGGGCTGAAACAGACGGGCTGAAACAGAGGGGCTGAAACAGAGGGCGAGAAACAGAGGGGCTGAAACAGAGGGCGAGAAACAGAGTGGCTGAAACAGAGGGTCTGAAACAGAGGGGCTGAAACAGAGGGCGAGAAAGAGAGGGGCTGAAACAGAGGGGCTGAAACAGAGGGGCTGAAACAGAGGGCGAGAAACAGAGGGGCTGAAACAGAGGGCGAGAAACAGAGGGGCTGAAACAGAGGGCGAGAAACAGAGGGGCTGAAACAGAGGGCGAGAAACAGAGGGGCTGAAACAGAGGGGCTGAAACAGAGAGCGAGAAACAGAGGGGCTGAAACAGAGGGGCTGAAACAGAGGGCGAGAAACAGAGGGGCTGAATCAGAGGGGCTGAAACAGAAGGTGACAAACAGAGGGGCTGAAACAGAGGGCGAGAAACAGAGGGGCAGAAACAGAGGGTGAGAAACAGAGGGGCTTAAACAGAGGGGCTGAAACAGAGGGCAAGAAACAGAGGGGCTGAAACAGAGGGCGAGAAACAGAGCGGCTGAAACAGAGGGGCTGAAACAGAGGGGCTGAAACAGAGGGCGAGAAACAGAGGGGCTGAAACAAAGGGCGAGAAACAGAGGGGCTGAAACAGAGGGGCAGAAACAGAGGGGCTGAAACAGAGGGGCTGAATCGGAGGGGCTGAAACAGAGGGGCTGAAACAGAGGGGCTGAAACAGAGGACAAGAAACAGAGGGGCTGAAACAGAGGGGCTGAAACAGAGGGGCAGAAACAGAGGGCGAGAAACAGAGGGGCTGAAACAGAGGGGCTGAAACAGAGGGCGAGAAACAGAGGGGCTGAATCAGAGGGGCTGAATCAGAGGGGCTGAAACAGAGGGGCTGAAACAGAGGGCGAGAAACTAAGGGACTGAATCAGAGGGGCTGAAACAGAGGGGCTGAAACAGACGGGCTGAAACAGAGGGGCTGAAACAGAGGGCGAGAAACAGAGGGGCTGAAACAGAGGGCGAGAAACAGAGTGGCTGAAACAGAGGGTCTGAAACAGAGGGGCTGAATCAGAGGGGCGGAAACAGAGGTCGAGAAACAGAGGGGCAGAAACAGAGGGGCTGAAACAGACGGGCTGAAACAGATGGGCTGAAACAGAGGGCGAGAAACAGAGGGGCTGAAACAGAGGGCGAGAAACAGAGTGGCTGAAACAGAGGGTCTGAAACAGAGGGGCTGAATCAGAGGGGCGCAAACAGAGGTCGAGAAACAGAGGGGCAGAAACAGAGGGCAAGAAACAGAGGGGCTGAAACAGTGAGCGCGAAACAGAGGGACTGAAACAGAGGGCGAGAAACAGAGGGGCTGAAACAGAGGGCCAGAAACAAAGGGGCTGAAACAGAGGGCGAGAAACAGAGGGGCTGAAACAGAGGGCGAGAAACAGAGGGGCTGACACAGAGGGGCTGAAACAGAGGGGCTGAAACAGAGGGCGAGAAACAGAGGGGCTGAAACAGAGGGCGAGAAACAGAGGGGCTGAATCAGAGGGGCTGAAACAGAAGGCGAGAAACAGAGGGGCTGAAACAGAGGGCGAGAAACAGAGGGGCAGAAACAGAGGGCGAGAAACAGAGGGGCTGAAACAGAGGGGCTGAAACAGAGGGGCTGAAACAGAGGGCAAGAAACAGAGGGGCTGAAACAGAGGGCGAGAAACAGAGGGGCTGAAACAGAGGGGCTGAAACAGAGGGGCTGAAACAGAGGGCGAGAAACAGAGGGGCTGAAACAAAGGGCGAGAAACAGAGGGGCTGAAACAGAGGGGCAGAAACAGAGGGGCTGAAACAGAGGGGCTGAATCGGAGGGGCTGAAACAGAGGGGCTGAAACAGAGGGGCTGAAACAGAGGGCAAGAAACAGAGGGGCTGAAACAGAGGGGCTGAAACAGAGGGGCAGAAACAGAGTGCTAGAAACAGAGGGGCTGAAACAGAGGGGCTGAAACAGAGGGCGAGAAACAGAGGGGCTGAATCAGAGGGGCTGAATCAGAGGGGCTGAAACAGAGGGGCTGAAACAGAGGGCGAGAAACTAAGGGACTGAATCAGAGGGGCTGAAACAGAGGGGCTGAAACAGACGGGCTGAAACAGAGGGGCTGAAACAGAGGGCGAGAAACAGAGGGGCTGAAACAGAGGGCGAGAAACAGAGTGGCTGAAACAGAGGGTCTGAAACAGAGGGGCTGAAACAGAGGGCGAGAAAGAGAGGGGCTGAAACAGAGGGGCTGAAACAGAGGGGCTGAAACAGAGGGCGAGAAACAGAGGGGCTGAAACAGAGGGCGAGAAACAGAGGGGCTGAAACAGAGGGCGAGAAACAGAGGGGCTGAAACAGAGGGCGAGAAACAGAGGGGCTGAAACAGAGGGGCTGAAACAGAGAGCGAGAAACAGAGGGGCTGAAACAGAGGGGCTGAAACAGAGGGCGAGAAACAGAGGGGCTGAATCAGAGGGGCGGAAACAGAGGTCGAGAAACAGAGTGGCTGAAACAGAGGGTCTGAAACAGAGGGGCTGAATCAGAGGGGCGGAAACAGAGGTCGAGAAACAGAGGGGCAGAAACAGAGGGGCTGAAACAGACGGGCTGAAACAGAGGGGCTGAAACAGAGGGCGAGAAACAGAGGGGCTGAATCAGAGGGGCTGAAACAGAAGGCGAGAAACAGAGGGGCTGAAACAGAGGGCGAGAAACAGAGGGGCTTAAACAGAGGGGCTGAAACAGAGGGGCTGAAACAGAGGGCAAGAAACAGAGGGGCTGAAACAGAGGGCGAGAAACAGAGGGGCTGAAATAGAGGGCGAGAAACAGAGTGGCTGAAACAGAGGGTTTGAAACAGAGGGGCTGAAACAGAGGGCGAGAAAGAGAGGGGCTGAAACAGAGGGGTTGAAACAGAGGGGCTGAAACAGAGGGCGAGAAACAGAGGGGCTGAAACAGAGGGCGAGAAACAGAGGGGCTGAAACAAAGGGCGAGAAACAGAGGGGCTGAAACAGAGGGGCTGATTCAGAGGGGCTGAAACAGAGGGGCTGAATCGGAGGGGCTGAAACAGAGGGGCTGAAACAGAGGGGCTGAAACAGAGGGCAAGAAACAGAGGGGCTGAAACAGAGGGGCTGAAACAGAGGGGCAGAAACAGAGGGCGAGAAACAGAGGGGCTGAAACAGAGGGGCTGAAACAGAGGGCGAGAAACAGAGGGGCTGAATCAGAGGGGCTGAATCAGAGGGGCTGAAACAGAGGGGCTGAAACAGAGGGCGAGAAACTAAGGGACTGAATCAGAGGGGCTGAAACAGAGGGGCTGAAACAGACGGGCTGAAACAGAGGGGCTGAAACAGAGGGCGAGAAACAGAGGGGCTGAAACAGAGGGCGAGAAACAGAGTGGCTGAAACAGAGGGTCTGAAACAGAGGGGCTGAATCAGAGGGGCGGAAACAGAGGTCGAGAAACAGAGGGGCAGAAACAGAGGGCAAGAAACAGAGGGGCTGAAACAGAGGGCGAGAAACAGACGGGCAGAAACAGAGAGCGAGAAACAGAGGGACTGAAACAGAGGGGCTGAAACAGAGAGCGCGAAACAGAGGGACTGAAACAGAGGGCGAGAAACAGAGGGGCTGAAATAGAGGGCGAGAAACAGAGTGGCTGAAACAGAGGGTCTGAAACAGAGGGGCTGAAACAGAGGGCGAGAAAGAGAGGGGCTGAAACAGAGGGGTTGAAACAGAGGGGCTGAAACAGAGGGCGAGAAACAGAGGGGCTGAAACAGAGGGCGAGAAACAGAGGGGCTGAAACAGAGGGCGAGAAACAGAGGGGCTGAAACAGAGGGCGAGAAACAGAGGGGCTGAAACAGAGGGGCTGAAACAGAGAGCGAGAAACAGAGGGGCTGAAACAGAGGGGCTGAAACAGAGGGCGAGAAACAGAGGGGCTGAATCAGAGGGGCTGAAACAGAAGGCGAGAAACAGAGGGGCTGAAACAGAGGGCGAGAAACAGAGGGGCAGAAACAGAGGGCGAGAAACAGAGGGGCTGAAACAGAGGGGCTGAAACAGAGGGCAAGAAACAGAGGGCAAGAAACAGAGGGGCTGAAACAGAGGGCGAGAAACAGAGCGGCTGAAATAGAGGGGCTGAAACAGAGGGGCTGAAACAGAGGGCGAGAAACAGAGGGGCTGAAACAAAGGGCGAGAAACAGAGGGGCTGAAACAGAGGGGCAGAAACAGAGGGGCTGAAACAGAGGGGCTGAATCGGAGGGGCTGAAACAGAGGGGCTGAAACAGAGGGGCTGAAACAGAGGGCAAGAAACAGAGGGGCTGAAACAGAGGGGCAGAAACAGAGGGCGAGAAACAGAGGGGCTGAAACAGAGGGGCTGAAACAGAGGGCGAGAAACAGAGGGGCTGAATCAGAGGGGCTGAATCAGAGGGGCTGAAACAGAGGGGCTGAAACAGAGGGCGAGAAACTAAGGGACTGAATCAGAGGGGCTGAAACAGAGGGGCTGAAACAGACGGGCTGAAACAGAGGGGCTGAAACAGAGGGCGAGAAACAGAGGGGCTGAAACAGAGGGCGAGAAACAGAGTGGCTGAAACAGAGGGTCTGAAACAGAGGGTCTGAATCAGAGGGGCGGAAACAGAGGTCGAGAAACAGAGGGGCAGAAACAGAGGGCAAGAAACAGAGGGGCTGAAACAGAGGGCGAGAAACAGACGGGCAGAAACAGAGAGCGAGAAAAAGAGGGACTGAAGCAGAGGGGCTGAAACAGAGAGCGCGAAACAGAGGGACTGAAACAGAGGGCGAGAAACAGAGGGGCTGAAACAGAAGGCGAGAAACAGAGTGGCTGAAACAGAGGGTCTGAAACAGAGGGGCTGAAACAGAGGGCGAGAAAGAGAGGGGCTGAAACAGAGGGGTTGAAACAGAGGGGCTGAAACAGAGGGCGAGAAACAGAGGGGCTGAAACAGAGGGCGAGAAACAGAGGGGCTGAAACAGAGGGCGAGAAACAGAGGGGCTGAAACAGAGGGGCTGAAACAGAGAGCGAGAAACAGAGGGGCTGAAACAGAGGGGCTGAAACAGAGGGCGAGAAACAGAGGGGCTGAATCAGAGGGGCTGAAACAGAAGGCGAGAAACAGAGGGGCTGAAACAGAGGGCGAGAAACAGAGGGGCAGAAACAGAGGGCGAGAAACAGAGGGGCTGAAACAGAGGGGCTGAAACAGAGGGGCTGAAACAGAGGGCAAGAAACAGAGGGGCTGAAACAGAGGGCGAGAAACAGAGCGGCTGAAACAGAGGGGCTGAAACAGAGGGGCTGAAACAGAGGGCGAGAAACAGAGGGGCTGAAACAAAGGGCGAGAAACAGAGGGGCTGAAACAGAGGGGCAGAAACAGAGGGGCTGAAACAGAGGGGCTGAATCGGAGGGGCTGAAACAGAGGGGCTGAAACAGAGGGGCTGAAACAGAGGGCAAGAAACAGAGGGGCTGAAACAGAGGGGCTGAAACAGAGGGGCAGAAACAGAGGGCGAGAAACAGAGGGGCTGAAACAGAGGGGCTGAAACAGAGGGCGAGAAACAGAGGGGCTGAATCAGAGGGGCTGAATCAGAGGGGCTGAAACAGAGGGGCTGAAACAGAGGGCGAGAAACTAAGGGACTGAATCAGAGGGGCTGAAACAGAGGGGCTGAAACAGACGGGCTGAAACAGAGGGGCTGAAACAGAGGGCGAGAAACAGAGGGGCTGAAACAGAGGGCGAGAAACAGAGTGGCTGAAACAGAGGGTCTGAAACAGAGGGTCTGAATCAGAGGGGCGGAAACAGAGGTCGAGAAACAGAGGGGCAGAAACAGAGGGCAAGAAGCAGAGGGGCTGAAACAGAGGGCGAGAAACAGACGGGCAGAAACAGAGAGCGAGAAAAAGAGGGACTGAAACAGAGGGGCTGAAACAGAGAGCGCGAAACAGAGGGACTGAAACAGAGGGCGAGAAACAGAGGGGCTGAAACAGAGGGCGAGAAACAGAGTGGCTGAAACAGAGGGTCTGAAACAGAGGGGCTGAAACAGAGGGCGAGAAAGAGAGGGGCTGAAACAGAGGGGTTGAAACAGAGGGGCTGAAACAGAGGGCGAGAAACAGAGGGGCTGAAACAGAGGGCGAGAAACAGAGGGGCTGAAACAGAGGGCGAGAAACAGAGGGGCTGAAACAGAGGGCGAGAAACAGAGGGCCTAAACAGAGGGGCTGAAACAGAGAGCGAGAAACAGAGGGGCTGAAACAGAGGGGCTGAAACAGAGGGCGAGAAACAGAGGGGCTGAATCAGAGGGGCTGAAACAGAAGGCGAGAAACAGAGGGGCTGAAACAGAGGGCGAGAAACAGAGGGGCAGAAACAGAGGGCGAGAAACAGAGGGGCTGAAACAGAGGGGCTGAAACAGAGGGGCTGAAACAGAGGGCAAGAAACAGAGGGGCTGAAACAGAGGGCGAGATACAGAGCGGCTGAAACAGAGGGGCTGAAACAGAGGGGCTGAAACAGAGGGCGAGAAACAGAGGGGCTGAAACAAAGGGCGAGAAACAGAGGGGCTGAAACAGAGGGGCAGAAACAGAGGGGCTGAAACAGAGGGGCTGAATCGGAGGGGCTGAAACAGAGGGGCTGAAACAGAGGGGCTGAAACAGAGGGCAAGAAACAGAGGGGCTGAAACAGAGGGGCTGAAACAGAGGGGCAGAAACAGAGGGCGAGAAACAGAGGGGCTGAAACAGAGGGGCTGAAACAGAGGGCGAGAAACAGAGGGGCTGAATCAGAGGGGCTGAATCAGAGGGGCTGAAACAGAGGGGCGGAAACAGAGGGCGAGAAACTAAGGGACTGAATCAGAGGGGCTGAAACAGAGGGGCTGAAACAGACGGGCTGAAACAGAGGGGCTGAAACAGAGGCCGAGAAACAGAGGGGCTGAAACAGAGGGCGAGAAACAGAGTGGCTGAAACAGAGGGTCTGAAACAGAGGGGCTGAATCAGAGGGGTGGAAACAGAGGGCGAGAAACAGAGGGGCAGAAACAGAGGGCAAGAAACAGAGGGGCTGAAACAGAGGGCGAGAAACAGACGGGCAGAAACAGAGAGCGAGAAACAGAGGGACTGACACAGAGGGGCTGAAACAGAGAGCGCGAAACAGAGGGACTGAAACAGAGGGCGAGAAACAGAGGGGCTGAAACAGAGGGCGAGAAACAGAGGGGCTGAAACAGAGGGCGAGAAACAGAGGGGCTGAAACAGAGGGCGAGAAACAGACGGGCAGAAACAGAGGGCGAGAAACAGAGGGACTGAAACAAAGGGGCTGAAACAGAGAGCGCGAAACAGAGGGACTGAAACAGAGGGCGAGAAACAGAGGGGCTGAAACAGAGGGCCAGAAACAGAGGGGCTGAAACAGAGGGCGAGAAACAGAGGGGCTGAAACAGAGGGCAAGAAACAGAGGGGCTGAAACAGAGGGCGAGAAACAGAGGGCGAGAAACAGAGGGGCTGAAAAAGTGGGGCTGAGACAAAGGGGCGGAAACACAGCGCCTGATACAGAGGGCGAGAAACAGAGGGGCTGAAACAGAGGGCGAGAAACAGAGGGGCTGAAACAGAGGGCGAGAAACAGAGGGGCTGAAACAGAGGGCGAGAAACAGACGGGCAGAAACAGAGGGCGAGAAACAGAGGGACTGAAACAAAGGGGCTGAAACAGAGAGCGCGAAACAGAGGGACTGAAACAGAGGGCGAGAAACAGAGGGGCTGAAACAGAGGGCCAGAAACAGAGGGGCTGAAACAGAGGGCGAGAAACAGAGGGGCTGAAACAGAGGGCAAGAAAGAGAGGGGCTGAAACAGAGTGGCTGAAACAGAGGGCGAGAAACAGAGGGGCTGAATCAGACAGGCTGAATCAGATGGGCTGAAACAGAGGGGCTGAAACAGAGGGCGAGAAACAGAGGGGCAGAAACAGAGGGCGAGAAACAGAGGGGCTGAAACAGAGGGGCTGAAACAGAGGGGCTGAAACAGAGGGCAAGAAACAGAGGGGCTGAAACAGAGGGCGAGAAACAGAGGGGCTGAAACAGAGGGGCTGAAACAGAGGGGCTGAAACAGAGGGCGAGAAACAGAGGGGCTGAAACAAAGGGCGAGAAACAGAGGGGCTGAAACAGAGGGGCAGAAACAGAGGGGCTGAAACAGAGGGGCTGAATCGGAGGGGCTGAAACAGAGGGGCTGAAACAGAGGGGCTGAAACAGAGGGCAAGAAACAGAGGGGCTGAAACAGAGGGGCTGAAACAGAGGGGCAGAAACAGAGTGCTAGAAACAGAGGGGCTGAAACAGAGGGGCTGAAACAGAGGGCGAGAAACAGAGGGGCTGAATCAGAGGGGCTGAATCAGAGGGGCTGAAACAGAGGGGCTGAAACAGAGGGCGAGAAACTAAGGGACTGAATCAGAGGGGCTGAAACAGAGGGGCTGAAACAGACGGGCTGAAACAGAGGGGCTGAAACAGAGGGCGAGAAACAGAGGGGCTGAAACAGAGGGCGAGAAACAGAGTGGCTGAAACAGAGGGTCTGAAACAGAGGGGCTGAAACAGAGGGCGAGAAAGAGAGGGGCTGAAACAGAGGGGCTGAAACAGAGGGGCTGAAACAGAGGGCGAGAAACAGAGGGGCTGAAACAGAGGGCGAGAAACAGAGGGGCTGAAACAGAGGGCGAGAAACAGAGGGGCTGAAACAGAGGGCGAGAAACAGAGGGGCTGAAACAGAGGGGCTGAAACAGAGAGCGAGAAACAGAGGGGCTGAAACAGAGGGGCTGAAACAGAGGGCGAGAAACAGAGGGGCTGAATCAGAGGGGCGGAAACAGAGGTCGAGAAACAGAGTGGCTGAAACAGAGGGTCTGAAACAGAGGGGCTGAATCAGAGGGGCGGAAACAGAGGTCGAGAAACAGAGGGGCAGAAACAGAGGGGCTGAAACAGACGGGCTGAAACAGAGGGGCTGAAACAGAGGGCGAGAAACAGAGGGGCTGAATCAGAGGGGCTGAAACAGAAGGCGAGAAACAGAGGGGCTGAAACAGAGGGCGAGAAACAGAGGGGCTTAAACAGAGGGGCTGAAACAGAGGGGCTGAAACAGAGGGCAAGAAACAGAGGGGCTGAAACAGAGGGCGAGAAACAGAGGGGCTGAAATAGAGGGCGAGAAACAGAGTGGCTGAAACAGAGGGTTTGAAACAGAGGGGCTGAAACAGAGGGCGAGAAAGAGAGGGGCTGAAACAGAGGGGTTGAAACAGAGGGGCTGAAACAGAGGGCGAGAAACAGAGGGGCTGAAACAGAGGGCGAGAAACAGAGGGGCTGAAACAAAGGGCGAGAAACAGTGGGGCTGAAACAGAGGGGCTGATTCAGAGGGGCTGAAACAGAGGGGCTGAATCGGAGGGGCTGAAACAGAGGGGCTGAAACAGAGGGGCTGAAACAGAGGGCAAGAAACAGAGGGGCTGAAACAGAGGGGCTGAAACAGAGGGGCAGAAACAGAGGGCGAGAAACAGAGGGGCTGAAACAGAGGGGCTGAAACAGAGGGCGAGAAACAGAGGGGCTGAATCAGAGGGGCTGAATCAGAGGGGCTGAAACAGAGGGGCTGAAACAGAGGGCGAGAAACTAAGGGACTGAATCAGAGGGGCTGAAACAGAGGGGCTGAAACAGACGGGCTGAAACAGAGGGGCTGAAACAGAGGGCGAGAAACAGAGGGGCTGAAACAGAGGGCGAGAAACAGAGTGGCTGAAACAGAGGGTCTGAAACAGAGGGGCTGAATCAGAGGGGCGGAAACAGAGGTCGAGAAACAGAGGGGCAGAAACAGAGGGCAAGAAACAGAGGGGCTGAAACAGAGGGCGAGAAACAGACGGGCAGAAACAGAGAGCGAGAAACAGAGGGACTGAAACAGAGGGGCTGAAACAGAGAGCGCGAAACAGAGGGACTGAAACAGAGGGCGAGAAACAGAGGGGCTGAAATAGAGGGCGAGAAACAGAGTGGCTGAAACAGAGGGTCTGAAACAGAGGGGCTGAAACAGAGGGCGAGAAAGAGAGGGGCTGAAACAGAGGGGTTGAAACAGAGGGGCTGAAACAGAGGGCGAGAAACAGAGGGGCTGAAACAGAGGGCGAGAAACAGAGGGGCTGAAACAGAGGGCGAGAAACAGAGGGGCTGAAACAGAGGGCGAGAAACAGAGGGGCTGAAACAGAGGGGCTGAAACAGAGAGCGAGAAACAGAGGGGCTGAAACAGAGGGGCTGAAACAGAGGGCGAGAAACAGAGGGGCTGAATCAGAGGGGCTGAAACAGAAGGCGAGAAACAGAGGGGCTGAAACAGAGGGCGAGAAACAGAGGGGCAGAAACAGAGGGCGAGAAACAGAGGGGCTGAAACAGAGGGGCTGAAACAGAGGGCAAGAAACAGAGGGCAAGAAACAGAGGGGCTGAAACAGAGGGCGAGAAACAGAGCGGCTGAAATAGAGGGGCTGAAACAGAGGGGCTGAAACAGAGGGCGAGAAACAGAGGGGCTGAAACAAAGGGCGAGAAACAGAGGGGCTGAAACAGAGGGGCAGAAACAGAGGGGCTGAAACAGAGGGGCTGAATCGGAGGGGCTGAAACAGAGGGGCTGAAACAGAGGGGCTGAAACAGAGGGCAAGAAACAGAGGGGCTGAAACAGAGGGGCAGAAACAGAGGGCGAGAAACAGAGGGGCTGAAACAGAGGGGCTGAAACAGAGGGCGAGAAACAGAGGGGCTGAATCAGAGGGGCTGAATCAGAGGGGCTGAAACAGAGGGGCTGAAACAGAGGGCGAGAAACTAAGGGACTGAATCAGAGGGGCTGAAACAGAGGGGCTGAAACAGACGGGCTGAAACAGAGGGGCTGAAACAGAGGGCGAGAAACAGAGGGGCTGAAACAGAGGGCGAGAAACAGAGTGGCTGAAACAGAGGGTCTGAAACAGAGGGTCTGAATCAGAGGGGCGGAAACAGAGGTCGAGAAACAGAGGGGCAGAAACAGAGGGCAAGAAACAGAGGGGCTGAAACAGAGGGCGAGAAACAGACGGGCAGAAACAGAGAGCGAGAAAAAGAGGGACTGAAGCAGAGGGGCTGAAACAGAGAGCGCGAAACAGAGGGACTGAAACAGAGGGCGAGAAACAGAGGGGCTGAAACAGAAGGCGAGAAACAGAGTGGCTGAAACAGAGGGTCTGAAACAGAGGGGCTGAAACAGAGGGCGAGAAAGAGAGGGGCTGAAACAGAGGGGTTGAAACAGAGGGGCTGAAACAGAGGGCGAGAAACAGAGGGGCTGAAACAGAGGGCGAGAAACAGAGGGGCTGAAACAGAGGGCGAGAAACAGAGGGGCTGAAACAGAGGGGCTGAAACAGAGAGCGAGAAACAGAGGGGCTGAAACAGAGGGGCTGAAACAGAGGGCGAGAAACAGAGGGGCTGAATCAGAGGGGCTGAAACAGAAGGCGAGAAACAGAGGGGCTGAAACAGAGGGCGAGAAACAGAGGGGCAGAAACAGAGGGCGAGAAACAGAGGGGCTGAAACAGAGGGGCTGAAACAGAGGGGCTGAAACAGAGGGCAAGAAACAGAGGGGCTGAAACAGAGGGCGAGAAACAGAGCGGCTGAAACAGAGGGGCTGAAACAGAGGGGCTGAAACAGAGGGCGAGAAACAGAGGGGCTGAAACAAAGGGCGAGAAACAGAGGGGCTGAAACAGAGGGGCAGAAACAGAGGGGCTGAAACAGAGGGGCTGAATCGGAGGGGCTGAAACAGAGGGGCTGAAACAGAGGGGCTGAAACAGAGGGCAAGAAACAGAGGGGCTGAAACAGAGGGGCTGAAACAGAGGGGCAGAAACAGAGGGCGAGAAACAGAGGGGCTGAAACAGAGGGGCTGAAACAGAGGGCGAGAAACAGAGGGGCTGAATCAGAGGGGCTGAATCAGAGGGGCTGAAACAGAGGGGCTGAAACAGAGGGCGAGAAACTAAGGGACTGAATCAGAGGGGCTGAAACAGAGGGGCTGAAACAGACGGGCTGAAACAGAGGGGCTGAAACAGAGGGCGAGAAACAGAGGGGCTGAAACAGAGGGCGAGAAACAGAGTGGCTGAAACAGAGGGTCTGAAACAGAGGGTCTGAATCAGAGGGGCTGAAACAGAGGGCGAGAAACAGACGGGCAGAAACAGAGAGCGAGAAAAAGAGGGACTGAAACAGAGGGGCTGAAACAGAGAGCGCGAAACAGAGGGACTGAAACAGAGGGCGAGAAACAGAGGGGCTGAAACAGAGGGCGAGAAACAGAGTGGCTGAAACAGAGGGTCTGAAACAGAGGGGCTGAAACAGAGGGCGAGAAAGAGAGGGGCTGAAACAGAGGGGTTGAAACAGAGGGGCTGAAACAGAGGGCGAGAAACAGAGGGGCTGAAACAGAGGGCGAGAAACAGAGGGGCTGAAACAGAGGGCGAGAAACAGAGGGGCTGAAACAGAGGGCGAGAAACAGAGGCGCTGAAACAGAGGGGCTGAAACAGAGAGCGAGAAACAGAGGGGCTGAAACAGAGGGGCTGAAACAGAGGGCGAGAAACAGAGGGGCTGAATCAGAGGGGCTGAAACAGAAGGCGAGAAACAGAGGGGCTGAAACAGAGGGCGAGAAACAGAGGGGCAGAAACAGAGGGCGAGAAACAGAGGGGCTGAAACAGAGGGGCTGAAACAGAGGGGCTGAAACAGAGGGCAAGAAACAGAGGGGCTGAAACAGAGGGCGAGATACAGAGCGGCTGAAACAGAGGGGCTGAAACAGAGGGGCTGAAACAGAGGGCGAGAAACAGAGGGGCTGAAACAAAGGGCGAGAAACAGAGGGGCTGAAACAGAGGGGCAGAAACAGAGGGGCTGAAACAGAGGGGCTGAATCGGAGGGGCTGAAACAGAGGGGCTGAAACAGAGGGGCTGAAACAGAGGGCAAGAAACAGAGGGGCTGAAACAGAGGGGCTGAAACAGAGGGGCAGAAACAGAGGGCGAGAAACAGAGGGGCTGAAACAGAGGGGCTGAAACAGAGGGAGAGAAAAAGAGGGTCTGAATCAGAGGGGCTGAATCAGAGGGGCTGAAACAGAGGGGCGGAAACAGAGGGCGAGAAACTAAGGGACTGAATCAGAGGGGCTGAAACAGAGGGGCTGAAACAGACGGGCTGAAACAGAGGGGCTGAAACAGAGGCCGAGAAACAGAGGGGCTGAAACAGAGGGCGAGAAACAGAGTGGCTGAAACAGAGGGTCTGAAACAGAGGGGCTGAATCAGAGGGGTGGAAACAGAGGGCGAGAAACAGAGGGGCAGAAACAGAGGGCAAGAAACAGAGGGGCTGAAACAGAGGGCGAGAAACAGACGGGCAGAAACAGAGAGCGAGAAACAGAGGGACTGACACAGAGGGGCTGAAACAGAGAGCGCGAAACAGAGGGACTGAAACAGAGGGCGAGAAACAGAGGGGCTGAAACAGAGGGCGAGAAACAGAGGGGCTGAAACAGAGGGCGAGAAACAGAGGGGCTGAAACAGAGGGCGAGAAACAGACGGGCAGAAACAGAGGGCGAGAAACAGAGGGACTGAAACAAAGGGGCTGAAACAGAGAGCGCGAAACAGAGGGACTGAAACAGAGGGCGAGAAACAGAGGGGCTGAAACAGAGGGCCAGAAACAGAGGGGCTGAAACAGAGGGCGAGAAACAGAGGGGCTGAAACAGAGGGCAAGAAACAGAGGGGCTGAAACAGAGGGCGAGAAACAGAGGGCGAGAAACAGAGGGGCTGAAAAAGTGGGGCTGAGACAAAGGGGCGGAAACACAGCGCCTGATACAGAGGGCGAGAAACAGAGGGGCTGAAACAGAGGGCGAGAAACAGAGGGGCTGAAACAGAGGGCGAGAAACAGAGGGGCTGAAACAGAGGGCGAGAAACAGACGGGCAGAAACAGAGGGCGAGAAACAGAGGGACTGAAACAAAGGGGCTGAAACAGAGAGCGCGAAACAGAGGGACTGAAACAGAGGGCGAGAAACAGAGGGGCTGAAACAGAGGGCCAGAAACAGAGGGGCTGAAACAGAGGGCGAGAAACAGAGGGGCTGAAACAGAGGGCAAGAAAGAGAGGGGCTGAAACAGAGTGGCTGAAACAGAGGGCGAGAAACAGAGGGGCTGAATCAGACAGGCTGAATCAGATGGGCTGAAACAGAGGGGCTGAAACAGAGGGCGAGAAACATAGTGGCTGAAACAGAGGGCGAGAAACAGAGGGCGAGAAACAGAGGGGCTGAAAAAGTGGGGCTGAGACAAAGGGGCGGAAACAAAGCGCCTGATACAGAGAGTGAGAAACAGAGGGGCTGAAACAGAGGGCGAGAAACAGAGGGGCTGAAACAGAGGGGCTGAAACAGTGGGGCTGAAACAGAGGGCGAGAAACAGAGAGGCTGAAACACAGGGCGAGAAACAGAGGGGCTGAAACAGAGGACGAGAAACAGAGGGGCTGAAACAGAGGGGCTGAAACAGAGGGGCGGAAACAGAGGGGCTGAAACAGAGAGCGAGAAACAGAGGGGCTGAAACAGAGGGCCAGAAACAGAGTGGCTGAAACAGAGGGCGAGAAACAGAGTGGCTGAAACAGAGGGCAAGAAACAGAGGGGCTGAAACAGAGGGCGAGAAACAGAGGGGCTGAAACAGAGGGGCTGAAACAGAGGGGCGGAAACAGAGGGGCTGAAACAGAGAGCGAGAAACAGAGGGGCTGAAACAGAGGGGCGGAAACAGAGGGGCAGAAACAGAGGGCGAGAAAATAGTGGCTTAAACATAGGGGCTTAAACAGTGGGGCTACAATAGAGGGGCTGAAACAGAGGGCGATAAATAGAGGGGCTGAAACAGAGGGCGAGAAACCGAGGGGCTGAAACAGAGGGGCTGAAACAGAGGGCGAGAAACAGAGGGGCTGAAACAGAGTGGCTGTAACAGAGGGCGAGAAACAGAGGGGCTGAATCAGACAGGCTGAATCAGATGGGCTGAAACAGAGGGGCTGAAACAGAGGGCGAGAAACAGAGTGGCTGAAACAGAGGGCGAGAAACAGAGGGCGAGAAACAGAGGGGCTGAAAAAGTGGGGCTGAGACAAAGGGGCGGAAACAAAGCGCCTGATACAGAGGGCGAGAAACAGAGGGGCTGAAACAGAGGGCGAGAAACAGAGGGGCTGAAACAGAGGGCGAGAAACAGAGTGGCTGAAACAGAGGGCAAGAAACAGAGGGGCTGAAACAGAGGGCGAGAAACAGAGGTGCTGAAACAGAGGGGCTGAAACAGAGGGGCGGAAACAGAGGCGCTGAAACAGAGAGCGAGAAACAGAGGGGCTGAAACAGAGGGGCGGAAACAGAGGGGCTGAAACAGAGGGCGAGAAAATAGTGGCTTAAACAAAGGGGCTTAAACAGTGGGGCTACAATAGAGGGGCTGAAACAGAGGGCGATAAATAGAGGGGCTGAAACAGAGGGCGAGAAACCGAGGGGCTGAAACAGAGGGGCTGAAACAGAGGGCGAGAAAGAGAGGGGCTGAAACAGAGGGGCTGAAACAGAGGGGCTGAAACAGAGGGCGAGAAACAGAGGGGCTGAAACAGAGGGCGAGAAACAGAGGGGCTGAAACAGAGGGGCTGAAACAGAGGGGCTGAAACAGAGGGCAAGAAACAGAGGGGCTGAAACAGAGGGCGAGAAACAGAGGGGCTGAAACAGAGGGGCTGAAACAGAGGGGCTGAAACAGAGGGTGAGAAACAGAGGGGCTGAAACAAAGGGCGAGAAACAGAGGGGCTGAAACAGAGGGGCAGAAACAGAGGGGCTGAAACAGAGGGGCTGAATCGGAGGGGCTGAAACAGAGGGGCTGAAACAGAGGGGCTGAAACAGAGGGCAAGAAACAGAGGGGCTGAAACAGAGGGGCTGAAACAGAGGGGCAGAAACAGAGGGCGAGAAACAGAGGGGCTGAAACAGAGGGGCTGAAACAGAGGGCGAGAAACAGAGTGGCTGAAACAGAGGGCAAGAAACAGAGGGGCTGAAACAGAGGGCGAGAAACAGAGGGGCTGAAACAGAGGGGCTGAAACAGAGGGGCGGAAACAGAGGTGCTGAAACAGAGAGCGAGAAACAGAGGGGCTGAAACAGAGGGGCGGAAACAGAGGGGCTGAAACAGAGGGCGAGAAAATAGTGGCTTAAACAAAGGGGCTTAAACAGTGGGGCTACAATAGAGGGGCTGAAACAGAGGGCGATAAATAGAGGGGCTGAAACAGAGGGCGAGAAACCGAGGGGCTGAAACAGAGTGGCTGAAACAGAGGGCGAGAAACAGAGGGGCTGAATCAGACAGGCTGAATCAGATGGGCTGAAACAGAGGGGCTGAAACAGAGGGCGAGAAACAGAGGGGCTGAAACAGAGGGCGAGAAACAGAGGGGCTGAAACAGAGGGCGAGAAACAGAGGGGCTGAAACAGAGGGGCTGAAACAGAGAGCGAGAAACAGAGGGGCTGAAACAGAGGGGCTGAAACAGAGGGCGAGAAACAGAGGGGCTGAATCAGAGGGGCTGAAACAGAAGGCGAGAAACAGAGGGGCTGAAACAGAGGGCGAGAAACAGAGGGGCAGAAACAGAGGGCGAGAAACAGAGGGGCTGAAACAGAGGGGCTGAAACAGAGGGGCTGAAACAGAGGGCAAGAAACAGAGGGGCTGAAACAGAGGGCGAGATACAGAGCGGCTGAAACAGAGGGGCTGAAACAGAGGGGCTGAAACAGAGGGCGAGAAACAGAGGGGCTGAAACAAAGGGCGAGAAACAGAGGGGCTGAAACAGAGGGGCAGAAACAGAGGGGCTGAAACAGAGGGGCTGAATCGGAGGGGCTGAAACAGAGGGGCTGAAACAGAGGGGCTGAAACAGAGGGCAAGAAACAGAGGGGCTGAAACAGAGGGGCTGAAACAGAGGGGCAGAAACAGAGGGCGAGAAACAGAGGGGCTGAAACAGAGGGGCTGAAACAGAGGGCGAGAAACAGAGGGGCTGAATCAGAGGGGCTGAATCAGAGGGGCTGAAACAGAGGGGCGGAAACAGAGGGCGAGAAACTAAGGGACTGAATCAGAGGGGCTGAAACAGAGGGGCTGAAACAGACGGGCTGAAACAGAGGGGCTGAAACAGAGGCCGAGAAACAGAGGGGCTGAAACAGAGGGCGAGAAACAGAGTGGCTGAAACAGAGGGTCTGAAACAGAGGGGCTGAATCAGAGGGGTGGAAACAGAGGGCGAGAAACAGAGGGGCAGAAACAGAGGGCAAGAAACAGAGGGGCTGAAACAGAGGGCGAGAAACAGACGGGCAGAAACAGAGAGCGAGAAACAGAGGGACTGACACAGAGGGGCTGAAACAGAGAGCGCGAAACAGAGGGACTGAAACAGAGGGCGAGAAACAGAGGGGCTGAAACAGAGGGCGAGAAACAGAGGGGCTGAAACAGAGGGCGAGAAACAGAGGGGCTGAAACAGAGGGCGAGAAACAGACGGGCAGAAACAGAGGGCGAGAAACAGAGGGACTGAAACAAAGGGGCTGAAACAGAGAGCGCGAAACAGAGGGACTGAAACAGAGGGCGAGAAACAGAGGGGCTGAAACAGAGGGCCAGAAACAGAGGGGCTGAAACAGAGGGCGAGAAACAGAGGGGCTGAAACAGAGGGCAAGAAACAGAGGGGCTGAAACAGAGGGCGAGAAACAGAGGGCGAGAAACAGAGGGGCTGAAAAAGTGGGGCTGAGACAAAGGGGCGGAAACACAGCGCCTGATACAGAGGGCGAGAAACAGAGGGGCTGAAACAGAGGGCGAGAAACAGAGGGGCTGAAACAGAGGGCGAGAAACAGAGGGGCTGAAACAGAGGGCGAGAAACAGACGGGCAGAAACAGAGGGCGAGAAACAGAGGGACTGAAACAAAGGGGCTGAAACAGAGAGCGCGAAACAGAGGGACTGAAACAGAGGGCGAGAAACAGAGGGGCTGAAACAGAGGGCCAGAAACAGAGGGGCTGAAACAGAGGGCGAGAAACAGAGGGGCTGAAACAGAGGGCAAGAAAGAGAGGGGCTGAAACAGAGTGGCTGAAACAGAGGGCGAGAAACAGAGGGGCTGAATCAGACAGGCTGAATCAGATGGGCTGAAACAGAGGGGCTGAAACAGAGGGCGAGAAACATAGTGGCTGAAACAGAGGGCGAGAAACAGAGGGCGAGAAACAGAGGGGCTGAAAAAGTGGGGCTGAGACAAAGGGGCGGAAACAAAGCGCCTGATACAGAGAGTGAGAAACAGAGGGGCTGAAACAGAGGGCGAGAAACAGAGGGGCTGAAACAGAGGGGCTGAAACAGTGGGGCTGAAACAGAGGGCGAGAAACAGAGAGGCTGAAACACAGGGCGAGAAACAGAGGGGCTGAAACAGAGGACGAGAAACAGAGGGGCTGAAACAGAGGGGCTGAAACAGAGGGGCGGAAACAGAGGGGCTGAAACAGAGAGCGAGAAACAGAGGGGCTGAAACAGAGGGCCAGAAACAGAGTGGCTGAAACAGAGGGCGAGAAACAGAGTGGCTGAAACAGAGGGCAAGAAACAGAGGGGCTGAAACAGAGGGCGAGAAACAGAGGGGCTGAAACAGAGGGGCTGAAACAGAGGGGCGGAAACAGAGGGGCTGAAACAGAGAGCGAGAAACAGAGGGGCTGAAACAGAGGGGCGGAAACAGAGGGGCAGAAACAGAGGGCGAGAAAATAGTGGCTTAAACATAGGGGCTTAAACAGTGGGGCTACAATAGAGGGGCTGAAACAGAGGGCGATAAATAGAGGGGCTGAAACAGAGGGCGAGAAACCGAGGGGCTGAAACAGAGGGGCTGAAACAGAGGGCGAGAAACAGAGGGGCTGAAACAGAGTGGCTGTAACAGAGGGCGAGAAACAGAGGGGCTGAATCAGACAGGCTGAATCAGATGGGCTGAAACAGAGGGGCTGAAACAGAGGGCGAGAAACAGAGTGGCTGAAACAGAGGGCGAGAAACAGAGGGCGAGAAACAGAGGGGCTGAAAAAGTGGGGCTGAGACAAAGGGGCGGAAACAAAGCGCCTGATACAGAGGGCGAGAAACAGAGGGGCTGAAACAGAGGGCGAGAAACAGAGGGGCTGAAACAGAGGGCGAGAAACAGAGTGGCTGAAACAGAGGGCAAGAAACAGAGGGGCTGAAACAGAGGGCGAGAAACAGAGGTGCTGAAACAGAGGGGCTGAAACAGAGGGGCGGAAACAGAGGCGCTGAAACAGAGAGCGAGAAACAGAGGGGCTGAAACAGAGGGGCGGAAACAGAGGGGCTGAAACAGAGGGCGAGAAAATAGTGGCTTAAACAAAGGGGCTTAAACAGTGGGGCTACAATAGAGGGGCTGAAACAGAGGGCGATAAATAGAGGGGCTGAAACAGAGGGCGAGAAACCGAGGGGCTGAAACAGAGGGGCTGAAACAGAGGGCGAGAAAGAGAGGGGCTGAAACAGAGGGGCTGAAACAGAGGGGCTGAAACAGAGGGCGAGAAACAGAGGGGCTGAAACAGAGGGCGAGAAACAGAGGGGCTGAAACAGAGGGGCTGAAACAGAGGGGCTGAAACAGAGGGCAAGAAACAGAGGGGCTGAAACAGAGGGCGAGAAACAGAGGGGCTGAAACAGAGGGGCTGAAACAGAGGGGCTGAAACAGAGGGTGAGAAACAGAGGGGCTGAAACAAAGGGCGAGAAACAGAGGGGCTGAAACAGAGGGGCAGAAACAGAGGGGCTGAAACAGAGGGGCTGAATCGGAGGGGCTGAAACAGAGGGGCTGAAACAGAGGGGCTGAAACAGAGGGCAAGAAACAGAGGGGCTGAAACAGAGGGGCTGAAACAGAGGGGCAGAAACAGAGGGCGAGAAACAGAGGGGCTGAAACAGAGGGGCTGAAACAGAGGGCGAGAAACAGAGTGGCTGAAACAGAGGGCAAGAAACAGAGGGGCTGAAACAGAGGGCGAGAAACAGAGGGGCTGAAACAGAGGGGCTGAAACAGAGGGGCGGAAACAGAGGGGCTGAAACAGAGAGCGAGAAACAGAGGGGCTGAAACAGAGGGGCGGAAACAGAGGGGCTGAAACAGAGGGCGAGAAAATAGTGGCTTAAACAAAGGGGCTTAAACAGTGGGGCTACAATAGAGGGGCTGAAACAGAGGGCGATAAATAGAGGGGCTGAAACAGAGGGCGAGAAACCGAGGGGCTGAAACAGAGTGGCTGAAACAGAGGGCGAGAAACAGAGGGGCTGAATCAGACAGGCTGAATCAGATGGGCTGAAACAGAGGGGCTGAAACAGAGGGCGAGAAACAGAGTGGCTGAAACAGAGGGCGAGAAACAGAGGGCGAGAAACAGAGGGGCTGAAAAAGTGGGGCTGAGACAAAGGGGCGGAAACAAAGCGCCTGATACAGAGGGCGAGAAACAGAGGGGCTGAAACAGAGGGCGAGAAACAGAGGGGCTGAAACAGAGGGGCTCAAACAGTGGGGCTGAAACAGAGGGCGAGAAACAGAGTGGCTGAAACAGAGGGCAAGAAACAGAGGGGCTGAAACAGAGGGCGAGAAACAGAGGGGCTGAAACAGAGGGGCTGAAACAGAGGGGCGGAAACAGAGGCGCTGAAACAGAGAGCGAGAAACAGAGGGGCTGAAACAGAGGGGCGGAAACAGAGGGGCTGAAACAGAGGGCGAGAAAATAGTGGCTTAAACAAAGGGGCTTAAACAGTGGGGCTACAATAGAGGGGCTGAAACAGAGGGCGATAAACAGAGGGGCTGAAACAGAGGGCGAGAAACCGAGGGGCTGAAACAGAGGGGCTGAAACAGAGGGCGAGAAAGAGAGGAGCTGAAACAGAGGGGCTGAAACAGAGGGGCTGAAACAGAGGGCGAGAAACAGAGGGGCTGAAACAGAGGGCGAGAAACAGAGGGGCTGAAACAGAGGGCGAGAAACAGAGGGGCTGAAACAGAGGGGCTGAAACAGAAGGCGAGAAACAGAGGGGCTGAAACAGAGGGCGAGAAACAGAGGGGCAGAAACAGAGGGCGAGAAACAGAGGGGCTCAAACAGAGGGGCTGAAACACAGGGGCTGAAACAGAGGGCAAGAAACAGAGGGGCTGAAACAGAGGGCGAGAAACAGAGGGGCTGAAACAGAGGGGCTGAAACAGAGGGGCTGAAACAGAGGGCGAGAAACAGAGGGGCTGAAACAAAGGGCGAGAAACAGAGGGGCTGAAACAGAGGGGCAGAAACAGAGGGGCTGAAACAGAGGGGCTGAATCGGAGGGGCTGAAACAGAGGGGCTGAAACAGAGGGGCTGAAACAGAGGGCAAGAAACAGAGGGGCTGAAACAGAGGGGCTGAAACAGAGGGGCAGAAACAGAGGGCGAGAAACAGAGGGGCTGAAACAGAGGGGCTGAAACAGAGGGCGAGAAACAGAGGGGCTGAATCAGAGGGGCTGAATCAGAGGGGCTGAAACAGAGGGGCTGAAACAGAGGGCGAGAAACTAAGGGACTGAATCAGAGGGGCTAAAACAGAGGGGCTGAAACAGACGGGCTGAAACAGAGAGCCTGAAACAGAGGGGCTGAAACAGAGGGGCTGAAATAGAGGGGCTGAAACAGAGGGGCTGAATCAGAGGGGCTGAAACAGAGGGGCTGAATCAGAGGGGCTGAAACAGAGGGCGAGAAACAGAGGGGCTGAAACAGAGGGGCTGAATCAGAGGGGCTGAAACAGAGGGGCTGAAACAGAGGGGCTGAAACAGAGAGCGCGAAACAGAGGGGCTGAAACAGAGGGCGAGAAACAGAGGGGCTGAAACAGAGGGCGAGAAACAGACGGGCAGAAACAGAGGGCGAGAAACAGAGGGACTGAAACAAAGGGGCTGAAACAGAGAGCGCGAAACAGAGGGACTGAAACAGAGGGCGAGAAACAGAGGGGCTGAAACAGAGGGCCAGAAACAGAGGGGCTGAAACAGAGGGCGAGAATCAGAGGGGCTGAAACAGAGGGCAAGAAACAGAGGGGCTGAAACAGAGTGGCTGAAACAGAGGGCGAGAAACAGAGGGGCTGAATCAGACAGGCTGAATCAGATGGGCTGAAACAGAGGGGCTGAAACAGAGGGCGAGAAACATAGTGGCTGAAACAGAGGGCGAGAAACAGAGTGCGAGAAACAGAGGGGCTGAAAAAGTGGGGCTGAGACAAAGGGGCGGAAACAAAGCGCCTGATACAGAGGGCGAGAAACAGAGGGTCTGAAACAGAGGGCGAGAAACAGAGGGGCTGAAACAGGGGGGCTGAAACAGTGGGGCTGAAACAGAGGGCGAGAAACAGAGAGGCTGAAACACAGGGCGAGAAACAGAGGGGCTGAAACAGAGGACGAGAAACAGAGGGGCTGAAACAGAGGGGCTGAAACAGAGGGGCGGAAACAGAGGGGCTGAAACAGAGAGCGAGAAACAGAGGGGCTGAAACAGAGGGCCAGAAACAGAGTGGCTGAAACAGAGGGCGAGAAACAGAGTGGCTGAAACAGAGGGCAAGAAACAGAGGGGCTGAAACAGAGGGCGAGAAACAGAGGGGCTGAAACAGAGGGCAAGAAACAGAGGGGCGGAAACAGAGGGGCTGAAACAGAGAGCGAGAAACAGAGGGGCTGAAACAGAGGGGCGGAAACAGAGGGGCTGAAACAGAGGGCGAGAAAATAGTGGCTTAAACAAAGGGGCTTAAACAGTGGGGCTACAATAGAGGGGCTGAAACAGAGGGCGATAAATAGAGGGGCTGAAACAGAGGGCGAGAAACCGAGGGGCTGAAACAGAGGGGCTGAAACAGAGGGCGAGAAAGAGAGGGGCTGAAACAGAGGGGCTGAAACAGAGGGGCTGAAACAGAGGGCGAGAAACAGAGGGGCTGAAACAGAGGGCGAGAAACAGAGGGGCTGAAACAGAGGGCGAGAAACAGAGGGGCTGAAACAGAGGGGCTGAAACAGAGGGGCTGAAACAGAGGGCGAGAAACAGAGGGGCTGAAACAGAGGGCGAGAAACAGAGGGGCTGAATCAGAGGGGCTGAAACAGAAGGCGAGAAACAGAGGGGCTGAAACAGAGGGCGAGAAACAGAGGGGCAGAAACAGAGGGCGAGAAACAGAGGGGCTGAAACAGAGGGGCTGAAACAGAGGGGCTGAAACAGAGGGCAAGAAACAGAGGGGCTGAAACAGAGGGGCTGAAACAGAGGGCGAGAAACAGAGGGGCTGAATCAGAGGGGCTGAATCAGAGGGGCTGAAACAGAGGGGCTGAAACAGAGGGCGAGAAACTAAGGGACTGAATCAGAGGGGCTGAAACAGACGGGCTGAAACAGAGAGCCTGAAACAGAGGGGCTGAAACAGAAGGGCTGAATCAGAGGGGCTGAAACAGAGGGGCTGAAACAGAGGGGCTGAAACAGAGAGCGCGAAACAGAGGGACTGAAACAGAGGGCGAGAAACAGAGGGGCTGAAACAGAGGGCGAGAAACAGAGGGGCTGAAACAGAGGGCGAGAAACAGAGGGGCTGAAACAGAGGGCGAGAAACAGACGGGCAGAAACAGAGGGCGAGAAACAGAGGGACTGAAACAAAGGGTTATGAAACAGAGAGCGCGAAACAGAGGGACTGAAACAGAGGGCGAGAAACAGAGGGGCTGTAACAGAGGGCCAGAAACAGAGGGGCTGAATCAGAGGGCGAGAAACAGAGGGGCTGAAACAGAGGGCAAGAAAGCGAGGGGCTGAAACAGAGTGGCTGAAACAGAGGGCGAGAAAAAGAGGGGCTGAATCAGACAGGCTGAATCAGATGGGCTGAAACAGAGGGGCTGAAACAGAGGGCGAGAAACAGAGTGGCTGAAACAGAGGGCGAGAAACAGAGGGCGAGAAACAGAGGGGCTGAAAAAGTGGGGCTGAGACAAAGGGGCGGAAACAAAGAGCCTGATACAGAGGGCGAGAAACAGAGGGGCTGAAACAGAGGGCGAGATACAGAGGGGCTGAAACAGAGGGGCTGAAACAGTGGGGCTGAAACAGAGGGCGAGAAACAGAGAGGCTGAAACACAGGGCGAGAAACAGAGGGGCTGAAACAGAGGACGAGAAACAGAGGGGCTGAAACAGAGGGGCTGAAACCGAGGGACGGAAACAGAGGGGCTGAAACAGAGAGCGAGAAACAGAGGGGCTGAAACAGAGGGCCAGAAACAGAGTGGCTGAAACAGAGGGCGAGAAACAGAGTGGCTGAAACAGAGGGCAAGAAACAGAGGGGCTGAAACAGAGGGCGAGAAACAGAGGGGCTGAAACAGAGGGGCTGAAACAGAGGGGCGGAAACAGAGGGGCTGAAACAGAGAGCGAGAAACAGAGGGGCTGAAACAGAGGGGCGGAAACAGAGGGGCTGAAACAGAGGGCGAGAAAATAGTGGCTTAAACAAAGGGGCTTAAACAGTGGGGCTACAATAGAGGGGCTGAAACAGAGGGCGATAAATAGAGGGGCTGAAACAGAGGGCGAGAAACCGAGGGGCTGAAACAGAGGGGCTGAAACAGAGGGCGAGAAAGAGAGGGGCTGAAACAGAGGGGCTGAAACAAAGGGGCTGAAACAGAGGGCGAGAAACAGAGGGGCTGAAACAGAGGGCGAGAAACAGAGGGGCTGAAACAGAGGGCGAGAAACAGAGGGGCTGAAACAGAGGGGCTGAAACAGAGGGGCTGAAAAAGAGGGCGAGAAACAGAGGGGCTGAAACAGAGGGCGAGAAACAGAGGGGCTGAATCAGAGGGGCTGAAACAGAAGGCGAGAAACAGAGGGGCTGAAACAGAGGGCGAGAAACAGAGGGGCAGAAACAGAGGGCGAGAAACAGAGGGGCTGAAACAGAGGGGCTGAAACAGAGGGGCTGAAACAGAGGGCAAGAAACAGAGGGGCTGAAACAGAGGGCGAGAAACAGAGGGGCTGAAACAGAGGGGCTGAAACAGAGGGGCTGAAACAGAGGGCGAGAAACAGAGGGGCTGAAACAAAGGGCGAGAAACAGAGGGGTTGAAACAGAGGGGCAGAAACAGAGGGGCTGAAACAGAGGGGCTGAATCGGAGGGGCTGAAACAGAGGGGCTGAAACAGAGGGGCTGAAACAGAGGGCAAGAAACAGAGGGGCTGAAACAGAGGGGCTGAAACAGAGGGGCAGAAACAGAGGGCGGGAAACAGAGGGCGAGAAACAGAGGGGCTGAATCAGAGGGCGAGAAACAGAGGGGCTGAAACAGAGGGGCAGAAACAGAGGGGCTGAAACCGAGGGGCTGAATCGGAGGGGCTGAAACAGAGGGGCTGAAACAGAGGGGCTGAAACAGAGGGCAAGAAACAGTGGGGCTGAAACAGCGGGGCTGAAACAGAGGGGCAGAAACAGAGGGCGAGAAACAGTGGGGCTGAAACAGAGGGGCTGAAACAGAGGGCGAGAAACAGAGGGGCTGAATCAGAGGGGCTGAATCAGAGAGGCTGAAACAGAGGGGCTGAAACAGAGGGCGAGAAACTAAGGGACTGAATCAGAGGGGCTGAAACAGAGGGGCTGAAACAGACGGGCTGAAACAGAGAGCCTGAAACAGAGGGGCTGAAACAGAGGGGCTGAAATAGAGGGGCTGAAACAGAGGGGCTGAATCAGAGGGGCTGAAACAGAGGGGCTGAAACAGACGGGCTGAAACAGAGAGCCTGAAACAGAGGGGCTGAAACAGAGGGGCTGAAATAGAGGGGCTGAAACAGAGGGGCTGAATCAGAGGGGCTGAAACAGAGGGGCTGAAACAGAGGGCGAGAAACAGAGGGGCTGAAACAGAGGGCAAGAAACAGAGGGGCTGAAACAGAGGGCGAGAAACAGAGGGGCTGAAACAGAGGGGCTGAAACAGAGGGGCTGAAACAGAGGGGCTGAAACAGAGGGCGAGAAACAGAGGGGCTCAAACAGAGGGCGAGAAACAGAGGGGCTGAAACAGAGGGCGAGAAACAGAGGGACTGAAACAGAGGGTCTGAATCAGAGGGGCTGAAACAGAGGGCGAGAAACAGAGGGGCTGAAACGGAGGGCGAGAAAAAGAGGGGCTGAAACAGAAGGCGATAAACAGAGGGGCTGAAACAGAGGGGCTGAAACAGTGGGGCTGAAACAGAGGGGCTGAAACAGAGGGTGAGAAATAAAGGGGCTGAAACAGACGGCGAGAAACAGAGGGGCTGAAACAGAGGGCGAGAAACAGAGGGGCTGAAACAGAGGGCGAGAAACAGAGGGTCTGAAACAGAGGGGCTGAAACAGAGGGGCTGAAACAGAGGGCAAGAAATAGAGGGACTGAAAAAGAGGGCGAGAAACAGAGGGGCTGAAACAGAGGGTGAGAAACAGAGGGGCTGAATCAGAGGGGCTGAAACAAATGCCGAGAAACAGAGGGGCTGAAACAGAGGGCGAGAAACAGAGGGGCTGAAACAGAGGGCAAGAAACAGAGGGGCTGAAACAGAGTGGCTGAAACAGAGGGCGAGAAACAGAGGGGCTGAATCAGACAGGCTGAATCAGATGGGCTGAAACAGAGGGGCTGAAACAAAGGGCGAGAAACAGAGTGGCTGAAACAGAGGGCGAGAAACAGAGGGCGAGAAACAGAGGGGCTGAAAAAGTGGTGCTGAAACAAAGGGGCTGAAACAAAGCGCCTGATACAGAGGGCGAGAAACAGAGGGGCTGAAACAGAGGGGCTGAAACAGAGGGGCGGAAACAGAGGGTCTGAAACAGAGAGCGAGAAACAGAGGGGCTGAAACAGAGGGCCAGAAACAGAGTGGCTGAAACAGAGGGCGAGAAACAGAGTGGCTGAAACAGAGGGCAAGAAACAGAGGGGCTGAAACAGAGGGCGATAAATAGAGGGGCTGAAACAGAGGGGCTGAAACAGAGGGGCGGAAACAGAGGGGCTGAAACAGAGAGCGAGAAAGAGAGGGGCTGAAACAGAGGGGCTGAAACAGAGGGGCTGAAACAGAGGGCGAGAAACAGAGGGGCTGAAACAGAGGGCGAGAAACAGAGGGGCTGAAACAGAGGGCGAGAAACAGAGGGGCTGAAACAGAGTGCGAGAAACAGAGGGGCTGAAACAGAGGGGCTGAAACAGAGGGGCTGAAACAGAGGGCGAGAAACAGAGGGGCTGAAACAGAGGGCGAGAAACAGAGGGGCTGAATCAGAGGGTCTGAAACAGAAGGCGAGAAACAGAGGGGCTGAAACAGAGGGCGAGAAACAGAGGGGCAGAAACAGAGGGCGAGAAACAGAGGGGCTGAAACAGAGGGGCTGAAACAGAGGGGCTGAAACAGAGGGCAAGAAACAGAGGGGCTGAAACAGAGGGCGAGAAACAGAGGGGCTGAAACAGAGGGGCTGAAACAGAGGGCGAGAAACAGAGGGGCTGAAACAAAGGGCGAGAAACAGAGGGGCTGAAACAGAGGGGCAGAAACAGAGGGGCTGAAACAGAGGGGCTGAATCGGAGGGGCTGAAACAGAGGGGCTGAAACAGAGGGCAAGAAACAGAGGGGCTGAAACAGAGGGGCTGAAACAGAGGGGCAGAAACAGAGGGCGAGAAACAGAGGGGCTGAAACAGAGGGGCTGAAACAGAGGGCGAGAAACAGAGGGGCTGAATCAGAGGGGCTGAATCAGAGGGGCTGAAACAGAGGGGCTGAAACAGAGGGCGAGAAACTAAGGGACTGAATCAGAGGGGCTGAAACAGAGGGGCTGAAACAGACGGGCTGAAACAGAGGGGCTGAAACAGAGGGCGAGAAACAGAGGGGCTGTAATAGAGGGGCTGAAACAGAGGGGCTGAATCAGAGGGGCTGAAACAGAGGGGCTGAATCAGAGGGGCTGAAACAGAGGGCGAGAAACAGAGGGGCTGAACAGTGGGGCTGAATCAGAGGGGCTGAAACAGAGGGTCTGAAACAGAGGGCGAGAAACAGAGAGGCTGAAACAGAGGGCGAGAAACAGAGGGGCTGAAACAGAGGGCAAGAAACAGAGGGGTTGAAACAGAGGGCGAGAAACAGAGGGGCTGAAACAGAGGGGCTGAAACAGAGGGGCTGAAACAGAGGGGCTGAAACAGAGGGCGAGAAACAGAGGGGCTCAAACAGAGGGCAAGAAACAGAGGGGCTGAAACAGAGGGCGAGAAACAGAGGGGCTCAAACAGAGGGTCTGAAACAGAGGGCGAGAAACAGAGGGGCTGAAACAGAGGGGCTGAAACAGAGGGGCTGAAACAGAGGGCAAGAAATAGAGGGGCTGAAAAAGAGGGCGAGAAACAGAGGGGCTGAAACAGAGGGTGAGAAACAGAGGGGCTGAATCAGAGGGGCTGAAACAAATGCCGAGAAACAGAGGGGCTGAAACAGAGGGCGAGAAACAGAGGGGCTGAAACAGAGGGGCTGAAACAGAGGGTGAGAAACAGAGGGGCTGATACAGAGGGCGAGAAACAGAGGGGCTGAAACAGAGGGCGAGAAACAGAGGGGCTGATTCAGAGGGTCTGAAACAGAGGGGCTGAATCTGAGGGGCGGAAACAGAGGGCGAGAAACAGAGGGGCAGAAACAGAGGGCAAGAAACAGAGGGGCTGAATCAGAGGGGCTGAAACAGAGGGCGAGAAACAGAGGGGCTGAACAGTGGGGCTGAATCAGAGGGGCTGAAACAGAGGGTCTGAAACAGAGGGCGAGAAACAGAGAGGCTGAAACAGAGGGCGAGAAACAGAGGGGCTGAAACAGAGGGCAAGAAACAGAGGGGTTGAAACAGAGGGCGAGAAACAGAGGGGCTGAAACAGAGGGGCTGAAACAGAGGGGCTGAAACAGAGGGGCTGAAACAGAGGGCGAGAAACAGAGGGGCTCAAACAGAGGGCGAGAAACAGAGGGGCTGAAACAGAGGGCGAGAAACAGAGGGGCTCAAACAGAGGGTCTGAAACAGAGGGCGAGAAACAGAGGGGCTGAAACAGAGGGGCTGAAACAGAGGGGCTGAAACAGAGGGCAAGAAATAGAGGGGCTGAAAAAGAGGGCGAGAAACAGAGGGGCTGAAACAGAGGGTGAGAAACAGAGGGGCTGAATCAGAGGGGCTGAAACAAATGCCGAGAAACAGAGGGGCTGAAACAGAGGGCGAGAAACAGAGGGGCTGAAACAGAGGGGCTGAAACAGAGGGTGAGAAACAGAGGGGCTGATACAGAGGGCGAGAAACAGAGGGGCTGAAACAGAGGGCGAGAAACAGAGGGGCTGATTCAGAGGGTCTGAAACAGAGGGGCTGAATCTGAGGGGCGGAAACAGAGGGCGAGAAACAGAGGGGCAGAAACAGAGGGCAAGAAACAGAGGGGCTGAAACAGAGGGCGAGAAACAGACGGGCAGAAACAGAGAGCGAGAAACAGAGGAACTGAAACAGAGGGGCTGAAACAGAGAGCGCGAAACAGAGGGACTGAAACAGAGGGCGAGAAACAGAGGGGCTGAAACAGAGGGAGAGAAACAGAGGGGCTGAAACAGAGGGCGAGAAACAGAGGGGCTGAAACAGAGGGCGAGAAACAGACGGGCAGAAACAGAGGGCGAGAAACAGACGGGCAGAAACAGAGGGCGAGAAACAGAGGGACTGAAACAAAGGGGCTGAAACAGAGAGCGCGAAACAGAGGGACTGAAACAGAGGGCGAGAAACAGAGGGGCTGAAACAGAGGGCGAGAAACAGACGGGCAGAAACAGAGGGCGAGAAACAGAGGGACTGAAACAAAGGGGCTGAAACAGAGAGCGCGAAACAGAGGGACTGAAACAGAGGGCGAGAAACAGAGGGGCTGAAACAGCGGGCAAGAAACAGAGGGGCTGAAACAGAGGGCGAGAAACAGAGGGGCTGAAACAGAGGGCAAGAAACAGAGGGGCTGAAACAGAGTGGCTGAAACAGAGGGCGAGAAACAGAGGGGCTGAATCAGACAGGCTGAATCAGATGGGCTGAAACAGAGGGGCTGAAACAGAGGGCGAGAAACAGAGTGGCTGAAACAGAGGGCGAGAAACAGAGGGCGAGAAACAGAGGGGCTGAAAAAGTGGGGCTGAAAAAAAAGGGGCTGAAACAAAGTGCCTGATACAGAGGGCGAGAAACAGAGGGGCTGAAACAGAGGGCGAGAAACAGAGGGGCTGAAACAGAGGGGCTGAAACAGTGGGGCTGAAACAGAGGGCGAGAAACAGAGAGGCTGAATCACAGGGGGAGAAACAGAGGGGCTGAAACAGAGGTCGAGAAACAGAGGGGCTGAAACAGAGGGGCTGAAACAGTGGGGCTGAAACAGAGGGGCTGAAACAGAGGGTGAGAAATAAAGGGGCTGAAACAGAGGGCGAGAAACAGAGGGGCTGAAACAGAGGGCGAGAAACCGAGGGGCTGAAACAGAGGGGCTGAAACAGAGGGCGAGAAAGAGAGGGGCTGAAACAGAGGGCGAGAAACAGAGGGGCTGAAACAGAGGGCGAGAAACAGAGGGACTGAAACAGAGGGGCTGAAACAGAGGGGCTGAAACAGAGGGCGAGAAATAGAGGGGCTGAAACAGAGGGCGAGAAACAGAGGGGCTGAATCAGAGGGGCTGAAACAGAAGGCGAGAAACAGAGGGGCTGAAACAGAGGGCGAGAAACAGAGGGGCAGAAACAGGGGGCGAGAAACAGAGGGGCTGAAACAGAGGGGCTGAAACAGAGGGGCTGAAACAGAGGGCAAGAAACAGAGGGGCTGAAACAGAGGGCGAGAAACAGAGGGGCTGAAACAGAGGGGCTGAAACAGAGGGGCTGAAACAGAGGGCGAGAAACAGAGGGGCTGAAACAAAGGGCGAGAAACAGAGGGGCTGAAACAGAGGGGCAGAAACAGAGGGGCTGAAACAGAGGGGCTGAATCGGAGGGGCTGAAACAGAGGGGCTGAAACAGAGGGGCTGAAACAGAGGGCGAGAAACAGAGGGGCTGAAACAGAGGGGCTGAAACAGAGGGCGAGAAACAGAGGGGCTGAATCAGAGGGGCTGAATCAGAGGGGCTGAAACAGAGGGGCTGAAACAGAGGGCGAGAAACTAAGGGACTGAATCAGAGGGGCTGAAACAGAGGGGCTGAAACAGACGGGCTGAAACAGAGAGCCTGAAACAGAGGGGCTGAAACAGAGGGGCTGAATCAGAGGGGCTGAAACAGAGGGGCTGAATCAGAGGGGCTGAAACAGAGGGCGAGAAACAGAGGGGCTGAAACAGAGGGGCTGAATCAGAGGGGCTGAAACAGAGGGGCTGAAACAGAGGGCGAGAAACAGAGAGGCTGAAACAGAGGGCGAGAAACAGAGGGGCTGAAACAGAGGGCAAGAAACAGAGGGGCTGAAACAGAGGGCGAGAAACAGAGGGGCTGAAACAGAGGGGCTGAAACAGAGGGGCTGAAACAGAGGGGCTGAAACAGAGGGCGAGAAACAGAGGGGCTGAAACAGAGGGCGAGAAACAGAGGGGCTGAAACAGAGGGCGAGAAACAGAGGGCGAGAAACAGAGGGACTGAATCAGAGGGTCTGAAACAGAGGGGCTGAAACAGAGGGCGAGAAAATAAGGGACTGAATCAGAGGGGCTGAAACAGAGGGGCTGAAACAGACGGGCTGAAACAGAGAGCCTGAAACAGAGGGGCTGAAACAGAGAGGCTGAATCAGAGGGGCTGAAACAGAGGGGCTGAATCAGAGGGGCTGAAACAGAGGGCGAGAAACAGAGGGGCTGAAACAGAGGGGCTGAATCAGAGGGGCTGAAACAGAGGGGCTGAAACAGAGGGCGAGAAACAGAGAGGCTGAAACAGAGGGCGAGAAACAGAGGGGCTGAAACAGAGGGCAAGAAACAGAGGGGCTGAAACAGAGGGCGAGAAACAGAGGGGCTGAAACAGAGGGGCTGAAACAGAGGGGCTGAAACAGAGGGGCTGAAACAGAGGGCGAGAAACAGAGCGGCTGAAACAGAGGGCGAGAAAGAGAGGGGCTGAAACAGAGGGCGAGAAACAGAGGGCGAGAAACAGAGGGACTGAAACAGAGGGTCTGAAACAGAGGGGCTGAAACAGAGGGGCTGAAACAGAGGGGCTGAAACGGAGGGCGAGAAACAGAGGGGCTGAAACAGAGGGCGAGAAACAGAGGGGCTGAAACAGAGGGGCTGAAACAGTGGGGCTGAAACAGAGGGGCTGAAACAGAGGGGGAGAAATAAAGGGGCTGAAACAGAGGGCGAGAAACAGAGGGGCTGAAACAGAGGGCGAGAAACAGAGGGGCTGAAACAGAGGGGCTGAAACAGAGGGGCGGAAACAGAGGGGCTGAAACAGAGTGGCTGAAACAGAGGGGCTGAAACAGAGGGGCTGAAACAGAGGGCGAGAAACAGAGGGGCTGAAACAGAGGGCGAGAAACAGAGGGGCTGAAACAGAGGGCGAGAAACAGAGGGCGAGAAACAGAGGGACTGAAACAGAGGGTCTGAAACAGAGGGGCTGAAACAGAGGGCGAGAAACAGAGGGGCTGAAACGGAGGGCGAGAAACAGAGGGGCTGAATCAGAGGGCGAGAAACAGAGGGGCTGAAACAGAGGGGCTGAAACAGTGGGGCTGAAACAGAGGGGCTGAAACAGAGGGCGAGAAACAGAGGGGCTGAAACAGAGGGCGAGAAACAGAGGGGCTGAAACAGAGGGGCTGAAACAGAGGGGCGGAAACAGAGGGGCTGAAACAGAGTGGCTGAAACAGAGGGGCTGAAACAGAGGGGCTGAAACAGAGGGCGAGAAACAGAGGGGCTGAAACAGAGGGCGAGAAACAGAGGTGCTGAAACAGAGGGCGAGAAACAGAGGGCGAGAAACAGAGGGACTGAAACAGAGGGTCTGAAACAGAGGGGCTGAAACAGAGGGCGAGAAACAGAGGGGCTGAAACGGAGGGCGAGAAACAGAGGGGCTGAATCAGAGGGCGAGAAACAGAGGGGCTGAAACAGAGGGGCTGAAACAGTGGGGCTGAAACAGAGGGGCTGAAACAGAGGGCGAGAAACAGAGGGGCTGAAACAGAGGGCGAGAAACAGAGGGGCTGAAACAGAGGGGCTGAAACAGAGGGGCTGAAACAGAGGGCAAGAAATAGAGGGGCTGAAAAAGAGGGCGAGAAACAGAGGGGCTGAAACAGAGGGTGAGAAACAGAGGGGCTGAATCAGAGGGGCTGAAACAAATGCCGAGAAACAGAGGGGCTGAAACAGAGGGCGAGAAACAGAGGGGCTGAAACAGAGGGGCTGAAACAGAGGGTGAGAAACAGAGGGGCTGAAACAGAGGGCGAGAAACAGAGGGGCTGAAACAGAGGGGCAGAAACAGAGGGGCTGAATCAGAGTGGCTGATTCAGAGGGTCTGAAACAGAGGGGCTGAATCAGAGGGGCGGAAACAGAGGGCGAGAAACAGAGGGGCAGAAACAGAGGGCAAGAAACAGAGGGGCTGAAACAGAGGGCGAGAAACAGACGGGCAGAAACAGAGAGCGATAAACAGAGGGACTGAAACAGAGGGGCTGAAACAGAGAGCGCGAAACAGAGGGACTGAAACAGAGGGCGAGAAACAGAGGGGCTGAAACAGAGGGCGAGAAACAGAGGGGCTGAAACAGAGGGCGAGAAACAGAGGGGCTGAAACAGAGGGCGAGAAACAGAGGGACTGAAACAAAGGGGCTGAAACAGAGAGCGCGAAACAGAGGGACTGAAACAGAGGGCGAGAAACAGAGGGGCTGAAACAGAGGGAGAGAAACAGAGGGGCTGAAACAGAGGGCGAGAAACAGAGGGGCTGAAACAGAGGGGCTGAAACAGAGAGCGCGAAACAGAGGAACTGAAACAGAGTGCGAGAAACAGAGAGCGCGAAACAGAGGGACTGAAACAGAGGGCGAGAAACAGAGGGGCTGAAACAGCGGGCAAGAAACAGAGGGGCTGAAACAGAGGGCGAGAAACAGAGGGGCTGAAACAGAGGGCAAGAAACAGAGGGGCTGAAACAGAGTGGCTGAAACAGAGGGCGAGAAACAGAGAAGCTGAAACAGAGGGGCTGAATCAGATGGGCTGAAACAGAGGGGCTGAAACAGAGGGCGAGAAACAGAGTGGCTGAAACAGAGGGCGAGAAACAGAGGGCGAGAAACAGAGGGGCTGAAAAAGTGGGGCTGAAAAAAAAGGGGCTGAAACAAAGTGCCTGATACAGAGGGCGAGAAACAGAGGGGCTGAAACAGAGGGCGAGAAACAGAGGGGCTGAAACAGAGGGGCTGAAACAGTGGGGCTGAAACAGAGGGCGAGAAACAGAGAGGCTGAAACACAGGGGGAGAAACAGAGGGGCTGAAACAGTGGTCGAGAAACAGAGGGGCTGAAACAGAGGGGCTGAAACAGTGGGGCTGAAACAGAGGGGCTGAAACAGAGGGTGAGAAATAAAGGGGCTGAAACAGAGGGCGAGAAACAGAGGGGCTGAAACAGAGGGCGAGAAACCGAGGGGCTGAAACAGAGGGGCTGAAACAGAGGGCGAGAAAGAGAGGGGCTGAAACAGAGGGGCTGAAACAGAGGGGCTGAAACAGAGGGCGAGAAACAGAGGAACTGAAACAGAGGGCGAGAAACAGAGGGGCTGAAACAGAGGGCGAGAAACAGAGGGGCTGAAACAGAGGGCGAGAAACAGAGGGACTGAAACAGAGGGGCTGAAACAGAGGGGCTGAAACAGAGGGCGAGAAATAGAGGGGCTGAAACAGAGGGCGAGAAACAGAGGGGCTGAATCAGAGGGGCTGAAACAGAAGGCGAGAAATAGAGTGGCTGAAACAGAGGGCGAGAAACAGAGGGGCAGAAACAGGGGGCGAGAAACAGAGGGGCTGAAACAGACGGGCTGAAACAGAGGGGCTGAAACAGAGGGCAAGAAACAGAGGGGCTGAAACAGAGGGCGAGAAACAGAGGGGCTGAAACAGAGGGGCTGAAACAGAGGGGCTGAAACAGAGGGCGAGAAACAGAGGGGCTGAAACAAAGCGCGAGAAACAGAGGGGCTGAAACAGAGGGGCAGAAACACAGGGGCTGAAACAGAGGGGCTGAAACAGTGGGCAAGAAACAGAGGGGCTGAAACAGAGGGGCAGAAACAGAGGGCGAGAAACAGAGGGGCTGAAACAGAGGGGCTGAAACAGAGGGCGAGAAACAGAGGGGCTGAATCAGAGGGGCTGAATCAGAGGGGCTGAAACAGAGGGGCTGAAACAGAGGGCGAGAAACTAAGGGACTGAATCAGAGGGGCTGAAACAGAGGGGCTGAAACAGACGGGCTGAAACAGAGAGCCTGAAACAGAGGGGCTGAAACAGAGGGGCTGAATCAGAGGGGCTGAAACAGTGGGGCTGAATCAGAGGGGCTGAAACAGAGGGCGAGAAACAGAGGGGCTGAAACAGAGGGGCTGAATCAGAGGGGCTGAAACAGAGGGGCTGAAACAGAGGGCGAGAAACAGAGAGGCTGAAACAGAGGGCGAGAAACAGAGGGGCTGAAACAGAGGGCAAGAAACAGAGGGGCTGAAACAGAGGGCGAGAAACAGAGGGGCTGAAACAGAGGGGCTGAAACAGAGGGCCAGAAACAGAGGGGCTGAAACAGAGGGCGAGAAACAGAGGGGCTGAAACAGAGGGCGAGAAACAGAGGGGCTGAAACAGAGGGCGAGAAACAGAGGGCGAGAAACAGAGGGACTGAAACAGAGGGTCTGAAACAGAGGGGCTGAAACAGAGGGCGAGAAACTAAGGGACTGAATCAGAGGGGCTGAAACAGAGGGGCTGAAACAGACGGGCTGAAACAGAGAGCCTGAAACAGAGGGGCTGAAACAGAGAGGCTGAATCAGAGGGGCTGAAACAGAGGGGCTGAATCAGAGGGGCTGAAACAGAGGGCGAGAAACAGAGGGGCTGAAACAGAGGGGCTGAATCAGAGGGGCTGAAACAGAGGGGCTGAAACAGAGGGCGAGAAACAGAGAGGCTGAAACAGAGGGCGAGAAACAGAGGGGCTGAAACAGAGGGCGAGAAACAGAGGGGCTGAAACAGAGGGGCTGAAACAGAGGGGCTGAAAAAGAGGGGCTGAAACAGAGGGCGAGAAACAGAGGGGCTGAAACAGAGGGCGAGAAACAGAGGGGCTGAAACAGAGGGCGAGAAACAGAGGGCGAGAAACAGAGGGACTGAAACAGAGGGTCTGAAACAGAGGGGCTGAAACAGAGGCCGAGAAACAGAGGGGCTGAAACGGAGGGCGAGAAACAGAGGGGCTGAAACAGAGGGCGAGAAACAGAGGGGCTGAAACAGAGGGGCTGAAACAGTGGGGCTGAAACAGAGGGGCTGAAACAGAGGGTGAGAAATAAAGGGGCTGAAACAGAGGGCGAGAAACAGAGGGGCTGAAACAGAGGGCGAGAAACAGAGGGGCTGAAACAGAGGGCGAGAAACAGAGGGGCTGAAACAGAGGGGCTGAAACAGAGGGGCTGAAACAGAGGGCAAGAAATAGAGGGGCTGAAAAAGAGGGCGAGAAACAGAGGGGCTGAAACAGAGGGTGAGAAACAGAGGGGCTGAATCAGAGGGGCTGAAACAAATGCCGAGAAAAAGAGGGGCTGAAACAGAGGGCGAGAAACAGAGGGGCTGAAACAGAGGGGCTGAAACAGAGGGTGAGAAACAGAGGGGCTGAAACAGAGGGCGAGAAACAGAGGGGCTGAAACAGAGGGGCAGAAACAGAGGGGCTGAATCAGAGTGGCTGATTCAGAGGGTCTGAATCAGAGGGGCTGAATCAGAGGGGCGGAAACAGAGGGCGAGAAACAGAGGGGCAGAAACAGAGGGCAAGAAACAGAGGGGCTGAAACAGAGGGCGAGAAACAGACGGGCAGAAACAGAGAGCGAGAAACAGAGGGACTGAAACAGAGGGGCTGAAACAGAGAGCGCGAAACAGAGGGACTGAAACAGAGGGCGAGAAACAGAGGGGCTGAAACAGAGGGCGAGAAACAGAGGGGCTGAAACAGAGGGCGAGAAACAGAGGGGCTGAAACAGAGGGCGAGAAACAGACGGGCAGAAACAGAGGGCGAGAAACAGAGGGACTGAAACAAAGGGGCTGAAACAGAGAGCGCGAAACAGAGGGACTGAAACAGAGGGCGAGAAACAGAGGGGCTGAAAAAGCGGGCAAGAAACAGAGGGGCTGAAACAGAGGGCGAGAAACAGAGGGGCTGAAACAGAGGGCAAGAAACAGAGGGGCTGAAACAGAGTGGCTGAAACAGAGGGCGAGAAACAGAGGGGCTGAATCAGACAGGCTGAATCAGATGGGCTGAAACAGAGGGGCTGAAACCGGGGGCGAGAAACAGAGTGGCTGAAACAGAGGGCGAGAAACAGAGGGCGAGAAACAGAGGGGCTGAAAAAGTGGGGCTGAAAAAAAAGGGGCTGAAACAAAGCGCCTGATACAGAGGGCGAGAAACAGAGCGGCTGAAACAGAGGGCGAGAAACAGAGGAACTGAAACAGAGGGGCTGAAACAGTGGGGCTGAAACAGAGGGCGAGAAACAGAGAGGCTGAAACACAGGGCGAGAAACAGAGGGGCTGAAACAGAGGGCGAGAAACAGAGGGGCTGAAACAGAGGGACTGAAACAGAGGGGCTGAAACAGAGGGGCTGAAACAGAGGGCGAGAAACAGAGTGGCTGAAACAGAGAGCGAGAAACAGAGTGGCTGAAACAGAGGGCAAGAAACAGAGGGGCTGAAACAGAGGGCGAGAAACAGAGGGGCTGAAACAGAGGGGCTGAAACAGAGGGGCGGAAACAGAGGGGCTGAAACAGAGTGGCTGAAACAGAGGGGCTGAAACAGAGGGGCTGAAACAGAGGGCGAGAAACAGAGGGGCTGAAACAGAGGGCGAGAAACAGAGGGGCTGAAACAGAGGGCGAGAAACAGTGGGCGAGAAACAGAGGGACTGAAACAGAGGGTCTGAAACAGAGGGGCTGAAACAGAGGGCGAGAAACAGAGTGGCTGAAACAGAGGGCGAGAAACAGAGTGGCTGAAACAGAGGGCAAGAAACAGAGGGGCTGAAACAGAGGGCGAGAAACAGAGGGGCTGAAACAGAGGGGCTGAAACAGAGGGGCGGAAACAGAGGGGCTGAAACAGAGAGCGAGAAACAGAGGGGCTGAAACAGAGGGGCGGAAACAGAGGGGCTGAAACAGAGGGTGAGAAACATAGTGGCTGAAACAAAGGGGCTGAAACAGTGGGGCTAAAATAGAGGGGCTGAAACAGAGGGCGAGAAATAGAGGGGCTGAAGCAGAGGGCGAGAAACCGGGAGGCTGAAACAGAGGGCGAGAAACAGAGGGGCTGAAACAGAGGGCGAGAAACAGAGGGGCTGAAACAGAGGTGCTGAAACAGAGGGGCTGAAACAGAGGGCGAGAAACAGAGGGGCTGAAACAGAGGGCGAGAAACAGAGGGGCTGAAACAGAGGGCGAGAAACAGAGGGGCTGAAACAGAGGGCGAGAAACAGAGGGGCTGAAACAGAGGGGCTGAATCAGAGGGGCTGAAACAGAGGGCGAGAAACAGAGGGGCTGAAACAGAGGGCGAGAAACAGAGTGGCTGAATCAGAGGGGCTGAAACAGAGAGCGAGAAACAGAGGGGCTGAAACAGAGGGGCTGAAACAGAGGGGCTGAAACAGAGGGGCTGAAACAGAGGGGCTGAAACAGAGGGCGAGAAACAGAGAGGCTGAAACAGAGGGCGAGAAACAGAGGGGCTGAAACAGAGGGCAAGAAACAGAGGGGCTGAAACAGAGGGCGAGAAACAGAGGGGCTGAAACAGAGGGGCTGAAACAGAGGGGCTGAAACAGAGGGGCTGAAACAGAGGGCGAGAAACAGAGGGGCTGAAACAGAGGGCGAGAAACAGAGGGGCTGAAACAGAGGGCGAGAAACAGAGGGCGAGAAACAGAGGGACTGAAACAGAGGGTCTGAAACAGAGGGGCTGAAACAGAGGGGCTGAAACAGAGGGCGAGAAACAGAGAGGCTGAAACAGAGGGCGAGAAACAGAGGGGCTGAAACAGAGGGCAAGAAACAGAGGGGCTGAAACAGAGGGCGAGAAACAGAGGGGCTGAAACAGAGGGGCTGAAACAGAGGGGCTGAAACAGAGGGGCTGAAACAGAGGGCGAGAAACAGAGGGGCTGAAACAGAGGGCGAGAAACAGAGGGGCTGAAACAGAGGGCGAGAAACAGAGGGCGAGAAACAGAGGGACTGAAACAGAGGGTCTGAAACAGAGGGGCTGAAACAGAGGGGCTGAAACAGAGGGCGAGAAACAGAGGGGCTGAAACAGAGGGCGAGAAACAGAGGGGCTGAAACAGAGGGCGAGAAACAGAGGGCGAGAAACAGAGGGACTGAAACAGAGGGTCTGAAACAGAGGGGCTGAAACAGAGGCCGAGAAACAGAGGGGCTGAAACGGAGGGCGAGAAACAGAGGGGCTGAAACAGAGGGCGAGAAACAGAGGGGCTGAAACAGAGGGGCTGAAACAGTGGGGCTGAAACAGAGGGGCTGAAACAGAGGGTGAGAAATAAAGGGGCTGAAACAGAGGGCGAGAAACAGAGGGGCTGAAACAGAGGGGCTGAAACAGAGGGGCTGAAACAGAGGGCAAGAAATAGAGGGGCTGAAAAAGAGGGCGAGAAACAGAGGGGCTGAAACAGAGGGTGAGAAACAGAGGGGCTGAATCAGAGGGGCTGAAACAAATGCCGAGAAAAAGAGGGGCTGAAACAGAGGGCGAGAAACAGAGGGGCTGAAACAGAGGGGCTGAAACAGAGGGTGAGAAACAGAGGGGCTGAAACAGAGGGCGAGAAACAGAGGGGCTGAAACAGAGGGGCAGAAACAGAGGGGCTGAATCAGAGTGGCTGATTCAGAGGGTCTGAAACAGAGGGGCTGAATCAGAGGGGCGGAAACAGAGGGCGAGAAACAGAGGGGCAGAAACAGAGGGCAAGAAACAGAGGGGCTGAAACAGAGGGCGAGAAACAGACGGGCAGAAACAGAGAGCGAGAAACAGAGGGACTGAAACAGAGGGGCTGAAACAGAGAGCGCGAAACAGAGGGCGAGAAACAGAGGGGCTGAAACAGAGGGCGAGAAACAGAGGGGCTGAAACAGAGGGCGAGAAACAGAGGGGCTGAAACAGAGGGCGAGAAACAGACGGGCAGAAACAGAGGGCGAGAAACAGAGGGACTGAAACAAAGGGGCTGAAACAGAGAGCGCGAAACAGAGGGACTGAAACAGAGGGCGAGAAACAGAGGGGCTGAAAAAGCGGGCAAGAAACAGAGGGGCTGAAACAGAGGGCGAGAAACAGAGGGGCTGAAACAGAGGGCAAGAAACAGAGGGGCTGAAACAGAGTGGCTGAAACAGAGGGCGAGAAACAGAGGGGCTGAATCAGACAGGCTGAATCAGATGGGCTGAAACAGAGGGGCTGAAACCGGGGGCGAGAAACAGAGTGGCTGAAACAGAGGGCGAGAAACAGAGGGCGAGAAACAGAGGGGCTGAAAAAGTGGGGCTGAAAAAAAAGGGGCTGAAACAAAGCGCCTGATACAGAGGGCGAGAAACAGAGGGGCTGAAACAGAGGGCGAGAAACAGAGGAACTGAAACAGAGGGGCTGAAACAGTGGGGCTGAAACAGAGGGCGAGAAACAGAGAGGCTGAAACACAGGGCGAGAAACAGAGGGGCTGAAACAGAGGGCGAGAAACAGAGGGGCTGAAACAGAGGGACTGAAACAGAGGGGCTGAAACAGAGGGGCTGAAACAGAGGGCGAGAAACAGAGTGGCTGAAACAGAGAGCGAGAAACAGAGTGGCTGAAACAGAGGGCAAGAAACAGAGGGGCTGAAACAGAGGGCGAGAAACAGAGGGGCTGAAACAGAGGGGCTGAAACAGAGGGGCGGAAACAGAGGGGCTGAAACAGAGTGGCTGAAACAGAGGGGCTGAAACAGAGGGGCTGAAACAGAGGGCGAGAAACAGAGGGGCTGAAACAGAGGGCGAGAAACAGAGGGTCTGAAACAGAGGGCGAGAAACAGTGGGCGAGAAACAGAGGGACTGAAACAGAGGGTCTGAAACAGAGGGGCTGAAACAGAGGGCGAGAAACAGAGTGGCTGAAACAGAGGGCGAGAAACAGAGGGGCTGAAACAGAGGGCGAGAAACAGAGGGGCTGAAACAGAGGGCGAGAAACAGAGGGGCTGAAACAGAGGGCGAGAAACAGACGGGCAGAAACAGAGGGCGAGAAACAGAGGGACTGAAACAAAGGGTTATGAAACAGAGAGCGCGAAACAGAGGGACTGAAACAGAGGGCGAGAAACAGAGGGGCTGTAACAGAGGGCCAGAAACAGAGGGGCTGAATCAGAGGGCGAGAAACAGAGGGGCTGAAACAGAGGGCAAGAAAGCGAGGGGCTGAAACAGAGTGGCTGAAACAGAGGGCGAGAAAAAGAGGGGCTGAATCAGACAGGCTGAATCAGATGGGCTGAAACAGAGGGGCTGAAACAGAGGGCGAGAAACAGAGTGGCTGAAACAGAGGGCGAGAAACAGAGGGCGAGAAACAGAGGGGCTGAAAAAGTGGGGCTGAGACAAAGGGGCGGAAACAAAGAGCCTGATACAGAGGGCGAGAAACAGAGGGGCTGAAACAGAGGGCGAGATACAGAGGGGCTGAAACAGAGGGGCTGAAACAGTGGGGCTGAAACAGAGGGCGAGAAACAGAGAGGCTGAAACACAGGGCGAGAAACAGAGGGGCTGAAACAGAGGACGAGAAACAGAGGGGCTGAAACAGAGGGGCTGAAACCGAGGGACGGAAACAGAGGGGCTGAAACAGAGAGCGAGAAACAGAGGGGCTGAAACAGAGGGCCAGAAACAGAGTGGCTGAAACAGAGGGCGAGAAACAGAGTGGCTGAAACAGAGGGCAAGAAACAGAGGGGCTGAAACAGAGGGCGAGAAACAGAGGGGCTGAAACAGAGGGGCTGAAACAGAGGGGCGGAAACAGAGGGGCTGAAACAGAGAGCGAGAAACAGAGGGGCTGAAACAGAGGGGCGGAAACAGAGGGGCTGAAACAGAGGGCGAGAAAATAGTGGCTTAAACAAAGGGGCTTAAACAGTGGGGCTACAATAGAGGGGCTGAAACAGAGGGCGATAAATAGAGGGGCTGAAACAGAGGGCGAGAAACCGAGGGGCTGAAACAGAGGGGCTGAAACAGAGGGCGAGAAAGAGAGGGGCTGAAACAGAGGGGCTGAAACAAAGGGGCTGAAACAGAGGGCGAGAAACAGAGGGGCTGAAACAGAGGGCGAGAAACAGAGGGGCTGAAACAGAGGGCGAGAAACAGAGGGGCTGAAACAGAGGGGCTGAAACAGAGGGGCTGAAACAGAGGGCGAGAAACAGAGGGGCTGAAACAGAGGGCGAGAAACAGAGGGGCTGAATCAGAGGGGCTGAAACAGAAGGCGAGAAACAGAGGGGCTGAAACAGAGGGCGAGAAACAGAGGGGCAGAAACAGAGGGCGAGAAACAGAGGGGCTGAAACAGAGGGGCTGAAACAGAGGGGCTGAAACAGAGGGCAAGAAACAGAGGGGCTGAAACAGAGGGCAAGAAACAGAGGGGCTGAAACAGAGGGGCTGAAACAGAGGGGCTGAAACAGAGGGCGAGAAACAGAGGGGCTGAAACAAAGGGCGAGAAACAGAGGGGTTGAAACAGAGGGGCAGAAACAGAGGGGCTGAAACAGAGGGGCTGAATCGGAGGGGCTGAAACAGAGGGGCTGAAACAGAGGGGCTGAAACAGAGGGCAAGAAACAGAGGGGCTGAAACAGAGGGGCTGAAACAGAGGGGCAGAAACAGAGGGCGGGAAACAGAGGGCGAGAAACAGAGGGGCTGAATCAGAGGGCGAGAAACAGAGGGGCTGAAACAGAGGGGCAGAAACAGATGGGCTGAAACAGAGGGGCTGAATCGGAGGGGCTGAAACAGAGGGGCTGAAACAGAGGGGCTGAAACAGAGGGCAAGAAACAGTGGGGCTGAAACAGCGGGGCTGAAACAGAGGGGCAGAAACAGAGGGCGAGAAACAGTGGGGCTGAAACAGAGGGGCTGAAACTGAGGGCGAGAAACAGAGGGGCTGAATCAGAGGGGCTGAATCAGAGAGGCTGAAACAGAGGGGCTGAAACAGAGGGCGAGAAACTAAGGGACTGAATCAGAGGGGCTGAAACAGAGGGGCTGAAACAGACGGGCTGAAACAGAGAGCCTGAAACAGAGGGGCTGAAACAGAGGGGCTGAAATAGAGGGGCTGAAACAGAGGGGCTGAATCAGAGGGGCTGAAACAGAGGGGCTGAAACAGAGGGCGAGAAACAGAGAGGCTGAAACAGAGGGCGAGAAACAGAGGGGCTGAAACAGAGGGCAAGAAACAGAGGGGCTGAAACAGAGGGCGAGAAACAGAGGGGCTGAAACAGAGGGGCTGAAACAGAGGGGCTGAAACAGAGGGGCTGAAACAGAGGGCGAGAAACAGAGGGGCTCAAACAGAGGGCGAGAAACAGAGGGGCTGAAACAGAGGGCGAGAAACAGAGGGACTGAAACAGAGGGTCTGAATCAGAGGGGCTGAAACAGAGGGCGAGAAACAGAGGGGCTGAAACGGAGGGCGAGAAAAAGAGGGGCTGAAACAGAAGGCGATAAACAGAGGGGCTGAAACAGAGGGGCTGAAACAGTGGGGCTGAAACAGAGGGGCTGAAACAGAGGGTGAGAAATAAAGGGGCTGAAACAGACGGCGAGAAACAGAGGGGCTGAAACAGAGGGCGAGAAACAGAGGGGCTGAAACAGAGGGCGAGAAACAGAGGGTCTGAAACAGAGGGGCTGAAACAGAGGGGCTGAAACAGAGGGCAAGAAATAGAGGGACTGAAAAAGAGGGCGAGAAACAGAGGGGCTGAAACAGAGGGTGAGAAACAGAGGGGCTGAATCAGAGGGGCTGAAACAAATGCCGAGAAACAGAGGGGCTGAAACAGAGGGCGAGAAACAGAGGGGCTGAAACAGAGGGCAAGAAACAGAGGGGCTGAAACAGAGTGGCTGAAACAGAGGGCGAGAAACAGAGGGGCTGAATCAGACAGCCTGAATCAGATGGGCTGAAACAGAGGGGCTGAAACAGAGGGCGAGAAACAGAGTGGCTGAAACAGAGGGCGAGAAACAGAGGGCGAGAAACAGAGGGGCTGAAAAAGTGGTGCTGAAACAAAGGGGCTGAAACAAAGCGCCTGATACAGAGGGCGAGAAACAGAGGGGCTGAAACAGAGGGGCTGAAACAGAGGGGCGGAAACAGAGGGTCTGAAACAGAGAGCGAGAAACAGAGGGGCTGAAACAGAGGGCCAGAAACAGAGTGGCTGAAACAGAGGGCGAGAAACAGAGTGGCTGAAACAGAGGGCAAGAAACAGAGGGGCTGAAACAGAGGGCGATAAATAGAGGGGCTGAAACAGAGGGGCTGAAACAGAGGGGCGGAAACAGAGGGGCTGAAACAGAGAGCGAGAAAGAGAGGGGGTGAAACAGAGGGGCTGAAACAGAGGGGCTGAAACAGAGGGCGAGAAACAGAGGGGCTGAAACAGAGGGCGAGAAACAGAGGGGCTGAAACAGAGGGCGAGAAACAGAGGGGCTGAAACAGAGTGCGAGAAACAGAGGGGCTGAAACAGAGGGGCTGAAACAGAGGGGCTGAAACAGAGGGCGAGAAACAGAGGGGCTGAAACAGAGGGCGAGAAACAGAGGGGCTGAATCAGAGGGTCTGAAACAGAAGGCGAGAAACAGAGGGGCTGAAACAGAGGGCGAGAAACAGAGGGGCAGAAACAGAGGGCGAGAAACAGAGGGGCTGAAACAGAGGGGCTGAAACAGAGGGGCTGAAACAGAGGGCAAGAAACAGAGGGGCTGAAACAGAGGGCGAGAAACAGAGGGGCTGAAACAGAGGGGCTGAAACAGAGGGCGAGAAACAGAGGGGCTGAAACAAAGGGCGAGAAACAGAGGGGCTGAAACAGAGGGGCAGAAACAGAGGGGCTGAAACAGAGGGGCTGAATCGGAGAAGCTGAAACAGAGGGGCTGAAACAGAGGGCAAGAAACAGAGGGGCTGAAACAGAGGGGCTGAAACAGAGGGGCAGAAACAGAGGGCGAGAAACAGAGGGGCTGAAACAGAGGGGCTGAAACAGAGGGCGAGAAACAGAGGGGCTGAATCAGAGGGGCTGAATCAGAGGGGCTGAAACAGAGGGGCTGAAACAGAGGGCGAGAAACTAAGGGACTGAATCAGAGGGGCTGAAACAGAGGGGCTGAAACAGACGGGCTGAAACAGAGGGGCTGAAACAGAGGGCGAGAAACAGAGGGGCTGTAATAGAGGGGCTGAAACAGAGGGGCTGAATCAGAGGGGCTGAAACAGAGGGGCTGAATCAGAGGGGCTGAAACAGAGGGCGAGAAACAGAGGGGCTGAACAGTGGGGCTGAATCAGAGGGGCTGAAACAGAGGGTCTGAAACAGAGGGCGAGAAACAGAGAGGCTGAAACAGAGGGCGAGAAACAGAGGGGCTGAAACAGAGGGCAAGAAACAGAGGGGTTGAAACAGAGGGCGAGAAACAGAGGGGCTGAAACAGAGGGGCTGAAACAGAGGGGCTGAAACAGAGGGGCTGAAACAGAGGGCGAGAAACAGAGGGGCTCAAACAGAGGGCGAGAAACAGAGGGGCTGAAACAGAGGGCGAGAAACAGAGGGGCTCAAACAGAGGGTCTGAAACAGAGGGGCTGAAACAGAGGGCGAGAAACAGAGGGGCTGAAACGGAGGGCGAGAAAAAGAGGGGCTGAAACAGAGGGCGAGAAACAGAGGGGCTGAAACAGAGGGGCTGAAACAGAGGGGCTGAAACAGAGGGCAAGAAATAGAGGGGCTGAAAAAGAGGGCGAGAAACAGAGGGGCTGAAACAGAGGGTGAGAAACAGAGGGGCTGAATCAGAGGGGCTGAAACAAATGCCGAGAAACAGAGGGGCTGAAACAGAGGGCGAGAAACAGAGGGGCTGAAACAGAGGGGCTGAAACAGAGGGTGAGAAACAGAGGGGCTGATACAGAGGGCGAGAAACAGAGGGGCTGAAACAGAGGGCGAGAAACAGAGGGGCTGATTCAGAGGGTCTGAAACAGAGGGGCTGAATCTGAGGGGCGGAAACAGAGGGCGAGAAACAGAGGGGCAGAAACAGAGGGCAAGAAACAGAGGGGCTGAAACAGAGGGCGAGAAACAGACGGGCAGAAACAGAGAGCGAGAAACAGAGGAACTGAAACAGAGGGGCTGAAACAGAGAGCGCGAAACAGAGGGACTGAAACAGAGGGCGAGAAACAGAGGGGCTGAAACAGAGGGAGAGAAACAGAGGGGCTGAAACAGAGGGCGAGAAACAGAGGGGCTGAAACAGAGGGCGAGAAACAGACGGGCAGAAACAGAGGGCGAGAAACAGACGGGCAGAAACAGAGGGCGAGAAACAGAGGGACTGAAACAAAGGGGCTGAAACAGAGAGCGCGAAACAGAGGGACTGAAACAGAGGGCGAGAAACAGAGGGGCTGAAACAGAGGGCGAGAAACAGACGGGCAGAAACAGAGGGCGAGAAACAGAGGGACTGAAACAAAGGGGCTGAAACAGAGAGCGCGAAACAGAGGGACTGAAACAGAGGGCGAGAAACAGAGGGGCTGAAACAGCGGGCAAGAAACAGAGGGGCTGAAACAGAGGGCGAGAAACAGAGGGGCTGAAACAGAGGGCAAGAAACAGAGGGGCTGAAACAGAGTGGCTGAAACAGAGGGCGAGAAACAGAGGGGCTGAATCAGACAGGCTGAATCAGATGGGCTGAAACAGAGGGGCTGAAACAGAGGGCGAGAAACAGAGTGGCTGAAACAGAGGGCGAGAAACAGAGGGCGAGAAACAGAGGGGCTGAAAAAGTGGGGCTGAAAAAAAAGGGGCTGAAACAAAGTGCCTGATACAGAGGGCGAGAAACAGAGGGGCTGAAACAGAGGGCGAGAAACAGAGGGGCTGAAACAGAGGGGCTGAAACAGTGGGGCTGAAACAGAGGGCGAGAAACAGAGAGGCTGAATCACAGGGGGAGAAACAGAGGGGCTGAAACAGAGGTCGAGAAACAGAGGGGCTGAAACAGAGGGGCTGAAACAGTGGGGCTGAAACAGAGGGGCTGAAACAGAGGGTGAGAAATAAAGGGGCTGAAACAGAGGGCGAGAAACAGAGGGGCTGAAACAGAGGGCGAGAAACCGAGGGGCTGAAACAGAGGGGCTGAAACAGAGGGCGAGAAAGAGAGGGGCTGAAACAGAGGGCGAGAAACAGAGGGGCTGAAACAGAGGGCGAGAAACAGAGGGACTGAAACAGAGGGGCTGAAACAGAGGGGCTGAAACAGAGGGCGAGAAATAGAGGGGCTGAAACAGAGGGCGAGAAACAGAGGGGCTGAATCAGAGGGGCTGAAACAGAAGGCGAGAAACAGAGGGGCTGAAACAGAGGGCGAGAAACAGAGGGGCAGAAACAGGGGGCGAGAAACAGAGGGGCTGAAACAGAGGGGCTGAAACAGAGGGGCTGAAACAGAGGGCAAGAAACAGAGGGGCTGAAACAGAGGGCGAGAAACAGAGGGGCTGAAACAGAGGGGCTGAAACAGAGGGGCTGAAACAGAGGGCGAGAAACAGAGGGGCTGAAACAAAGGGCGAGAAACAGAGGGGCTGAAACAGAGGGGCAGAAACAGAGGGGCTGAAACAGAGGGGCTGAATCGGAGGGGCTGAAACAGAGGGGCTGAAACAGAGGGGCTGAAACAGAGGGCAAGAAACAGAGGGGCTGAAACAGAGGGGCAGAAACAGAGGGCGAGAAACAGAGGGGCTGAAACAGAGGGGCTGAAACAGAGGGCGAGAAACAGAGGGGCTGAATCAGAGGGGCTGAATCAGAGGGGCTGAAACAGAGGGGCTGAAACAGAGGGCGAGAAACTAAGGGACTGAATCAGAGGGGCTGAAACAGAGGGGCTGAAACAGACGGGCTGAAACAGAGAGCCTGAAACAGAGGGGCTGAAACAGAGGGGCTGAATCAGAGGGGCTGAAACAGAGGGGCTGAATCAGAGGGGCTGAAACAGAGGGCGAGAAACAGAGGGGCTGAAACAGAGGGGCTGAATCAGAGGGGCTGAAACAGAGGGGCAGAAACAGAGGGCGAGAAACAGAGAGGCTGAAACAGAGGGCGAGAAACAGAGGGGCTGAAACAGAGGGCAAGAAACAGAGGGGCTGAAACAGAGGGCGAGAAACAGAGGGGCTGAAACAGAGGGGCTGAAACAGAGGGGCTGAAACAGAGGGGCTGAAACAGAGTGCGAGAAACAGAGGGGCTGAAACAGAGGGCGAGAAACAGAGGGGCTGAAACAGAGGGCGAGAAACAGAGGGCGAGAAACAGAGGGACTGAATCAGAGGGTCTGAAACAGAGGGGCTGAAACAGAGGGCGAGAAAATAAGGGACTGAATCAGAGGGGCTGAAACAGAGGGGCTGAAACAGACGGGCTGAAACAGAGAGCCTGAAACAGAGGGGCTGAAACAGAGAGGCTGAATCAGAGGGGCTGAAACAGAGGGGCTGAATCAGAGGGGCTGAAACAGAGGGCGAGAAACAGAGGGGCTGAAACAGAGGGGCTGAATCAGAGGGGCTGAAACAGAGGGGCTGAAACAGAGGGCGAGAAACAGAGAGGCTGAAACAGAGGGCGAGAAACAGAGGGGCTGAAACAGAGGGCAAGAAACAGAGGGGCTGAAACAGAGGGCGAGAAACAGAGGGGCTGAAACAGAGGGGCTGAAACAGAGGGGCTGAAACAGAGGGGCTGAAACAGAGGGCGAGAAACAGAGCGGCTGAAACAGAGGGCGAGAAAGAGAGGGGCTGAAACAGAGGGCGAGAAACAGAGGGCGAGAAACAGAGGGACTGAAACAGAGGGTCTGAAACAGAGGGGCTGAAACAGAGGGGCTGAAACAGAGGGGCTGAAACGGAGGGCGAGAAACAGAGGGGCTGAAACAGAGGGCGAGAAACAGAGGGGCTGAAACAGAGGGGCTGAAACAGTGGGGCTGAAACAGAGGGGCTGAAACAGAGGGGGAGAAATAAAGGGGCTGAAACAGAGGGCGAGAAACAGAGGGCGAGAAACAGAGGGGCTGAAACAGAGGGCGAGAAACAGAGGGGCTGAAACAGAGGGCGAGAAACAGAGGGCGAGAAACAGAGGGACTGAAACAGAGGGTCTGAAACAGAGGGGCTGAAACAGAGGGCGAGAAACAGAGGGGCTGAAACGGAGGGCGAGAAACAGAGGGGCTGAATCAGAGGGCGAGAAACAGAGGGGCTGAAACAGAGGGGCTGAAACAGTGGGGCTGAAACAGAGGGGCTGAAACAGAGGGCGAGAAACAGAGGGGCTGAAACAGAGGGCGAGAAACAGAGGGGCTGAAACAGAGGGGCTGAAACAGAGGGGCTGAAACAGAGGGCAAGAAATAGAGGGGCTGAAAAAGAGGGCGAGAAACAGAGGGGCTGAAACAGAGGGTGAGAAACAGAGGGGCTGAATCAGAGGGGCTGAAACAAATGCCGAGAAACAGAGGGGCTGAAACAGAGGGCGAGAAACAGAGGGGCTGAAACAGAGGGGCTGAAACAGAGGGTGAGAAACAGAGGGGCTGAAACAGAGGGCGAGAAACAGAGGGGCTGAAACAGAGGGGCAGAAACAGAGGGGCTGAATCAGAGTGGCTGATTCAGAGGGTCTGAAACAGAGGGGCTGAATGAGAGGGGCGGAAACAGAGGGCGAGAAACAGAGGGGCAGAAACAGAGGGCAAGAAACAGAGGGGCTGAAACAGAGGGTGAGAAACAGACGGGCAGAAACAGAGAGCGAGAAACAGAGGGACTGAAACAGAGGGGCTGAAACAGAGAGCGCGAAACAGAGGGACTGAAACAGAGGGCGAGAAACAGAGGGGCTGAAACAGAGGGCGAGAAACAGAGGGGCTGAAACAGAGGGCGAGAAACAGAGGGGCTGAAACAGAGGGCGAGAAACAGAGGGACTGAAACAAAGGGGCTGAAACAGAGAGCGCGAAACAGAGGGACTGAAACAGAGGGCGAGAAACAGAGGGGCTGAAACAGAGGGAGAGAAACAGAGGGGCTGAAACAGAGGGCGAGAAACAGAGGGGCTGAAACAGAGGGGCTGAAACAGAGGGCGAGAAACAGAGAGCGCGAAACAGAGGGACTGAAACAGAGGGCGAGAAACAGAGGGGCTGAAACAGCGGGCAAGAAACAGAGGGGCTGAAACAGAGGGCGAGAAACAGAGGGGCTGAAACAGAGGGCAAGAAACAGAGGGGCTGAAACAGAGTGGCTGAAACAGAGGGCGAGAAACAGAGGAGCTGAAACAGAGGGGCTGAATCAGATGGGCTGAAACAGAGGGGCTGAAACAGAGGGCGAGAAACAGAGTGGCTGAAACAGAGGGCGAGAAACAGAGGGCGAGAAACAGAGGGGCTGAAAAAGTGGGGCTGAAAAAAAAGGGGCTGAAACAAAGTGCCTGATACAGAGGGCGAGAAACAGAGGGGCTGAAACAGAGGGCGAGAAACAGAGGGGCTGAAACAGAGGGGCTGAAACAGTGGGGCTGAAACAGAGGGCGAGAAACAGAGAGGCTGAAACACAGGGGGAGAAACAGAGGGGCTGAAACAGTGGTCGAGAAACAGAGGGGCTGAAACAGAGGGGCTGAAACAGTGGGGCTGAAACAGAGGGGCTGAAACAGAGGGTGAGAAATAAAGGGGCTGAAACAGAGGGCGAGAAACAGAGGGGCTGAAACAGAGGGCGAGAAACCGAGGGGCTGAAACAGAGGGGCTGAAACAGAGGGCGAGAAAGAGAGGGGCTGAAACAGAGGGGCTGAAACAGAGGGGCTGAAACAGAGGGCGAGAAACAGAGGAACTGAAACAGAGGGCGAGAAACAGAGGGGCTGAAACAGAGGGCGAGAAACGGAGGGGCTGAAACAGAGGGCGAGAAACAGAGGGACTGAAACAGAGGGGCTGAAACAGAGGGGCTGAAACAGAGGGCGAGAAATAGAGGGGCTGAAACAGAGGGCGAGAAACAGAGGGGCTGAATCAGAGGGGCTGAAACAGAAGGCGAGAAATAGAGTGGCTGAAACAGAGGGCGAGAAACAGAGGGGCAGAAACAGGGGGCGAGAAACAGAGGGGCTGAAACAGAGGGGCTGAAACAGAGGGGCTGAAACAGAGGGCAAGAAACAGAGGGGCTGAAACAGAGGGCGAGAAACAGAGGGGCTGAAACAGAGGGGCTGAAACAGAGGGGCTGAAACAGAGGGCGAGAAACAGAGGGGCTGAAACAAAGCGCGAGAAACAGAGGGGCTGAAACAGAGGGGCAGAAACACAGGGGCTGAAACAGAGGGGCTGAAACAGTGGGCAAGAAACAGAGGGGCTGAAACAGAGGGGCAGAAACAGAGGGCGAGAAACAGAGGGGCTGAAACAGAGGGGCTGAAACAGAGGGCGAGAAACAGAGGGGCTGAATCAGAAGGGCTGAATCAGAGGGGCTGAAACAGAGGGGCTGAAACAGAGGGCGAGAAACTAAGGGACTGAATCAGAGGGGCTGAAACAGAGGGGCTGAAACAGACGGGCTGAAACAGAGAGCCTGAAACAGAGGGGCTGAAACAGAGGGGCTGAATCAGAGGGGCTGAAACAGTGGGGCTGAATCAGAGGGGCTGAAACAGAGGGCGAGAAACAGAGGGGCTGAAACAGAGGGGCTGAATCAGAGGGGCTGAAACAGAGGGGCTGAAACAGAGGGCGAGAAACAGAGAGGCTGAAACAGAGGGCGAGAAACAGAGGGGCTGAAACAGAGGGCAAGAAACAGAGGGGCTGAAACAGAGGGCGAGAAACAGAGGGGCTGAAACAGAGGGGCTGAAACAGAGGGCCAGAAACAGAGGGGCTGAAACAGAGGGCGAGAAACAGAGGGGCTGAAACAGAGGGCGAGAAACAGAGGGGCTGAAACAGAGGGCGAGAAACAGAGGGCGAGAAACAGAGGGACTGAAACAGAGGGTCTGAAACAGAGGGGCTGAAACAGAGGGCGAGAAACTAAGGGACTGAATCAGAGGGGCTGAAACAAAGGGGCTGAAACAGACGGGCTGAAACAGAGAGCCTGAAACAGAGGGGCTGAAACAGAGAGGCTGAATCAGAGGGGCTGAAACAGAGGGGCTGAATCAGAGGGGCTGAAACAGAGGGCGAGAAACAGAGGGGCTGAAACAGAGGGGCTGAATCAGAGGGGCTGAAACAGAGGGGCTGAAACAGAGGGCGAGAAACAGAGAGGCTGAAACAGAGGGCGAGAAACAGAGGGGCTGAAACAGAGGGCGAGAAACAGAGGGGCTGAAACAGAGGGGCTGAAACAGAGGGGCTGAAAAAGAGGGGCTGAAACAGAGGGCGAGAAACAGAGGGGCTGAAACAGAGGGCGAGAAACAGAGGGGCTGAAACAGAGGGCGAGAAACAGAGGGCGAGAAACAGAGGGACTGAAACAGAGGGTCTGAAACAGAGGGGCTGAAACAGAGGCCGAGAAACAGAGGGGCTGAAACGGAGGGCGAGAAACAGAGGGGCTGAAACAGAGGGCGAGAAACAGAGGGGCTGAAACAGAGGGGCTGAAACAGTGGGGCTGAAACAGAGGGGCTGAAACAGAGGGTGAGAAATAAAGGGGCTGAAACAGAGGGCGAGAAACAGAGGGGCTGAAACAGAGGGCGAGAAACAGAGGGGCTGAAACAGAGGGCGAGAAACAGAGGGGCTGAAACAGAGGGGCTGAAACAGAGGGGCTGAAACAGAGGGCAAGAAATAGAGGGGCTGAAAAAGAGGGCGAGAAACAGAGGGGCTGAAACAGAGGGTGAGAAACAGAGGGGCTGAATCAGAGGGGCTGAAACAAATGCCGAGAAAAAGAGGGGCTGAAACAGAGGGCGAGAAACAGAGGGGCTGAAACAGAGGGGCTGAAACAGAGGGTGAGAAACAGAGGGGCTGAAACAGAGGGCGAGAAACAGAGGGGCTGAAACAGAGGGGCAGAAACAGAGGGGCTGAATCAGAGTGGCTGATTCAGAGGGTCTGAAACAGAGGGGCTGAATCAGAGGGGCGGAAACAGAGGGCGAGAAACAGAGGGGCAGAAACAGAGGGCAAGAAACAGAGGGGCTGAAACAGAGGGCGAGAAACAGACGGGCAGAAACAGAGAGCGAGAAACAGAGGGACTGAAACAGAGGGGCTGAAACAGAGAGCGCGAAACAGAGGGACTGAAACAGAGGGCGAGAAACAGAGGGGCTGAAACAGAGGGCGAGAAACAGAGGGGCTGAAACAGAGGGCGAGAAACAGAGGGGCTGAAACAGAGGGCGAGAAACAGACGGGCAGAAACAGAGGGCGAGAAACAGAGGGACTGAAACAAAGGGGCTGAAACAGAGAGCGCGAAACAGAGGGACTGAAACAGAGGGCGAGAAACAGAGGGGCTGAAAAAGCGGGCAAGAAACAGAGGGGCTGAAACAGAGGGCGAGAAACAGAGGGGCTGAAACAGAGGGCAAGAAACAGAGGGGCTGAAACAGAGTGGCTGAAACAGAGGGCGAGAAACAGAGGGGCTGAATCAGACAGGCTGAATCAGATGGGCTGAAACAGAGGGGCTGAAACCGGGGGCGAGAAACAGAGTGGCTGAAACAGAGGGCGAGAAACAGAGGGCGAGAAACAGAGGGGCTGAAAAAGTGGGGCTGAAAAAAAAGGGGCTGAAACAAAGCGCCTGATACAGAGGGCGAGAAACAGAGCGGCTGAAACAGAGGGCGAGAAACAGAGGAACTGAAACAGAGGGGCTGAAACAGTGGGGCTGAAACAGAGGGCGAGAAACAGAGAGGCTGAAACACAGGGCGAGAAACAGAGGGGCTGAAACAGAGGGCGAGAAACAGAGGGGCTGAAACAGAGGGACTGAAACAGAGGGGCTGGAACAGAGGGGCTGAAACAGAGGGCGAGAAACAGAGTGGCTGAAACAGAGAGCGAGAAACAGAGTGGCTGAAACAGAGGGCAAGAAACAGAGGGGCTGAAACAGAGGGCGAGAAACAGAGGGGCTGAAACAGAGGGGCTGAAACAGAGGGGCGGAAACAGAGGGGCTGAAACAGAGTGGCTGAAACAGAGGGGCTGAAACAGAGGGGCTGAAACAGAGGGCGAGAAACAGAGGGGCTGAAACAGAGGGCGAGAAACAGAGGGGCTGAAACAGAGGGCGAGAAACAGTGGGCGAGAAACAGAGGGACTGAAACAGAGGGTCTGAAACAGAGGGGCTGAAACAGAGGGCGAGAAACAGAGTGGCTGAAACAGAGGGCGAGAAACAGAGTGGCTGAAACAGAGGGCAAGAAACAGAGGGGCTGAAACAGAGGGCGAGAAACAGAGGGGCTGAAACAGAGGGGCTGAAACAGAGGGGCGGAAACAGAGGGGCTGAAACAGAGAGCGAGAAACAGAGGGGCTGAAACAGAGGGGCGGAAACAGAGGGGCTGAAACAGAGGGTGAGAAACATAGTGGCTGAAACAAAGGGGCTGAAACAGTGGGGCTAAAATAGAGGGGCTGAAACAGAGGGCGAGAAATAGAGGGGCTGAAGCAGAGGGCGAGAAACCGGGAGGCTGAAACAGAGGGCGAGAAACAGAGGGGCTGAAACAGAGGGCGAGAAACAGAGGGGCTGAAACAGAGGTGCTGAAACAGAGGGGCTGAAACAGAGGGCGAGAAACAGAGGGGCTGAAACAGAGGGCGAGAAACAGAGGGGCTGAAACAGAGGGCGAGAAACAGAGGGGCTGAAACAGAGGGCGAGAAACAGAGGGGCTGAAACAGAGGGGCTGAATCAGAGGGGCTGAAACAGAGGGCGAGAAACAGAGGGGCTGAAACAGAGGGGCTGAAACAGAGTGGCTGAATCAGAGGGGCTGAAACAGAGAGCGAGAAACAGAGGGGCTGAAACAGAGGGGCTGAAACAGAGGGGCTGAAACAGAGGGGCTGAAACAGAGGGCGAGAAACAGAGAGGCTGAAACAGAGGGCGAGAAACAGAGGGGCTGAAACAGAGGGCAAGAAACAGAGGGGCTGAAACAGAGGGCGAGAAACAGAGGGGCTGAAACAGAGGGGCTGAAACAGAGGGGCTGAAACAGAGGGCGAGAAACAGAGGGGCTGAAACAGAGGGCGAGAAACAGAGGGGCTGAAACAGAGGGCGAGAAACAGAGGGCGAGAAACAGAGGGACTGAAACAGAGGGTCTGAAACAGAGGGGCTGAAACAGAGGGGCTGAAACAGAGGGCGAGAAACAGAGAGGCTGAAACAGAGGGCGAGAAACAGAGGGGCTGAAACAGAGGGCAAGAAACAGAGGGGCTGAAACAGAGGGCGAGAAACAGAGGGGCTGAAACAGAGGGGCTGAAACAGAGGGGCTGAAACAGAGGGGCTGAAACAGAGGGCGAGAAACAGAGGGGCTGAAACAGAGGGCGAGAAACAGAGGGGCTGAAACAGAGGGCGAGAAACAGAGGGCGAGAAACAGAGGGACTGAAACAGAGGGTCTGAAACAGAGGGGCTGAAACAGAGGGGCTGAAACAGAGGGCGAGAAACAGAGGGGCTGAAACAGAGGGCGAGAAACAGAGGGGCTGAAACAGAGGGCGAGAAACAGAGGGCGAGAAACAGAGGGACTGAAACAGAGGGTCTGAAACAGAGGGGCTGAAACAGAGGCCGAGAAACAGAGGGGCTGAAACGGAGGGCGAGAAACAGAGGGGCTGAAACAGAGGGCGAGAAACAGAGGGGCTGAAACAGAGGGGCTGAAACAGTGGGGCTGAAACAGAGGGGCTGAAACAGAGGGTGAGAAATAAAGGGGCTGAAACAGAGGGCGAGAAACAGAGGGGCTGAAACAGAGGGGCTGAAACAGAGGGGCTGAAACAGAGGGCAAGAAATAGAGGGGCTGAAAAAGAGGGCGAGAAACAGAGGGGCTGAAACAGAGGGTCTGAAACAGAGGGTGAGAAACAGAGGGGCTGAAACAGAGGGGCTGAAACAGAGGGTGAGAAACAGAGGGGCTGAAACAGAGGGCGAGAAACAGAGGGGCTGAAACAGAGGGGCAGAAACAGAGGGTGAGAAACAGAGGGGCTGAAACAGAGGGCGAGAAACAGAGGGGCTGAAACAGAGGGGCAGAAACAGAGGGGCTGAATCAGAGTGGCTGATTCAGAGGGTCTGAAACAGAGGGGCTGAATCAGAGGGGCGGAAACAGAGGGCGAGAAACAGAGGGGCAGAAACAGAGGGCAAGAAACAGAGGGGCTGAAACAGAGGGCGAGAAACAGACGGGCAGAAACAGAGAGCGAGAAACAGAGGGACTGAAACAGAGGGGCTGAAACAGAGAGCGCGAAACAGAGGGCGAGAAACAGAGGGGCTGAAACAGAGGGCGAGAAACAGAGGGGCTGAAACAGAGGGCGAGAAACAGAGGGGCTGAAACAGAGGGCGAGAAACAGACGGGCAGAAACAGAGGGCGAGAAACAGAGGGACTGAAACAAAGGGGCTGAAACAGAGAGCGCGAAACAGAGGGACTGAAACAGAGGGCGAGAAACAGAGGGGCTGAAAAAGCGGGCAAGAAACAGAGGGGCTGAAACAGAGGGCGAGAAACAGAGGGGCTGAAACAGAGGGCAAGAAACAGAGGGGCTGAAACAGAGTGGCTGAAACAGAGGGCGAGAAACAGAGGGGCTGAATCAGACAGGCTGAATCAGATGGGCTGAAACAGAGGGGCTGAAACCGGGGGCGAGAAACAGAGTGGCTGAAACAGAGGGCGAGAAACAGAGGGCGAGAAACAGAGGGGCTGAAAAAGTGGGGCTGAAAAAAAAGGGGCTGAAACAAAGCGCCTGATACAGTGGGCGAGAAACAGAGGGGCTGAAACAGAGGGCGAGAAACAGAGGAACTGAAACAGAGGGGCTGAAACAGTGGGGCTGAAACAGAGGGCGAGAAACAGAGAGGCTGAAACACAGGGCGAGAAACAGAGGGGCTGAAACAGAGGGCGAGAAACAGAGGGGCTGAAACAGAGGGACTGAAACAGAGGGGCTGAAACAGAGGGGCTGAAACAGAGGGCGAGAAACAGAGTGGCTGAAACAGAGAGCGAGAAACAGAGTGGCTGAAACAGAGGGCAAGAAACAGAGGGGCTGAAACAGAGGGCGAGAAACAGAGGGGCTGAAACAGAGGGGCTGAAACAGAGGGGCGGAAACAGAGGGGCTGAAACAGAGTGGCTGAAACAGAGGGGCTGAAACAGAGGGGCTGAAACAGAGGGCGAGAAACAGAGGGGCTGAAACAGAGGGCGAGAAACAGAGGGGCTGAAACAGAGGGCGAGAAACAGTGGGCGAGAAACAGAGGGACTGAAACAGAGGGTCTGAAACAGAGGGGCTGAAACAGAGGGCGAGAAACAGAGTGGCTGAAACAGAGGGTGAGAAACAGAGTGGCTGAAACAGAGGGCAAGAAACAGATGGGCTGAAACAGAGGGCGAGAAACAGAGGGGCTGAAACAGAGGGGCTGAAACAGAGGGGGGGAAACAGAGGGGCTGAAACAGAGAGCGAGAAACAGAGGGGCTGAAACAGAGGGGCGGAAACAGAGGGGCTGAAACAGAGGGTGAGAAACATAGTGGCTGAAACAAAGGGGCTGAAACAGTGGGGCTAAAATAGAGGGGCTGAAACAGAGGGCGAGAAATAGAGGGGCTGAAGCAGAGGGCGAGAAACCGGGAGGCTGAAACAGAGGGCGAGAAACAGAGGGGCTGAAACAGAGGGCGAGAAACAGAGGGGCTGAAACAGAGGTGCTGAAACAGAGGGGCTGAAACAGAGGGCGAGAAACAGAGGGGCTGAAACAGAGGTCGAGAAACAGAGGGGCTGAAACAGAGGGCGAGAAACAGAGGGGCTGAAACAGAGGGCGAGAAAGAGAGGGGCTGAAACAGAGGGGCTGAATCAGAGGGGCTGAAACAGAGGGCGAGAAACAGAGGGGCTGAAACAGAGGGCGAGAAACAGAGTGGCTGAATCAGAGGGGCTGAAACAGAGAGCGAGAAACAGAGGGGCTGAAACAGAGGGCCTGAAACAGAGGGGCTGAAACAGAGGGGCTGAAACAGAGGGGCTGAAACAGAGGGCGAGAAACAGAGAGGCTGAAACAGAGGGCAAGAAACAGAGGGGCTGAAACAGAGGGCGAGAAACAGAGGGGCTGAAACAGAGGGGCTGAAACAGAGGGGCTGAAACAGAGGGGCTGAAACAGAGGGCGAGAAACAGAGGGGCTGAAACAGAGGGCGAGAAACAGAGGGGCTGAAACAGAGGGCGAGAAACAGAGGGCGAGAAACAGAGGGACTGAAACAGAGGGTCTGAAACAGAGGGGCTGAAACAGAGGGGCTGAAACAGAGGGCGAGAAACAGAGAGGCTGAAACAGAGGGCGAGAAACAGAGGGGCTGAAACAGAGGGCAAGAAACAGAGGGGCTGAAACAGAGGGCGAGAAACAGAGGGGCTGAAACAGAGGGGCTGAAACAGAGGGGCTGAAACAGAGGGGCTGAAACAGAGGGCGAGAAACAGAGGGGCTGAAACAGAGGGCGAGAAAAAGAGGGGCTGAAACAGAGGGCGAGAAACAGAGGGCGAGAAACAGAGGGACTGAAACAGAGGGTCTGAAACAGAGGGGCTGAAACAGAGGGGCTGAAACAGAGGGCGAGAAACAGAGGGGCTGAAACAGAGGGGCTGAAACAGAGGGGGGGAAACAGAGGGGCTGAAACAGAGAGCGAGAAACAGAGGGGCTGAAACAGAGGGGCGGAAACAGAGGGGCTGAAACAGAGGGTGAGAAACATAGTGGCTGAAACAAAGGGGCTGAAACAGTGGGGCTAAAATAGAGGGGCTGAAACAGAGGGCGAGAAATAGAGGGGCTGAAGCAGAGGGCGAGAAACCGGGAGGCTGAAACAGAGGGCGAGAAACAGAGGGGCTGAAACAGAGGGCGAGAAACAGAGGGGCTGAAACAGAGGTGCTGAAACAGAGGGGCTGAAACAGAGGGCGAGAAACAGAGGGGCTGAAACAGAGGTCGAGAAACAGAGGGGCTGAAACAGAGGGCGAGAAACAGAGGGGCTGAAACAGAGGGCGAGAAAGAGAGGGGCTGAAACAGAGGGGCTGAATCAGAGGGGCTGAAACAGAGGGCGAGAAACAGAGGGGCTGAAACAGAGGGCGAGAAACAGAGTGGCTGAATCAGAGGGGCTGAAACAGAGAGCGAGAAACAGAGGGGCTGAAACAGAGGGCCTGAAACAGAGGGGCTGAAACAGAGGGGCTGAAACAGAGGGGCTGAAACAGAGGGCGAGAAACAGAGAGGCTGAAACAGAGGGCAAGAAACAGAGGGGCTGAAACAGAGGGCGAGAAACAGAGGGGCTGAAACAGAGGGGCTGAAACAGAGGGGCTGAAACAGAGGGGCTGAAACAGAGGGCGAGAAACAGAGGGGCTGAAACAGAGGGCGAGAAACAGAGGGGCTGAAACAGAGGGCGAGAAACAGAGGGCGAGAAACAGAGGGACTGAAACAGAGGGTCTGAAACAGAGGGGCTGAAACAGAGGGGCTGAAACAGAGGGCGAGAAACAGAGAGGCTGAAACAGAGGGCGAGAAACAGAGGGGCTGAAACAGAGGGCAAGAAACAGAGGGGCTGAAACAGAGGGCGAGAAACAGAGGGGCTGAAACAGAGGGGCTGAAACAGAGGGGCTGAAACAGAGGGGCTGAAACAGAGGGCGAGAAACAGAGGGGCTGAAACAGAGGGCGAGAAAAAGAGGGGCTGAAACAGAGGGCGAGAAACAGAGGGCGAGAAACAGAGGGACTGAAACAGAGGGTCTGAAACAGAGGGGCTGAAACAGAGGGGCTGAAACAGAGGGCGAGAAACAGAGGGGCTGAAACAGAGGGCGAGAAACAGAGGGGCTGAAACAGAGGGCGAGAAACAGAGGGCGAGAAACAGAGGGACTGAAACAGAGGGTCTGAAACAGAGGGGCTGAAACAGAGGCCGAGAAACAGAGGGGCTGAAACGGAGGGCGAGAAACAGAGGGGCTGAAACAGAGGGCGAGAAACAGAGGGGCTGAAACAGAGGGGCTGAAACAGTGGGGCTGAAACAGAGGGGCTGAAACAGAGGGTGAGAAATAAAGGGGCTGAAACAGAGGGCGAGAAACAGAGGGGCTGAAACAGAGGGCGAGAAACAGAGGGGCTGAAACAGAGGGCGAGAAACAGAGGGGCTGAAACAGAGGGGCTGAAACAGAGGGGCTGAAACAGAGGGCAAGAAATAGAGGGGCTGAAAAAGAGGGCGAGAAACAGAGGGGCTGAAACAGAGGGTGAGAAACAGAGGGGCTGAATCAGAGGGGCTGAAACAAATGCCGAGAAAAAGAGGGGCTGAAACAGAGGGCGAGAAACAGAGGGGCTGAAACAGAGGGGCAGAAACAGAGGGTGAGAAACAGAGGGGCTGAAACAGAGGGCGAGAAACAGAGGGGCTGAAACAGAGGGGCAGAAACAGAGGGGCTGAATCAGAGTGGCTGATTCAGAGGGTCTGAAACAGAGGGGCTGAATCAGAGGGGCGGAAACAGAGGGCGAGAAACAGAGGGGCAGAAACAGAGGGCAAGAAACAGAGGGGCTGAAACAGAGGGCGAGAAACAGACGGGCAGAAACAGAGAGCGAGAAACAGAGGGACTGAAACAGAGGGGCTGAAACAGAGAGCGCGAAACAGAGGGCGAGAAACAGAGGGGCTGAAACAGAGGGGGAGAAACAGAGGGGCTGAAACAGAGGGCGAGAAACAGAGGGGCTGAAACAGAGGGCGAGAAACAGACGGGCAGAAACAGAGGGCGAGAAACAGAGGGACTGAAACAAAGGGGCTGAAACAGAGAGCGCGAAACAGAGGGACTGAAACAGAGGGCGAGAAACAGAGGGGCTGAAAAAGCGGGCAAGAAACAGAGGGGCTGAAACAGAGGGCGAGAAACAGAGGGGCTGAAACAGAGGGCAAGAAACAGAGGGGCTGAAACAGAGTGGCTGAAACAGAGGGCGAGAAACAGAGGGGCTGAATCAGACAGGCTGAATCAGATGGGCTGAAACAGAGGGGCTGAAACCGGGGGCGAGAAACAGAGTGGCTGAAACAGAGGGCGAGAAACAGAGGGCGAGAAACAGAGGGGCTGAAAAAGTGGGGCTGAAAAAAAAGGGGCTGAAACAAAGCGCCTGATACAGAGGGCGAGAAACAGAGCGGCTGAAACAGAGGGCGAGAAACAGAGGAACTGAAACAGAGGGGCTGAAACAGTGGGGCTGAAACAGAGGGCGAGAAACAGAGGAACTGAAACAGAGGGGCTGAAACAGTGGGGCTGAAACAGAGGGCGAGAAACAGAGAGGCTGAAACACAGGGCGAGAAACAGAGGGGCTGAAACAGAGGGCGAGAAACAGAGGGGCTGAAACAGAGGGACTGAAACAGAGGGGCTGAAACAGAGGGGCTGAAACAGAGGGCGAGAAACAGAGTGGCTGAAACAGAGAGCGAGAAACAGAGTGGCTGAAACAGAGGGCAAGAAACAGAGGGGCTGAAACAGAGGGCGAGAAACAGAGGGGCTGAAACAGAGGGGCTGAAACAGAGGGGCGGAAACAGAGGGGCTGAAACAGAGTGGCTGAAACAGAGGGGCTGAAACAGAGGGGCTGAAACAGAGGGCGAGAAACAGAGGGGCTGAAACAGAGGGCGAGAAACAGAGGGGCTGAAACAGAGGGCGAGAAACAGTGGGCGAGAAACAGAGGGACTGAAACAGAGGGTCTGAAACAGAGGGGCTGAAACAGAGGGCGAGAAACAGAGTGGCTGAAACAGAGGGCGAGAAACAGAGTGGCTGAAACAGAGGGCAAGAAACAGAGGGGCTGAAACAGAGGGCGAGAAACAGAGGGGCTGAAACAGAGGGGCTGAAACAGAGGGGGGGAAACAGAGGGGCTGAAACAGAGAGCGAGAAACAGAGGGGCTGAAACAGAGGGGCGGAAACAGAGGGGCTGAAACAGAGGGTGAGAAACATAGTGGCTGAAACAAAGGGGCTGAAACAGTGGGGCTAAAATAGAGGGGCTGAAACAGAGGGCGAGAAATAGAGGGGCTGAAGCAGAGGGCGAGAAACCGGGAGGCTGAAACAGAGGGCGAGAAACAGAGGGGCTGAAACAGAGGGCGAGAAACAGAGGGGCTGAAACAGAGGGGCTGAAACAGAGGGGCTGAAACAGAGGGCGAGAAACAGAGGGGCTGAAACAGAGGTCGAGAAACAGAGGGGCTGAAACAGAGGGCGAGAAACAGAGGGGCTGAAACAGAGGGCGAGAAAGAGAGGGGCTGAAACAGAGGGGCTGAATCAGAGGGGCTGAAACAGAGGGCGAGAAACAGAGGGGCTGAAACAGAGGGCGAGAAACAGAGGGGCTGAATCAGAGGGGCTGAAACAGAGAGCGAGAAACAGAGGGGCTGAAACAGAGGGGCTGAAACAGAGGGGCTGAAACAGAGGGGCTGAAACAGAGGGCGAGAAACAGAGAGGCTGAAACAGAGGGCGAGAAACAGAGTGGCTGAAACAGAGGGTAAGAAACAGAGGGTCTCAAACAGAGGGCGAGAAACAGAGGGGCTGAAACAGAGGGTAAGAAACAGAGGGTCTCAAACAGAGGGCGAGAAACAGAGGGGCTGAAACAGAGGGCGAGAAACAGAGGGGCTGAAACAGAGGGGCTGAAACAGTGGGGCTGAAACAGAGGGGCTGAAACAGAGGGTGAGAAATAAAGGGGCTGAAACAGAGGGCGAGAAACAGAGGGGCTGAAACAGAGGGCGAGAAACAGAGGGGCTGAAACAGAGGGCGAGAAACAGAGGGGCTGAAACAGAGGGCGAGAAACAGAGGGGCTGAAACAGAGGGCAAGAAATAGAGGGGCTGAAAAAGAGGGCGAGAAACAGAGGGGCTGAAACAGAGGGTGAGAAACAGCGGGGCTGAATCAGAGGGGCTGAAACAAATGCCGAGAAACAGAGGGGCTGAAACAGAGGGCGAGAAACAGAGGGGCTGAAACAGAGGGGCTGAAACAGAGGGTGAGAAACAGAGGTGCTGAAACAGAGGGCGAGAAACAGAGGGGCTGAAACAGAGGGGCAGAAACAGAGGGGCTGAATCAGAGTGGCTGATTCAGAGGGTCTGAAACAGAGGGGCGGAATCAGAGGGGCGGAAACAGAGGGCGAGAAACAGAGGGGCAGAAACAGAGGGCAAGAAACAGAGGGGCTGAAACAGAGGGCGAGAAACAGACGGGCAGAAACAGAGAGCGAGAAACAGAGGGACTGAAACAGAGGGGCTGAAACAGAGAGCGCGAAACAGAGGGACTGAAACAGAGGGCGAGAAACAGAGGGGCTGAAACAGAGGGCGAGAAACAGAGGGGCTGAAACAGAGGGCGAGAAACAGACGGGCAGAAACAGAGGGCGAGAAACAGAGGGACTGAAACAAAGGGGCTGAAACAGAGAGCGCGAAACAGAGGGACTGAAACAGAGGGCGAGAAACAGAGGGGCTGAAACAGCGGGCAAGAAACAGAGGGGCTGAAACAGAGGGCGAGAAACAGAGGGGCTGAAACAGAGGGCAAGAAACAGAGGGGCTGAAACAGAGTGGCTGAAACAGAGGGCGAGAAACAGAGGGGCTGAATCAGACAGGCTGAATCAGATGGGCTGAAACAGAGGGGCTGAAACAGAGGGCGAGAAACAGAGTGGCTGAAACAGAGGGCGAGAAACAGAGGGCGAGAAACAGAGGGGCTGAAAAAGTGGGGCTGAAAAAAAATGGGCTGAAACATAGCGCCTGATACTGACGGCGAGAAACAGAGGGGCTGAAACAGAGGGCGAGAAACAGAGGGGCTGAAACAGAGGTGCTGAAACAGTGGGGCTGAAACAGAGGGCGAGAAACAGAGAGGCTGAAACACAGGGCGAGAAACAGAGGGGCTGAAACAGAGGGCGAGAAACAGAGGGGCTGAAACAGAGGGACTGAAACAGAGGGGCTGAAACAGAGGGGCTGAAACAGAGGGCGAGAAACAGAGTGGCTGAAACAGAGGGTGAGAAACAGAGGGGCTGAATCAGAGGGGCTGAAACAAATGCCGAGAAAAAGAGGGGCTGAAACAGAGGGCGAGAAACAGAGGGGCTGAAACAGAGGGGCTGAAACAGAGGGTGAGAAACAGAGGGGCTGAAACAGAGGGCGAGAAACAGAGGGGCTGAATCAGAGGGGCAGAAACAGAGGGGCTGAATCAGAGTGGCTGATTCAGAGGGTCTGAAACAGAGGGGCTGAATCAGAGGGGCGGAAACAGAGGGCGAGAAACAGAGGGGCAGAAACAGAGAGCAAGAAACAGAGGTGCTGAAACAGAGGGCGAGAAACAGACGGGCAGAAACAGAGGGCGAGAAACAGAGGGGCTGAAACAGAGGGCGAGAAACAGACGGGCAGAAACAGAGGGCGAGAAACAGAGGGACTGAAACAAAGGGGCTGAAACAGAGAGCGCGAAACAGAGGGACTGAAACAGAGGGCGAGAAACAGAGGGGCTGAAAAAGCGGGCAAGAAACAGAGGGGCTGAAACAGAGGGCGAGAAACAGAGGGGCTGAAACAGAGGGCAAGAAACAGAGGGGCTGAAACAGAGTGGCTGAAACAGAGGGCGAGAAACAGAGGGGCTGAATCAGACAGGCTGAATCAGATGGGCTGAAACAGAGGGGCTGAAACCGGGGGCGAGAAACAGAGTGGCTGAAACAGAGGGCGAGAAACAGAGGGCGAGAAACAGAGGGGCTGAAAAAGTGGGGCTGAAAAAAAAGGGGCTTAAACAAAGCGCCTGATACAGAGGGCGAGAAACAGAGGGGCTGAAACAGAGGGCGAGAAACAGAGGAACTGAAACAGAGGGGCTGAAACAGTGGGGCTGAAACAGAGGGCGAGAAACAGAGAGGCTGAAACACAGGGCGAGAAACAGAGGGGCTGAAACAGAGGGCGAGAAACAGAGGGGCTGAAACAGAGGGACTGAAACAGAGGGGCTGAAACAGAGGGGCTGAAACAGAGGGCGAGAAACAGAGTGGCTGAAACAGAGAGCGAGAAACAGAGTGGCTGAAACAGAGGGCAAGAAACAGAGGGGCTGAAACAGAGGGCGAGAAACAGAGGGGCTGAAACAGAGGGGCTGAAACAGAGGGGTGGAAACAGAGGGGCTGAAACAGAGTGGCTGAAACAGAGGGGCTGAAACAGAGGGGCTGAAACAGAGGGCGAGAAACAGAGGGGCTGAAACAGAGGGTGAGAAACAGAGGGGCTGAAACAGAGGGCGAGAAACAGTGGGCGAGAAACAGAGGGACTGAAACAGAGGGTCTGAAACAGAGGGGCTGAAACAGAGGGCGAGAAACAGAGTGGCTGAAACAGAGGGCGAGAAACAGAGTGGCTGAAACAGAGGGCAAGAAACAGAGGGGCTGAAACAGAGGGCGAGAAACAGAGGGGCTGAAACAGAGGGGCTGAAACAGAGGGGCGGAAACAGAGGGGCTGAAACAGAGAGCGAGAAACAGAGGGGCTGAAACAGAGGGGCGGAAACAGAGGGGCTGAAACAGAGGGTGAGAAACATAGTGGCTGAAACAAAGGGGCTGAAACAGTGGGGCTAAAATAGAGGGGCTGAAACAGAGGGCGAGAAATAGAGGGGCTGAAGCAGAGGGCGAGAAACCGGGAGGCTGAAACAGAGGGCGAGAAACAGAGGGGCTGAAACAGAGGTGCTGAAACAGAGGGGCTGAAACAGAGGGCGAGAAACAGAGGGGCTGAAACAGAGGGCGAGAAACAGAGGGGCTGAAACAGAGGGCGAGAAACAGAGGGGCTGAAACAGAGGGCGAGAAACAGAGGGGCTGAAACAGAGGGGCTGAATCAGAGGGGCTGAAACAGAGGGCGAGAAACAGAGGGGCTGAAACAGAGGGCGAGAAACAGAGGGGCTGAATCAGAGGGGCTGAAACAGAGAGCGAGAAACAGAGGGGCTGAAACAGAGGGGCTGAAACAGAGGGGCTGAAACAGAGGGGCTGAAACAGAGGGCGAGAAACAGAGAGGCTGAAACAGAGGGCGAGAAACAGAGTGGCTGAAACAGAGGGTAAGAAACAGAGGGTCTCAAACAGAGGGCGAGAAACAGAGGGGCTGAAACAGAGGGTAAGAAACAGAGGGTCTCAAACAGAGGGCGAGAAACAGAGGGGCTGAAACAGAGGGCGAGAAACAGAGGGGCTGAAACAGAGGGGCTGAAACAGTGGGGCTGAAACAGAGGGGCTGAAACAGAGGGTGAGAAATAAAGGGGCTGAAACAGAGGGCGAGAAACAGAGGGGCTGAAACAGAGGGCGAGAAACAGAGGGGCTGAAACAGAGGGCGAGAAACAGAGGGGCTGAAACAGAGGGGCTGAAACAGAGGGGCTGAAACAGAGGGCAAGAAATAGAGGGGCTGAAAAAGAGGGCGAGAAACAGAGGGGCTGAAACAGAGGGTGAGAAACAGAGGGGCTGAATCAGAGGGGCTGAAACAAATGCCGAGAAACAGAGGGGCTGAAACAGAGGGCGAGAAACAGAGGGGCTGAAACAGAGGGGCTGAAACAGAGTGTGAGAAACAGAGGTGCTGAAACAGAGGGCGAGAAACAGAGGGGCTGAAACAGAGGGGCAGAAACAGAGGGGCTGAATCAGAGTGGCTGATTCAGAGGGTCTGAAACAGAGGGGCGGAATCAGAGGGGCGGAAACAGAGGGCGAGAAACAGAGGGGCAGAAACAGAGGGCAAGAAACAGAGGGGCTGAAACAGAGGGCGAGAAACAGACAGGCAGAAACAGAGAGCAAGAAACAGAGGGACTGAAACAGAGGGGCTGAAACAGAGAGCGCGAAACAGAGGGACTGAAACAGAGGGCGAGAAACAGAGGGGCTGAAACAGAGGGCGAGAAACAGAGGGGCTGAAACAGAGGGCGAGAAACAGACGGGCAGAAACAGAGGGCGAGAAACAGAGGGACTGAAACAAAGGGGCTGAAACAGAGAGCGCGAAACAGAGGGACTGAAACAGAGGGCGAGAAACAGAGGGGCTGAAACAGCGGGCAAGAAACAGAGGGGCTGAAACAGAGGGCGAGAAACAGAGGGGCTGAAACAGAGGGCAAGAAACAGAGGGGCTGAAACAGAGTGGCTGAAACAGAGGGCGAGAAACAGAGGGGCTGAATCAGACAGGCTGAATCAGATGGGCTGAAACAGAGGGGCTGAAACAGAGGGCGAGAAACAGAGTGGCTGAAACAGAGGGCGAGAAACAGAGGGCGAGAAACAGAGGGGCTGAAAAAGTGGGGCTGAAAAAAAATGGGCTGAAACATAGCGCCTGATACTGACGGCGAGAAACAGAGGGGCTGAAACAGAGGGCGAGAAACAGAGGGGCTGAAACAGAGGTGCTGAAACAGTGGGGCTGAAACAGAGGGCGAGAAACAGAGAGGCTGAAACACAGGGCGAGAAACAGAGGGGCTGAAACAGGGGGCGAGAAACAGAGGGGCTGAAACAGAGGGCAAGAAACAGAGGGGCTGAAACAGAGGGCGAGAAACAGAGTGGCTGAAACAGAGGGGCTGAAACAGAGGGGCTGGATCAGAGTGGCTGATTCAGAGGGTCTGAAACAGAGGGGCTGAATCAGAGGGGCGGAAACAGAGGGCGAGAAACAGAGGGGCAAAAACAGAGGGCAAGAAACAGAGGGGCTGAAACAGAGGGCGAGAAACAGACGGGCAGAAACAGAGAGCGAGAAACAGAGGGACTGAAACAGAGGGGCTGAAACAGAGAGCGCGAAACAGTGGGACTGAAACAGAGGGCGAGAAACAGAGGGGCTGAAACAGAGGGCGAGAAACAGAGGGGCTGAAACAGAGGGCGAGAAACAGAGGGAATGAAACAAAGGGGCTGAAACAGAGAGCGCGAAACAGAGGGACTGAAACAGAGGGCGAGAAACAGAGGGGCTGAAACAGAGGGCCAGAAACAGAGGGGCTGAAACAGAGGGCCAGAAACAGAGGGGCTGAAACAGAGGGCGAGAAACAGAGGGGCTGACACAGAGGGGCTGAAACAGAGAGCGCGAAACAGAGGGACTGAAACAGAGGGCGAGAAACAGAGGGGCTGAAACAGAGGGCCAGAAACAGAGGGGCTGAAACAGAGGGCGAGAAACAGAGGGGCTGAAACAGAGGGCGAGAAACAGAGGGGCTGACACAGAGGGGCTGAAACAGAGGGGCTGAAACAGAGGGCGAGAATCAGAGGGGCTGAAACAGAGGGCGAGAAACAGAGGGGCTGAATCAGAGGGGCTGAAACAGAAGGCGAGAAACAGAGGGGCTGAAACAGAGGGCGAGAAACAGAGGGGCAGAAACAGAGGGCGAGAAACAGAGGGGCTGAAACAGAGGGGCTGAAACAGAGGGGCTGAAACAGAGGGCAAGAAACAGAGGGGCTGAAACAGAGGGCGAGAAACAGAGGGGCTGAAACAGAGGGGCTGAAACAGAGGGGCTGAAACAGAGGGCGAGAAACAGAGGGGCTGAAACAAAGGGCGAGAAACAGAGGGGCTGAAACAGAGGGGCAGAAACAGAGGGGCTGAAACAGAGGGGCTGAATCGGAGGGGCTGAAACAGAGGGGCTGAAACAGAGGGGCTGAAACAGAGGGCAAGAAACAGAGGGGCTGAAACAGAGGGGCTGAAACAGAGGGGCAGAAACAGAGTGCTAGAAACAGAGGGGCTGAAACAGAGGGGCTGAAACAGAGGGCGAGAAACAGAGGGGCTGAATCAGAGGGGCTGAATCAGAGGGGCTGAAACAGAGGGGCTGAAACAGAGGGCGAGAAACTAAGGGACTGAATCAGAGGGGCTGAAACAGAGGGGCTGAAACAGACGGGCTGAAACAGAGGGGCTGAAACAGAGGGCGAGAAACAGAGGGGCTGAAACAGAGGGCGAGAAACAGAGTGGCTGAAACAGAGGGTCTGAAACAGAGGGGCTGAAACAGAGGGCGAGAAAGAGAGGGGCTGAAACAGAGGGGCTGAAACAGAGGGGCTGAAACAGAGGTCGAGAAACAGAGGGTCTGAAACAGAGGGCGAGAAACAGAGGGGCTGAAACAGAGGGCGAGAAACAGAGGGGCTGAAACAGAGGGCGAGAAACAGAGGGGCTGAAACAGAGGGGCTGAAACAGAGAGCGAGAAACAGAGGGGCTGAAACAGAGGGGCTGAAACAGAGGGCGAGAAACAGAGGGGCTGAATCAGAGGGGCTGAAACAGAAGGCGAGAAACAGAGGGGCTGAAACAGAGGGCGAGAAACAGAGGGGCAGAAACAGAGGGCGAGAAACAGAGGGGCTTAAACAGAGGGGCTGAAACAGAGGGGCTGAAACAGAGGGCAAGAAACAGAGGGGCTGAAACAGAGGGCGAGAAACAGAGCGGCTGAAACAGAGGGGCTGAAACAGAGGGGCTGAAACAGAGGGCGAGAAACAGAGGGGCTGAAACAAAGGGCGAGAAACAGAGGGGCTGAAACAGAGGGGCAGAAACAGAGGGGCTGAAACAGAGGGGCTGAATCGGAGGGGCTGAAACAGAGGGGCTGAAACAGAGGGGCTGAAACAGAGGGCAAGAAACAGAGGGCGAGAAACAGAGGGGCTGAAACAGAGGGGCAGAAACAGAGGGCGAGAAACAGAGGGGCTGAAACAGAGGGGCTGAAACAGAGGGCGAGAAACAGAGGGGCTGAATCAGAGGGGCTGAATCAGAGGGGCTGAAACAGAGGGGCTGAAACAGAGGGCGAGAAACTAAGGGACTGAATCAGAGGGGCTGAAACAGAGGGGCTGAAACAGACGGGCTGAAACAGAGGGGCTGAAACAGAGGGCGAGAAACAGAGGGGCTGAAACAGAGGGCGAGAAACAGAGTGGCTGAAACAGAGGGTCTGAAACAGAGGGGCTGAATCAGAGGGGCGGAAACAGAGGTCGAGAAACAGAGGGGCAGAAACAGAGGGCAAGAAACAGAGGGGCTGAAACAGAGGGCGAGAAACAGACGGGCAGAAACAGAGAGCGAGAAACAGAGGGACTGAAACAGAGGGGCTGAAACAGAGAGCGCGAAACAGAGGGACTGAAACAGAGGGCGAGAAACAGAGGGGCTGAAACAGAGGGCGAGAAACAGAGTGGCTGAAACAGAGGGTCTGAAACAGAGGGGCTGAAACAGAGGGCGAGAAAGAGAGGGGCTGAAACAGAGGGGTTGAAACAGAGGGGCTGAAACAGAGGGCGAGAAACAGAGGGGCTGAAACAGAGGGCGAGAAACAGAGGGGCTGAAACAAAGGGCGAGAAACAGAGGGGCTGAAACAGAGGGCGAGAAACAGAGGGGCTGAAACAGAGGGGCTGAAACAGAGAGCGAGAAACAGAGGGGCTGAAACAGAGGGGCTGAAACAGAGGGCGAGAAACAGAGGGGCTGAATCAGAGGGGCTGAAACAGAAGGCGAGAAACAGAGGGGCTGAAACAGAGTGCGAGAAACAAAGGGGCTGAATCAGAGGAGCTGAAACAGAGGGCGAGAAACAGAGGGGCTGAAACAGAGGGCGAGAAACAGTGGGACTGAAACAGAGGGCGAGAAACAGAGGGGCTGAAACAGAGGGCGAGAAACAGAGGGGCTGAAACAGAGGGCGAGAAACAGAGGGGCTCAAACAGAGGGGCTGAAACAGAGGGTTGAAACAGAGAGCGAGAAACAGAGGGGCTGAAACAGAGGGCCAGAAACAGAGGGCGAGAAACAGAGGGACTGAAACAGTGGGGCTGAAACAGAGGGGCTGATACAGAGGGCGAGAAACAGAGCGGCTGAAACAGAGGGCGAGAAACAGAGGGGCTGAAACAAAGGGGCTGAAACAGTGGGGCTAAAACAGAGGGGCTGAAACAGAGGGCGAGAAATAGAGGGGCTGAAACAGAGGGCGAGAAACAGAGGGGCTGAAACAGAGGGCGAGAAACAGAGGGGCTGAAACAGAAGGCGAGAAACAGAGGGGCTGAAACAGAGGGGCTGAAACAGAGGGCGAGAAACAGAGGGTCTGAAACAGAGGGCGAGAAACAGAGGGGCTGAAACAGAGGGCGAGAAACAGAGGGTCTGAATCAGAGGGGCTGAAACAGAGGGCGAGAAACAGAGGGGCTGAAACAGAGAGCGAGAAACAGAGGGGCTGAAACAGAGGATCTGAAACAGAGGGTGAGAAACAGAGGGGCTGAAACAGAGGGCGAGAAACAGAGGGGCTGAAACAGAGGGGCTGAAACAGAGGGGCTGAATCAGAGGGGCTGATTCAGAGGGGCTGAAACAGAGGGGCTTAATCAGAGGGGCTGAAACAGAGGGCGAGAAACAGAGGGGCTGAAACAGAGGGCGAGAAACAGAGGGGCAGAACAGAGGGCGAGAAACAGAGGAGCTGAAACAGAGGGGCTGAAACAGAGAGCGCGAAACAGAGGGGCTGAAACAGATGGCGAGAAACAGAGGGACTGAAACAGAGGTCGAGAAACAGAGGGGCTGAAACAGAGGGCAAGAAACAGAGGGGCTGAAACAGAGTGGCTGAAACAAGGGCTGAAACAGAGGGGCAGAAACAGCGGGCGAGAAACAGAGGGGCTGAATCATGAGGGGCTGAATTAGAAGGGCTGAAACAGAGGGCGAGAAACAGAGGGGCTGAAACAGAGGGCGAGAAACAGACGGGCAGAAACAGAGGGGCTGAAACAGAGGGGCTGAAACAGAGGGCGAGAAACAGACGGGCAGAAACAGAGAGCGAGAAACACAGGGACTGAAACAGAGGGGCTGAAACAGAGGGTTGAAAGAGAGAGCGAGAAACAGAGGGGCTGAAACAGAGGGCCAGAAACAGAGGGCGAGAAACAGAGGGACTGAAACAGTGGGGCTGAAACAGAGGGGCTGATACAGAGGGCGAGAAACAGAGCGGCTGAAACAGAGGGCGAGAAACAGAGGGGCTGAAACAAAGGGGCTGAAACAGTAGGGCTAAAACAGAGTGGCTGAAACAGAGGGCGAGAAATAGAGGGGCTGAAACAGAGGGCGAGAAACAGAGGGGCTGAAACAGAGGGCGAGAAACAGAGGGGCTGAAACAGAGGGCGAGAAACAGAGGGGCTGAATCAGAGGGGCTGAAACAGAGGGTGAGAAACAGAGGGGCTGAAACAGAGGGCGAGAAACAGAGGGGCTGAAACAGAGGGCGAGAAACAGAGTGGCTGAAACAGATGGGCTGAAACAGAGGGGCTGAAAAAGAGGGCGAAAAACAGAGGGGCTGAAACAGAGGGCGAGAAACAGAGGGGCTGAATCAGTGGGCTAAATCAGAGGGGCTGAATCAGAGCGGCTGAAACAGAGGGGCTGAATCAGAGGGGCTGAAACAGAGGGCGAGAAACAGATGGGCTGAAACAGAGGGCAAGAAACAGAGGGGCTGAAACAGAAGGGCTGAAACAGAGGGCGAGAAACAGAGGGGCTGAATCAGAGGGGCTAAATCAGAGGGGCTGAATCAGAGGGGTTGAAACAGAGGGTTGAATCAGAGGGGCTGAAACAGAGGGCGAGAAACAGAGTGGCTGAAACAGAGGGCGAGAAACAGAGTGGCTGAAACAGAGGGCAAGAAACAGAGGGGCTGAAACAGAGGGCGAGAAACAGAGGGGCTGAAACAGTGGGCCAGAAACAGAGTGGCTGAAACAGAGGGCGAGAAACAGAGTGGCTGAAACAGAGGGCAAGAAACAGAGGGGCTGAAACAGAGGGCGAGAAACAGAGGGGCTGAAACAGAGGGGCTGAAACAGAGGGGCGGAAACAGAGGGGCTGAAACAGAGAGCGAGAAACAGAGGGGCTGAAACAGAGGGGCGGAAACAGAGGGGCTGAAACAGAGGGCGAGAAATATAGTGGCTGAAACAAAGGGGCTGAAACAGTGGGGCTACAATAGAGGGGCTGAAACAGAGGGCGAGAAATAGAGGGGCTGAAACAGAGGGCGAGAAACGGAGGGGCTGAAACAGAGGGGATGAAACAGAGGGCGAGAAACAGAGGGGCTGAAACAGAGGGGCTGAAACAGAGGGGTTGAAACAGAGGGCGAGAAACAGAGGGGCTGAAACAGAGGGCGAGAAACAGAGGGGCTGAAACAGAGGGCGAGAAACAGAGGGGCTGAAACAGAGGGCGAGAAACAGAGGGGCTGAAACAGAGGGGCTGAAACAGAGAGGCTGAAACAGAGGGCGAGAAACAGAGGGGCTGAAACAGAGGGCGAGAAACAGAGGGGCAGAAACAGAGGGGCTGAAACAGAGGGCGAGAAACAGAGGGGCTGAAACAGAGGGGCTGAAACAGAGGGGCTGAAACAGAGGGCGAGAAACAGAGAGGCTGAAACAGAGGGCGAGAAACAGAGTGGCTGAAACAGAGGACAAGAAACAGAGGGGCTGAAACAGAGGGCGAGAAACAGAGGGGCTCAAACAGAGGGGCTGAAACAGAGGGTTGAAACAGAGAGCGAGAAACAGAGGGGCTGAAACAGAGGGCGAGAAACAGAGAGGCTGAAACAGAGGGCGAGAAACAGATGGGCTGAAACAGAGGGCGAGAAACAGAGGGGCAGAAACAGAGGGGCTGAAACAGAGGGCGAGAAACAGAGGGGCTGAAACAGAGGGGCTGAAACAGAGGGGCTGAAACAGAGGGCGAGAAACAGAGAGGCTGAAACAGAGGGCGAGAAACAGAGTGGCTGAAACAGAGGACAAGAAACAGAGGGGCTGAAACAGAGGGCGAGAAACAGAGGGGCTCAAACAGAGGGGCTGAAACAGAGGGTTGAAACAGAGAGCGAGAAACAGAGGGGCTGAAACAGAGGGCCAGAAACAGAGGGCGAGAAACAGAGGGACTGAAACAGTGGGGCTGAAACAGAGGGGTTGATACAGAGGGCGAGAAACAGAGCGGCTGAAACAGAGGGCGAGAAACAGAGGGGCTGAAACAAAGGGGCTGAAACAGTTGGGCTAAAACAGAGGGGCTGAAACAGAGGGCGAGAAATAGAGGGGCTGAAACAGAGGGCGAGAAACAGAGGGGCTGAAACAGAGGGCGAGAAACAGAGGGGCTGAAACAGAAGGCGAGAAACAGAGGGGCTGAAACAGAGGGGCTGAAACAGAGGGTCTGAAACAGAGGGCGAGAAACAGAGGGGCTGAAACAGAGGGCGAGAAACAGAGGGTCTGAATCAGAGGGGCTGAAACAGAGGGCGAGAAACAGAGGGGCTGAAACAGAGAGCGAGAAACAGAGGGGCTGAAACAGAGGATCTGAAACAGAGGGTGAGAAACAGAGGGGCTGAAACAGAGGGCGAGAAACAGAGGGGCTGAAACAGAGGGGCTGAAACAGAGGGGCTGAATCAGAGGGGCTGATTCAGAGGGGCTGAAACAGAGGCGCTTAATCAGAGGGGCTGAAACAGAGGGCGAGAAACAGAGGGGCTGAAACAGAGGGCGAGAAACAGAGGGGCAGAACAGAGGGCGAGAAACAGAGGAGCTGAAACAGAGGGGCTGAAACAGAGAGCGCGAAACAGAGGGGCTGAAACAGATGGCGAGAAACAGAGGGACTGAAACAGAGGTCGAGAAACAGAGGGGCTGAAACAGAGGGCAAGAAACAGAGGGGCTGAAACAGAGTGGCTGAAACAAGGGCTGAAACAGAGGGGCAGAAACAGCGGGCGAGAAACAGAGGGGCTGAATCATGAGGGGCTGAATTAGAAGGGCTGAAACAGAGGGCGAGAAACAGAGGGGCTGAAACAGAGGGCGAGAAACAGACGGGCAGAAACAGAGGGGCTGAAACAGAGGGGCTGAAACAGAGGGCGAGAAACAGACGGGCAGAAACAGAGAGCGAGAAACACAGAGACTGAAACAGAGGGGCTGAAACAGAGGGTTGAAAGAGAGAGCGAGAAACAGAGGGGCTGAAACAGAGGGCCAGAAACAGAGGGCGAGAAACAGAGGGACTGAAACAGTGGGGCTGAAACAGAGGGGCTGATACAGAGGGCGAGAAACAGAGCGGCTGAAACAGAGGGCGAGAAACAGAGGGGCTGAAACAAAGGGGCTGAAACAGTAGGGCTAAAACAGAGTGGCTGAAACAGAGGGCGAGAAATAGAGGGGCTGAAACAGAGGGCGAGAAACAGAGGGGCTGAAACAGAGGGCGAGAAACAGAGGGGCTGAAACAGAAGGCGAGAAACAGAGGGGCTGAAACAGAGGGCGAGAAACAGAGGGGCTGAAACAGAGGGCGAGAAACAGAGGGGCTGAAACAGAGGGCAAGAAACAGAGGGGCTGAAACAGAGTGGCTGAAACAGAGGGCGAGAAACAGAGGGGCTGAATCAGACAGGCTGAATCAGATGGGCTGAAACAGAGGGGCTGAAACAGAGGGTGAGAAACAAAGGGGCTGAAACAGCGGGCGAGAAACAGAGGGCAAGAAACAGAGGGGCTGAAACAGAGGGGCTGAAACAGAGGGGCTGAAACAGAGGGCGAGAAACAGAGGGGCTGAATCAGAGGGGCTGAATCAGAGGGACTGAAACAGAGGGGCTGAAACAGAAGGCGAGAAACAAAGGGGCTGAAACAGCGGGCGAGAAACAGAGGGCGAGAAACAGAGTGTCTGAATCAGAGGGGCTGAAACAGAGGGCGAGAAACAGAGGGGCTGAAACAGAGGGCGAGAAACAGAAGGGCTGAAACAGAGGGGCTGAAACAGAGGGGCTGAAACAGAGGGGCTGAATCCGAGGGCAAGAAACAGAGAGGCTGAAACAGAGGGCGAGAAACAGAGGGGCTGAAACAGAGGGCGAGAAACAGAGGGGTTGAAACAGAGGGGCTGAAACAGTGGGGCTGAAACAGAGGGCGAGAAACAGAGAGGCTGAAACACAGGGCGAGAAACAGAGGTGCTGAAACAGAGGGCGAGAACCAGAGGGGCTGAAACAGAGGGACTGAAACAGAGGGGCTGAAACAGAGGTGCTGAAACAGAGGGCGAGAAACAGAGTGGCTGAAACAGAGGGCGAGAAACAGAGTGGCTGAAACAGAGGGCAAGAAACAGAGGGGCTGAAACAGAGGGCGAGAAACAGAGGGGCTGAAACAGTGTGCCAGAAACAGAGTGGCTGAAACAGAGGGCGAGAAACAGAGTGGCTGAAACAGAGGGCAAGAAACAGAGGGGCTGAAACAGAGGGCGAGAAACAGAGGGGCTGAAACAGAGGGGCTGAAACAGAGGGGTGGAAACAGAGGGGCTGAAACAGAGAGCGAGAAACAGAGGGGCTGAAACAGAGGGGCGGAAACAGAGGGGCTGAAACAGAGGGCGAGAAACATAGTGGCTGAAACAAAGGGGCTGAAACAGTGGGGCTACAATAGAGGGGCTGAAACAGAGGGCGAGAAATAGAGGGGCTGAAACAGAGGGCGAGAAACGGAGGGGCTGAAACAGAGGGGATGAAACAGAGGGCGAGAAACAGAGGGGCTGAAACAGAGGGGCTGAAACAGAGGGGTTGAAACAGAGGGCGAGAAACAGAGGGGCTGAAACAGAGGGCGAGAAACAGAGGGGCTGAAACAGAGGGCGAGAAACAGAGGGGCTGAAACAGAGGGCGAGAAACAGAGGGGCTGAAACAGAGGGGCTGAAACAGAGAGGCTGAAACAGAGGGCGAGAAACAGAGGGGCTGGAACAGTGGGCGAGAAACAGAGGGGCAGAAACAGAGGGGCTGAAACAGAGGGCGAGAAACAGAGGGGCTGAAACAGAGGGGCTGAAACAGAGGGGCTGAAACAGAGGGCGAGAAACAGAGAGGCTGAAACAGAGGGCGAGAAACAGAGTGGCTGAAACAGAGGACAAGAAACAGAGGGGCTGAAACAGAGGGCGAGAAACAGAGGGGCTCAAACAGAGGGGCTGAAACAGAGGGTTGAAACAGAGAGCGAGAAACAGAGGGGCTGAAACAGAGGGCGAGAAACAGAGAGGCTGAAACAGAGGGCGAGAAACAGAGGGGCTGAAACAGAGGGCGAGAAACAGAGGGGCAGAAACAGAGGGGCTGAAACAGAGGGCGAGAAACAGAGGGGCTGAAACAGTGGGGCTGAAACAGAGGGGCTGAAACAGAGGGAGAGAAACAGAGAGGCTGAAACAGAGGGCGAGAAACAGAGTGGCTGAAACAGAGGACAAGAAACAGAGGGGCTGAAACAGAGGGCGAGAAACAGAGGGGCTCAAACAGAGGGGCTGAAACAGAGGGTTGAAACAGAGAGCGAGAAACAGAGGGGCTGAAACAGAGGGCCAGAAACAGAGGGCGAGAAACAGAGGGAATGAAACAGTGGGGCTGAAACAGAGGGGCTGATACAGAGGGCGAGAAACAGAGCGGCTGAAACAGAGGGCGAGAAACAGAGGGGCTGAAACAAAGGGGCTGAAACAGTGGGGCTAAAACAGAGGGGCTGAAACAGAGGGCGAGAAATAGAGGGGCTGAAACAGAGGGCGAGAAACAGAGGGGCTGAAACAGAGGGCGAGAAACAGAGGGGCTGAAACAGAAGGCGAGAAACAGAGGGGCTGAAACAGAGGGGCTGAAACAGAGGGCGAGAAACAGAGGGTCTGAAACAGAGGGTGAGAAACAGAGGGGCTGAAACAGAGGGCGAGAAACAGAGGGTCTGAATCAGAGGGGCTGAAACAGAGGGCGAGAAACAGAGTGGCTGAAACAGAGAGCGAGAAACAGAGGGGCTGAAACAGAGGATCTGAAACAGAGGGTGAGAAACAGAGGGGCTGAAACAGAGGGCGAGAAACAGAGGGGCTGAAACAGAGGGGCTGAAACAGAGGGGCTGAATCAGAGGGGCTGATTCAGAGGGGCTGAAACAGAGGGGCTTAATCAGAGGGGCTGAAACAGAGGGCGAGAAACAGAGGGGCTGAAACAGAGGGCGAGAAACAGAGGGGCAGAACAGAGGGCGAGAAACAGAGGAGCTGAAACAGAGGGGCTGAAACAGAGAGCGCGAAACAGAGGGTCTGAAACAGATGGCGAGAAACAGAGGGACTGAAACAGAGGTCGAGAAACAGAGGGGCTGAAACAGAGGGCAAGAAACAGAGGGGCTGAAACAGAGTGGCTGAAACAAGGGCTGAAACAGAGGGGCAGAAACAGAGGGCGAGAAAGAGAGGGGCTGAATCAGAGGGGCTGAATTAGAAGGGCTGAAACAGAGGGCGAGAAACAGAGGGGCTGAAACAGAGGGCGAGAAACAGACGGGCAGAAACAGAGGGGCTGAAACAGAGGGGCTGAAACAGAGGGCGAGAAACAGACGGGCAGAAACAGAGAGCGAGAAACACAGGGACTGAAACAGAGGGGCTGAAACAGAGGGTTGAAAGAGAGAGCGAGAAACAGAGGGGCTGAAACAGAGGGCCAGAAACAGAGGGCGAGAAACAGAGGGACTGAAACAGTGGGGCTGAAACAGAGGGGCTGATACAGAGGGCGAGAAACAGAGCGGCTGAAACAGAGGGCGAGAAACAGAGGGGCTGAAACAAAGGGGCTGAAACAGTAGGGCTAAAACAGAGGGGCTGAAACAGAGGGCGAGAAATAGAGGGGCTGAAACAGAGGGCGAGAACCAGAGGGGCTGAAACAGAGGGCGAGAAACAGAGGGGCGGAAACAGAAGGCGAGAAACAGAGGGGCAGAAACAGAGGGGCTGAAACAGAGGGCGAGAAACAGAGGGGCTCAAACAGAGGGGCTGAAACAGAGGGTTGAAACAGAGAGCGAGAAACAGAGGGGCTGAAACAGAGGGCCAGAAACAGAGGGCGAGAAACAGAGGGACTGAAACAGTGGGGCTGAAACAGAGGGGCTGATACAGAGGGCGAGAAACAGAGCGGCTGAAACAGAGGGCGAGAAACAGAGGGGCTGAAACAAAGGGGCTGAAACAGTGGGGCTAAAACAGAGGGGCTGAAACAGAGGGCGAGAAATAGAGGGGCTGAAACAGAGGGCGAGAAACAGAGGGGCTGAAACAGAGGGCGAGAAACAGAGGGGCTGAAACAGAAGGCGAGAAACAGAGGGGCTGAAACAGAGGGGCTGAAACAGAGGGCGAGAAACAGAGGGTCTGAAACAGAGGGCGAGAAACAGAGGGGCTGAAACAGAGGGCGAGAAACAGAGGATCTGAATCAGAGGGGCTGAAACAGAGGGCGAGAAACAGAGTGGCTGAAACAGAGAGCGAGAAACAGAGGGGCTGAAACAGAGGATCTGAAACAGAGGGTGAGAAACAGAGGGGCTGAAACAGAGGGCGAGAAACAGAGGGGCTGAAACAGAGGGGCTGAAACAGAGGGGCTGAATCAGAGGGGCTGATTCAGAGGGGCTGAAACAGAGGGGCTTAATCAGAGGGGCTGAAACAGAGGGCGAGAAACAGAGGGGCTGAAACAGAGGGCGAGAAACAGAGGGGCAGAACAGAGGGCGAGAAACAGAGGAGCTGAAACAGAGGGGCTGAAACAGAGAGCGCGAAACAGAGGGTCTGAAACAGATGGCGAGAAACAGAGGGACTGAAACAGAGGTCGAGAAACAGAGGGGCTGAAACAGATGGCGAGAAACAGAGGGACTGAAACAGAGGTCGAGAAACAGAGGGGCTGAAACAGAGTGGCTGAAACAAGGGCTGAAACAGAGGGGCAGAAACAGAGGGCGAGAAACAGAGGGGCTGAATCAGAGGGGCTGAATTAGAAGGGCTGAAACAGAGGGCGAGAAACAGAGGGGCTGAAACAGAGGGCGAGAAACAGACGGGCAGAAACAGAGGGGCTGAAACAATGGGGCTGAAACAGAGGGCGAGAAACAGACGGGCAGAAACAGAGAGCGAGAAACACAGGGACTGAAACAGAGGGGCTGAAACAGAGGGTTGATAGAGAGAGCGAGAAACAGAGGGGCTGAAACAGAGGGCCAGAAACAGAGGGCGAGAAACAGAGGGACTGAAACAGTGGGGCTGAAACAGAGGGGCTGATACAGAGGGCGAGAAACAGAGCGGCTGAAGCAGAGGGCGAGAAACAGAGGGGCTGAAACAAAGGGGCTGAAACAGTAGGGCTAAAACAGAGGGGCTGAAACAGAGGGCGAGAAATAGAGGGGCTGAAACAGCGGGCGAGAACCAGAGGGGCTGAAACAGAGGGCGAGAAACAGAGGGGCTGAAACAGAAGGCGAGAAACAGAGGGGCTGAAACAGAGGGGCTGAAACAGAGGGCGAGAAACAGAGGGGCTGAAACAGAGGGCGAGAAACAGAGGGGCTGAAACAGAGGGCAAGAAACAGAGGGGCTGAAACAGAGTGGCTGAAACAGAGGGCGAGAAACAGAGGGGCTGAATCAGACAGGCTGAATCAGATGGGCTGAAACAGAGGGGCTGAAACAGAGGGTGAGAAACAAAGGGGCTGAAACAGCGGGCGAGAAACAGAGGGCAAGAAACAGAGGGGCTGAAACAGAGGGGCTGAAACAGAGGGGCTGAAACAGAGGGCGAGAAACAGAGGGGCTGAATCAGAGGGGCTGAATCAGAGGGACTGAAACAGAGGGGCTGAAACAGAGGGCGAGAAACAAAGGGGCTGAAACAGCGGGCGAGAAACAGAGGGCGAGAAACAGAGTGTCTGAATCAGAGGGGCTGAAACAGAGGGCGAGAAACAGAGGGGCTGAAACAGAGGGCGAGAAACAGAAGGGCTGAAACAGAGGGGCTGAAACAGAGGGGCTGAAACAGAGGGGCTGAATCCGAGGGCAAGAAACAGAGAGGCTGACACAGAGGGCGAGAAACAGAGGGGCTGAAACAGAGGGCAAGAAAGAGAGGGGCTGAAACAGAGGGCGAGAAACAGAGGGGCTGAAACAGAGGGGCTGAAACAGAGGTGCTGAAACGGAGGGGCTGAAACAGAGGGCGAGAAACAGAGGGGCTGAAACAGAGGGCGAGAAACAGAGGGGCTGAAACAGAGGGCGAGAAACAGAGGGCGAGAAACAGAGGGACTGAAAAAGAGGGGGTGAAACAGAGGGGCTGAAACAGATGGCGAGAAACAGAGGGGCTGAAACAGAGGGCGAGAAACAGAGGGGCTTAAACAGAGGGCGAGAAACAGAGGGGCTGAAACAGAGGGGCTGAAACAGTGGGGCTGAAACAGAGCGGCTGAAACAGAGGGCGAGAAATAGAGGGGCTGAAACACAGGGCGAGAAATACAGGGGCTGAAACAGAGGGCGAGAAACAGAGGGGCTGAAACAGAGGAGCTGAAACAGAGGGGCTGAAACAGAGGGCGAGAAACAGAGGGGCTGAAAAAGAGGGCGAGAAACAGAGGGGCTGAAACAGAGGGCGAGAAACAGAGGGGCTGAATCAGAGGAGCTGAAACAGAGGGCGAGAAACAGAGTGGCTGAAACAGAGGGGCTGAGACAGAGGGTGAGAAACAGAGGGGCTGAAACAGAGGGCGAGAAACAGAGGGGCTGAAACAGAGGATCTGAAACAGAGGGGCTGAATCAGAGGGGCTGATTCAGAGGGCCTGAAACAGTGGGGCTGAAGCAGAGGGGCTGAAACAGAGGGCAAGAAACAGAGGGGCTGAAACAAAGGGGCTGAAACAGTGGGGCTGAAACAGAGGGGCTGAAACAGAGGGCGAGAAACAGAGGGGCTGAAACAGAGGGCGAGAAACAGAGTGGCTGAAACAGAGGGGCTGAAACAGAGGGGCTGAATCAGAGTGGCTGATTCAGAGGGTCTGAATCAGAGGGGCTGAATCAGAGGGGCGGAAACAGAGGGCGAGAAACAGAGGGGCAGAAACAGAGGGCAAGAAACAGAGGGGCTGAAACAGAGGGCGAGAAACAGATGGGCAGAAACAGAGAGCGAGAAACAGAGGGACTGAAACAGAGGGGCTGAAACAGAGAGCGCGAAACAGAGGGACTGAAACAGAGGGCGAGAAACAGAGGGGCTGAAACAGAGGGCGAGAAACAGAGGGGCTGAAACAGAGGGCGAGAAACAGAGGGGCTGAAACAGAGGGAGGGAAACAGACGGGCAGAAACAGAGGGCGAGAAACAGAGGGACTGAAACAAAGGGGCTGAAACAGAGAGCGCGAAACAGAGCGACTGAAACAGAGGGCGAGAAACAGAGGGGCTGAAACAGAGGGCCAGAAACAGAGGGGCTGAAACAGAGGGCGAGAAACAGAGGGGCTGAAACAGAGGGCGAGAAACAGAGGGGCTGACACAGAGGGGCTGAAACAGAGGGGCTGAAACAGAGGGCGAGAAACAGAGGGGCTGAAACAGAGGGCGAGAAACAGAGGGGCTGAATCAGAGGGGCTGAAACAGAAGGCGAGAAAGAGAGGGGCTGAAACAGAGGGCGAGAAACAGAGGGGCAGAAACAGAGGGCGAGAAACAGAGGGGCTGAAACAGAGGGGCTGAAACAGAGGGCAAGAAACAGAGGGGCTGAAACAGAGGGCGAGAAACAGAGGGGCTGAAACAGAGGGGCTGAAACAGAGGGGCTGAAACAGAGGGCGAGAAACAGAGGGGCTGAAACAGAGGGGCAGAAACAGAGGGGCTGAAACAGAGGTTCTGAAACAGAGGGCAAGAAACAGAGGGGCTGAAACAGAGGGGCTGAAACAGAGGGGCAGAAACAGAGTGCGAGAAACAGAGGGGCTGAAACAGAGGGGCTGAAACAGAGGGCGAGAAACAGAGGGGCTGAATCAGAGGGGCTGAATCAGAGGGGCTGAAACAGAGGGGCTGAAACAGAGGGCGAGAAACTAAGGGACTGAATCAGAGGGGCTGAAACAGAGGGGCTGAAACAGACGGGCTGAAACAGAGGGGCTGAAACAGCGGGCGAGAAACAGAGGGGCTGAAACAGAGGGCGAGAAACAGAGTGGCTGAAACAGAGGGTCTGAAACAGAGGGGCTGAAACAGAGGGCGAGAAAGAGAGGTGCTGAAACAGAGGGGCTGAAACAGAGGGGCTGAAACAGAGGGCGAGAAACAGAGGGGCTGAAACAGAGGGCGAGAAACAGAGGGGCTGAAACAGAGGGCGAGAAACAGAGGGGCTGAAACAGAGGGGCTGAAACAGAGAGCGAGAAACAGAGGGGCTGAAACAGAGGGGCTGAAACAGAGGGCGAGAAACAGAGGGGCTGAATCAGAGGGGCTGAAACAGAAGGCGAGAAACAGAGGGGCTGAAACAGAGGGCGAGAAACAGAGGGGCTTAAACAGAGGGCGAGAAACAGAGGGGCTGAAACAGAGGGGCTGAAACAGTGGGGCTGAAACAGAGCGGCTGAAACAGAGGGCGAGAAATAGAGAGGCTGAAACACAGGGCGAGAAATACAGGGGCTGAAACAGAGGGCGAGAAACAGAGGGGCTGAAACAGAGGAGCTGAAACAGAGGGGCTGAAACAGAGGGCGAGAAACAGAGGGGCTGAAAAAGAGGGCGAGAAACAGAGGGGCTGAAACAGAGGGCGAGAAACAGAGGGGCTGAATCAGAGGAGCTGAAACAGAGGGCGAGAAACAGAGTGGCTGAAACAGAGGGGCTGAGACAGAGGGTGAGAAACAGAGGGGCTGAAACAGAGGGCGAGAAACAGAGGGGCTGAAACAGAGGATCTGAAACAGAGTGGCTGAATCAGAGGGGCTGATTCAGAGGGGCTGAAACAGTGGGGCTGAAGCAGAGGGGCTGAAACAGAGGTCAAGAAACAGAGGGGCTGAAACAAAGGGGCTGAAACAGTGGGGCTGAAACAGGGGGGCTGAAACAGAGGGCGAGAAACAGAGGGGCTGAAACAGAGGGCGAGAAACAGAGTGGCTGAAACAGAGGGGCTGAAACAGAGGGGCTGAATCAGAGTGGCTGATTCAGAGGGTCTGAATCAGAGGGGCTGAATCAGAGGGGCGGAAACAGAGGGCGAGAAACAGAGGGGCAGAAACAGAGGGCAAGAAACAGAGGGGCTGAAAC